>NW_010367552.1:433872-435083 GCF_000414095.1 Morus notabilis
GGAGAATGTGTTATCTAGGTTTGGCACTCCACGTGCTATCATCAGTGATCAAGGCACTCATTTCTGCAACCGTTCATTTGAGGCTCTTATGCGCAAATACGGTGTGTTTTATAAGGTTGCTACTGCCTATCATCCACAAACGAATGGCCAAGCTGAGTTGGCGAATAGGGAGATCAAACAAATTCTGGAAAAGACTGTAAACCCTGACCGCAAGGATTGGTCCTTACGTCTTCTTGTCGCTCTCTGGGCATACCGCACTGCTTACAAATCTCCTCTTGGGATGTCTCCCTATAGACTTGTCTTTGGGAAAGCCTGTCATTTACCTGTCGAGCTCGAACATAAAGCCTATTGGGCCGTCAAAGCCCTTAACTTTGATCTCAATGCTGCAGGTATTCAAAGAAAGCTCCAATTATCTGAGATTGAGGAGTTAAGGAATGACGCATACGACAATTCCAGGATCTACAAGCCAAAAATGAAAGTGGCTCATGACAAGCAGATCCTGAGAAAGAATTTCGAGCCAAATTAGCGGGTGCATCTTTATGACTCCCGTTTGCATCTCCACCCAGGTAAGTTAAGGTCACGGTGGACTGGTCCATTTATGGTGAAACAAGTTTTTCCCAACGGTGCTATTGAGGTCAAGGACCCAAGCGATGGGAGAGTATTCAGAGTCAATGGCTAGAGACTAAAGCATTACATTAAGCGTGTGAGCCAAGCTGAAGAGATCATTCTCGAGGCTCCGATTTACCAACCTTGAAAAGTTTACTTCTAACCCTTTTGTAACATATTTTTTGTTTCTTTGTTTCATTTGGTTTGTTTTGTGTGCTTTTATTTTGATTTCGTGTGCTTTTATATTTATTTGTATTTTGGAGAATCAGTTCAGGCGGCTCGACTTAGTTCCAATGTTCTTCACCCAGGTGTTCTCTTTCCTTGTCTTCTTCGTATTGCATATCTTTTTAGACATTGAGGACACTGTCTGATTTTGGTTGGGGGTGGTGAGCATATTATGCGTGAGATTAATTTTTGTCTTGTTATTTTGGGTCAAAATTTTTGCGAGATTATCTGAGTATGATGTCAAAATTTTTGGTTTGAGTTAGGTTTTGCTATCTTAATTACCAAGAAATGATATCCAGAGTTATTTTTGAGCACATGCTACAAGGTTGTTGTTGACACATTTAGTTGAGAAAAATTCCTGAGTTTAAGGTTTCCATTTT
>NW_010367552.1:435117-494956 GCF_000414095.1 Morus notabilis
ACAACGTTTTGATCTTTCATTGATCTTTTGAGTTGGTTGAGTCATTAACGGAGCACATTTACTCGACTTGTGACATTTGCTTGAGGGAAGAATTCTAGTTAGGAATAATTTTTAGAATTTGAGCCATGTGTTGTAGATAGTTATCATTTTTCTTTTACATTTTATCATAAAAAAATAAAAATAAAAATAAAAAAGAGAGCAAGAGCATAATTTATCATCAATGTTTATGTAGTTTGGTTGCACTGACGTCTTGTGATGCATAGCAGCCAATCAAAAGAACGCCTTACTACATCAGCTTCATCAAATGTATGTTGTCTCTTGCCTCGAAAAAAAAAAAAGTTTGTGTATATTTGTCTGTATTTTCGAATCTTTGTTTATTTATGAGATCTTCCTCTTGGCCAGAATGAAATCCTGAAAGTTTGTTTATAGTTTGAGTGATGAATTGTTCCATATATTTGATTTGCTTATCATTTGATCAATGTTTGTTTAATAGCTTGTCCTTAAATTGCCTTCTCTCACTTGAGCGTTAATTGTGACATTTCCAACTCCATGAGCGTAATCCCTTTGCATCAAAATATTTCCGCTCCCCGTGAGGTAAATGGAGTTGAGACTTTACCTTGGTGAGTTTTTTTATGCTATTTGTGTTAAGGAATGTGGTAAGAAGGATACGGTTTGGTTTGAACTCATTCTTCAAACCAATTCTTATTTATTTACTAGTTAGGCACGTCAAATTCATAATTTGAACTCATTCTTCAAACCAATTCTTATTTATTTACTTGTTAAGCACGCCAAATTCATAATTTTTTATTTTAACTTTTAATATTTAAATTTTATATGAGAACGTTACACTGTAATAAAATCATTGATTTGAGTTTGAATATATGAAACAAACAACCCTTTTATAAGTTTGATCCTGTATAAAAATACGCAACTTCCCTAAAAGTATAAATTTGCCAGAGTTATCTAACAAAGTAAAATTTACAAAAATACCTTATTCATTTAAATGGAGAACGACCACCTGATCGTTTTTTTTTTTTTTTTTTGTAAAAGGTGGTTGTTTTTTTCGTTCTGACTTTTTTTACAAATAAAAATTATTAGAATGTTATTTTACTAATAAAACTTTCATATCAAGTCATTTTTACAAAAAGCACTATGTCAAGTAATTGAAGTAAGAGAAAAAAATGTATTTAAAAAAAATATCGAAAAAAAATTAAAGTTGCATAGTAGTTTTTAGCCAAAAAAAACCATAAGTAGAGATACATTTTAAAGGAATTATTTTAATTAGAAAAAAGTTAGGAAAATAAAGTATTTCAGTGAAGGATATTATAAGAAAAAATGAATGGTCAATGATTGTTAGATGAAAAAAATGAGATTTTTTGGTACATCTGGCATACTGGTATACCAGATTTTTCTAACCGTTGGATTTCCTTATTTTTTTTATTTTTACGTGATTGTTGGCGTGCCAAAAACTATCTAAAAAAAGACAATAAACAAAAAAAAAAGATGAAAAAGTGAAAGGAAAAGGTTTAAAAAACAAGAGAGAAAAAAAAAAAGAAGACATATAGTCCTCCTTAAGAGCCAACTCAACTAGGTTGTTTTAAATGCGTTAGTTGCAAGATTTGACGTATAAATAGTTGTAAAAAGGTTAAGCTATACTATAAAAAAAAAGTTAAGCTATAAAAGAGAACTTGGTAAAAAAATTAAAAAAAAAAAAAACACTCACATAAAAATGAAGATTAGAAAAGAACAAAATACACGTAAAAAATAAACAATAAAATAATATTCTTATAATGAAAAAAAAAAAAGAAGACTAAAACATTTTAAAAAAATCTAAGATATAAAGATAGAAGAAAAAAATAGACCAAAAGAAATTGGTCATATTTAAGCCTTGGATAATAATATCTAACACCAACATCTGGAATAGAATAGCTAAGACTAAGTACAAACAATGATAAATACGAAGCTAATGAAGAAATTGTTTCTACAGCTAGCGTACCTTACTGAAAATTGAAGGAATGCATGGTGGACACCTGGTCTTGTAATAAGAATTTGAAAAAAAAAATTTGAAAGAAAAACAAAAAAAAAATGTGATCATTCCATAGAAAGACAGAACACAAACTTTAAGTCTAACATAACGAACGCATAAAATTAAGTTTTATGCAACATTTCAAAAATGGGAACATCTAAGTTCCTTCAAAATGGATTAACGGGGATACAAGAAAGACAATAACAGTATTTTAATATCTAAATGCTATATTAAATTTAAGAACGTTAACTATTAGAAGGAAAATAAAAGAAAAAAAAAAACAAAACTTTTAAGTTTGTAATCTGTAGTAATGGAACAGATGCTAAAAGACATAAGCTATAAGGAAGGAGAATCCTTTTCCTTCTTCTTTATTTTATTTTAACTTTTTTTTTTTCAGAAAAATGAGTGGAATAACATCCCATTAAAAGGTGCCAAAGGGGTATGAGTAACCAAGTGCAATGAAAATAACATCACTCGGAAGACAGAGATTCCAACTACCACTCTTCTGAAATTAACATACTGTCAGAACCTACGTCAAGCAATTTATTTAAATTACATTTAATACGAAGTTTTAACAACATCAACGGTAACAAAAACACTTGTT
Organism: Morus notabilis; assembly: GCF_000414095.1. Lineage (NCBI taxonomy): Eukaryota > Viridiplantae > Streptophyta > Magnoliopsida > Rosales > Moraceae > Morus > Morus notabilis. The sequence continues at coordinate 437,748 of NW_010367552.1, forward strand.
TCAATAATCAATAGGGAAGACAACAAATAATTATTTCTTTGTGGGTCACTTAAGTGTCCAAAAGTCAAATTATTGTTCGTTCCAAGTTTAATTCCTTCTGACACGTTCAGTTTTAATTTCATAATACATATCACCAAAAAGACTAACTTATGTTTAACTTTTAATACAAGTGACAGCACAAAAACATACCATATCACTTCAAATAATCTTGACACCAAGTTTACAAGTAAATGAGGAAGGAATCCACGTTGTGCAGATAAAGATAATATCCAAAGAACAATAAATCAAAACCCCAAGAACGAGACAAATTGTTCACAGTTTTTTGCGTGGAAAAACTTATATTCTCGATTAATAGGACATCAACTCTACCAGCTAATTTCAATCAAAATTGAAAAACGCACGAAAAGTTCAATTTAAAAAGGAAGACACAATTGATAAATTCAAATAAGAAAACAAGTTTTCGAAGAAAGAAAAAAATACCAATGCGTCACCCAGATTGGATTTGCAGAGAACCAAGCAATGTTTTCTTTACTAAATAGTGGAAAGGATAAATCCTAAAGACGGAGCAAAAACTTGGAACATAGAGATGAGAATTTAGGAATGGACTTACCAAATGGCCGAACGAAAACAACTGAGACCGTGGATGTGCAGTGTGCGTAAGAGAAACTGGGAGATAAAATTGAATTTTGCTGCTACAGCACGAAAATTGGAAAGAAAAATCTTCTTACGTATGTTAATACATGACCATAATAATAGAACAGTGATACACGGAAACATGAAGAAAGCAGTTTCTTAATAAAAGAAAAGAAAAAAAAAAGGGTTATTATGTAACGTTATGCAACAAAGTTTTTTATTAGAGAAAGTACCATTCATTTCCTTCCCCGTGAAACCCAGAATCCTTCCCAGCTAGAGCCATGGCTGAGACGGCGTTGTCAATGACACCGAAATGATCACCAAAAAGGGTCCACTGACTCGGATTTGTGATCTTGTTGGGTCGATTCCTATAGTAGTTGTTACTAAGGTAATGAAATTTAAACATGTGTCTTTCTGTTTTTTAACTGATTTAAATTGTATTGGTGATTCGGTTGTGGAGGCCACTACAAAGAAGCAGCTTAAGTATGCTTGAATTTCTTAGCCTTGTTAATGTAATTTGTTTTGAAATGCTATTGGTTTTGCAAAAGGATTCAGTTCAGCTGGTCTGATCTATTTTGTGTACTGGGATTATCTCGACAGTTATGAAAGACAAAAAGCCAGGCTTACAAAAGTAAAAGAAAGATCATAAAAAAATTGTGCTCTCTTTGTCCTGCTTTTATTGTAGGTGACATGTAGAGAAATATTGATCGCACTTGTACACATTCTAAATGCATACAATTAGTATTATGGAGTTGGAGCAACGGAGTTAAGCAATGTAGATTATAATAACCATAGTAACTGCCTTGAAAAACCAAAGCCCTATTCAAATATTCATAAAGGTCAAATCCAAATCCAACATTTTCGGTTGTCATTTGTCTTTTAACTCATGTTAGCTAGTTTTATGAAAAAAATTTATACATGGAATCTCTTAACTTCCCACTACAGAAAGATACAAACACATCAAATCAAAATGGAAACAGATGTTCTGTATTACAAATTGTATCTGCCTGCCTTCAAAAAGGGGGGAAAACGGTATCCTCAATCTAAATCACGTTTGACATGTACATTGAGATGACTAAAAATCAGTACCGCATGAACTAAATTTTCTGCTCTGAGGAAAATCTTTGGTTTTATTACTTTGCTTTTCATTTCTTTTCTTTTTAACCTTTTTCTTTCTTTATTTTGTTTCAAAACAAATGAAAGCTAACAAATAACAAATGAACACTCACTGAAACAATTTAGCAAACACTTAAACACCAAACTTTAATTGAACCCAAAACACATACATAACGTTGACATCTAATTCAAATGGAAATCAATCAGAATTATCCTACTCTCTTTCAATAAAGTTTCAAATTTGTTCATGGAGAGTAGAATTAAGAAACACGGTAACCCAAAACAGCTAAATGCATTGTGCTTGATTTCTGGTACCAAAAAAAAAAAAAAAACACACACACACACAAGAAGGAATTAGAAAATCTTACCTTTGAAGCTGTCGGATTCGAAGGCACCACTTTCATATTCTTCAGCTTCTGACAACAAGGAGTATGAGTGCACTTTCAAGGAATAGTTAGCTGGAGGAATTTGTCTTTTGGTTCTTGATATTTCTGCAAGAAATAACAATTTTTCAAATTACTATATAAAATTACCATAATGAAATACTCATAATTTGTCTCAAAATTACTCTTTTCCTCAAGAAACAATGAAGCAAGGAAAATGGAACAGGATATACATATCTTTATAGTTAATACAAACATCATGATCGTTGCATCCATTTAGGTGGGAAAAGAGAAGAGAAAAAAAAAAGAGTGAAACTATGTTCCTAATATTGCTCATTAGTCCACAAACGAAGCATTTTCCCTAGGAAATTGAATGAAAGAACCTTCCTATTTAGGTAGGATAATAGAAGAGAAAAAAAAAAGTGAAATTATATGCCTAATATTGCTCATTAGTCCACAAACGAAGCATTTTCCCTAGGAAAGTGAATGAAATAACCTTCCTATATACAAGAAAGATGTGAAACCTTGATGAAAATGTTGACCAGGGCAAGTCCAAAAAGTGAAGTTTTTTACCTTGTAAGAAAACAAATGGTCTCTGTGTCTGAAGCAAGCCGAGCAACAGAAGGAGAAGAGAAAGAGGAAGTCAAAAGGGGATGAAGCTCTTGTCGCTGACAGTAAGAGCCGGTTGGAGAGAGCATCAGCGTAGAGGAAGATAGAGAGAGAGGCAGAGAGAAAGAAAGAGTCGGAGAGAGAGAGGGGCAAAAAGAAAAAGGAAAAAAAATTCAAGAAAACGACAAAATACATAAACAAAAACTTTGAACAGTGAAATGTGAGTACGTGCACAGTAAGCAAACTGTGCTTTCTCATACGGTCGCACGTGTGAGGCTCAATATGAGAGTTAAATTTTTTATTTAAAGACTAATTTTGAGTTCTTGAATTCCATTATAAAAATAGAATTTTATCATTTTTATTTTCAATAAATAAATGACGAGTAAAAAAAATAAATTTGTTTTGTAAACATGATAGGACTATATTACTAGGAATGAGTATTCTAACATAATTACAACTAAGTCAATTCATGGTCATTACATAATGAATTCAAGTAGTCCCAAGTTTTTATTACCTTACAAGTCATAAGTAGCATATTAAATAATGAATTTTAAATGGCGGACATCATATAGCTACTTTTGAATATTCATATTCTTGTGTCATCCATGGGTCAAACAAAAACATTTGAATTTTTATAGTAACATCCAAGATTAAACCAAAAACCAGTATTTAAGTCATTCAAAGACAACCATTAAAGCTATTTGAAGGAAAAAAAGAAAAAGAAAACAAAGAAACTTTCATTCCATGGCAAATGAACAGTGATACATTAGTCCTCTAGAAGTGTATTTGAGAAACGCATTGAATAGACACATTGAGCAAGAATATTTTATAATGGCATTGAAGAAATATGTTTGGTCAGCATATTTAGCATGCATATTCAATAAAATCATTTAATAAGCATATCCATTAGTAAGTCAATTAGATAAAGCCATTAAGCAAACCATGAATAAAACCATATAGCAAACCATTAAGTAGACCATTTAGCAAACCATGAATAAAACCATATAGCAAACCATATAGAAAATCATATAGTAAACCATTTAGAGAAGAAAAAAAAGGGTAAACAAAAATAACAGTCAGATATCATGATAAATTCTTTGCATAACTAACTAAAAAAAATACTAAAATGTATAACTTATTTTCCAACATGTAGAGAGGAAGAAATAAGAAATAAGCTGAAGATGCAACTACAATGATAAGGGGAAGGAGATAGAGTGGGCCTTGCGTGATCAGATATGCAACAATCTTGTTGTCCCGGCTGTGTTCATTGAATAAATGTCAATCTGATTCTAGAATTCTTGTCATTATTAGGGAAAAAACACAACCATCAACATAAGAATTGCATCAGTTTTATGCACTCCAATTTTAACAGACGATATTGTGTATTTTTTCCTCAATTGCTTTGAAAGCTGGTTTGATTTTATCGTTCTAGTCATGATATGAAACAATGCTAGTTATGTAAAAAAAAAATGTAACCTTCTAATTTCCAAGATAAAATGTCTACATTAAAATTGACATTCCAAAATTGCAACAGCAATGAAAAAAGTTCAAAAAACTGACAACAAAACAAAATCAGCTTCATATCGCAAATGGAGTCAAATGCCCTAAGATTTTTCCCTCTTTTTTATTTTAAATTACAAACATGTAAATCAAATCTGTAAATTGATAGAAATAGCAATTTAACTAATATGACATGACCTGTAATTTAATGGGCTTAACACATGAATTACCAAAAACAGGTTTAGCCTCAGAATTACCGTGCTAAATAAATACAACAATAAATAGATTTTTTTATGATCAAGGGATAGTATTACCCGATTTTTATTTCATGGCATTTGTATCGACATAAATTCTTGACTCCACATCAGTTGTACTTGTATAATCTCTTGATAACAAGCGCTTGTTCATTGAGCTAACTCCATGCCGGTAAGGCCACATGCCACAAGCATGCTTGTCTTCCCTTGTCTGGTTATGATCGCCAATAATAGCAGAAAAAATATCAGGCCTATGAAAACCTCATAACAAATTTATAGTGTTCGCGATACTTTTGTTTAAACTCATATTGAATGAGACTATAATTGAAATAATAAAAAAAACAAACAAAACAAAAAAACCAGAAGCAAAGAAAGAACAAAATACGTTATGGATTTAGAATTAGGAATAAAGCAAAACAATATAATGAATGTAAAGATTAATATAAAAGTGTACGGCGTAATAATAAAGAAGAAAAGAATCAATTAAAGAAGAAAAGAATCAATTTTATTTAATATGCATATGATAGATGTCAATAATTTAACTCAACTAAAAGACAACTGTAACTTACATAAGCTGAGCCATCTAGCAATGCGAAGCATTCACAAAAAGGGCAAAAGTTGAAGAAAAAGATTGAACACCACGTGCCTGCTTTGAGATTTAGTACATAGAGATAGAAACAAACGTTGATTTAAAACAAAAAAAAAAATCAAACAACATTCTATTCAATTGAACTTGGAAAGCGCTAACCAAACTGAAAGAGCCTAAAAGTTTTAAGGGAACTTAAAATTGTACAACACAACCTAAAATACAAATCATGTGTTGAGCAAAAAATACAAACTATGCATATCAAAACAATTTTGGTGTGTTTTGACAAAAAGGTGAATGCTTAGTCTTTAATTTTCATGTAGTTTAGTAATAAAGAGAATTCTTAGAGGATGTAAGTTGTGCAAAACTCCACAGAGCATCAGTAGTTCTAATCCTTATTTGTATCTAACTTCTTCATTTTTTCATAGAGCAGATGGGCATATCTAACAACAAAGAACGTTCAAGTTTTTCCAGCCAATATGGACGACTAGTTATAAGCACACGCTCCGCGCGTGGACGCTTTGACGAATTTATTGGAGGCAAAAATGAAAATCATATTGTACTTTTATAACACATTTTAGAGATTGTAAATATATATAGAATGAAAGAAAGATGAAGATAAGTTTTGTTCTATGATTATTTAGCATGTTGATCGGCGAAGGTCGCACCAATGAGTAGAAAGTTAAATAACCATTTGATGTTTAATTTTCAAACAAAATTAACGTGTCGAGCATAACTATTTACATCAAAACGTTATAGTTACAAAAGTTGGTTGAGCACATATACGAGGAAAAAGTCAAAGAAATATTCCTAAACTCTTTTGATGATGAAATTCAATAAGACAATCAGAACTTAAATTCTTTCGAGACAAGTTCATACTAATGTACCAGAAATTTCAGGATGGAAAAAAAAAAGAAAAAAGAAAAATCAGTAATACAGGAGTCAAACTTAGATTTGAGGAATAAAAGGACATGTATAGAGAAGATCTTTCCACAAGTTGCCCTTTTGAACTACATTTGCGCTCCTCTTTAACTTTTTTGCATAATCTTGTTCAACTTACTCCAACACTTTCAATGCCTTAAATAATTCCTAAAACGGAGAAACATCTTTTTCTTTCCTTCAGTCAGTTTCAAAGAATGGAATCTATTCATCATTAATTCAAACTAAGATGAACAGAGAAAGAGATACCAAACTTAAGCAGTCAGTGGAGTAAGAAATCAGTTTCTATTTATCATAGAGCACTTGTATAGCTGAATTGGTCAGGAACATAGCTGTAACTAAGAGGGGACTAAAATTAAAAATTAAAAAAAAAAAACATAATAACTCACAGCTGTATGGTTAACCAGAGTCATTAGTTGTTGTATAGTTGACTCTGCATTGAAGCACTTATTTTTAGCATGCTTCATGACCAACCTATTAAAGCAAAATATATGAAGAAGAAACAATCAGAATCTTACTCAAAATCTTTGGATGGAAAGAAAAACTTAAAGCAAAAAAAAAAGGATATCTTAGATATTACTTTAAATGGAAACCCAACAGTTCTGTCTCACATGCAACTTGCACAAGGCCTACAAAAATGTAATATATATCATCACAGCAAAGATATCACCATCATTCTTCACACTTCATACATCTTAGAGAGAACTAAAATAATTGTGCACATTCATGTTAAGGACCATAGAGCACGAAGGATGCAAATTTCCAATAAAGAAGACTGTAAATGTCCCTTACTAGCTTCCAATTTTGAAAAGGAAGACGCGAGCCCATTATTGCTAGCATGACCAACGACATGTACAATTAAAAGACATGCATTAATTGATACAAAGCAAAGGAACAAGAGAAAATTTGGAGAAATATAAATGATTAAAAGGGTAGAAGGAAAAAAAAACAACGCTATAATAATACTATCTATACAACCTCTCTAATACCTAAACCAGAACAACCATTGTCCAGAAAAGACAGCTGGCTCATCTTCTTTTTTTTCCCCCTCTTTATCGCTTGATCTAATTTCAGTTTCTAAACATACCTGTATTGTTTCTTGGGGTAGGATATAAGTTTTTGTTGTGAATTCATATGGGCTAGTTTTTCTCAAGAATTTCACCTTCCTCTCAAGTTTTCCTATACAGCCTACAGCCAAGTCTTCAAAGCTGTGAGATAGAAGATCAATGATCAATTCCAAAAACCTTAAATATAAAACCTAATCACCAAAAATACGTGGAGTGTTGATAATTTAAAAGAACCAAATAAAATCAAGCAACAAAAGTGTTCAAATGAAGATATAATTAGAGAGAAAAAAAAAAAGGGAAAGAAAAGCATATGACAAAGACAAAATAACAAAAATGACTCGTTCATTACAATACATAGAAGAACACGAAATGACCTAATAACTTTTTCATAATGAATCTCTAAAACAAAGTAAAATACATGTTGAAATAGAATTTATGACAACGTTAATTTGAGGGAAAATATGTAGCTAAGCCAAATGAAGAAAACCACTACAAAGTATAAACTGCAGCAAATTAATTATATTGACAGTGAGAGAGAGAGAGAGAGAGAGCCAACCTGTCAAATGCTTTTAAATTTCTGAAATCAGGACATCATTTTCTTTGCTTCGACATAGTATTACCTGATTTTTATGTCATGGCATTTGTATCGACATAAATTCTTGATTCCACATCAGCTGTACTTGTATAATCTCTTGATAACAAGCGCTTGTTCATTGAGGTAATTCCATGCCGGTAAGGCCACATGCCACAAGCATGTTTGTCTTCCCTTGTCTGGTTATGATCACCAATAATAGCGGAAAAATATCAGGCCTATGAAAACCTCCTATTATCATAACAAATTTATAGTGTTCGCAATACTTTTGTTTATCTAAGGCAAGAAATTATAAACTCGAGACATGAAGATAAAATGTAAGATTTTCATTGCAACCCCATACAGAGCAGAGCATAATACAAGAATTTGTGTTTGTTTCGTAGCTTAAACTACTGTTAAACTTTTTTGCTAAAACGTTTTCGCTTGCAAAATTTAAATTTCCTTTCAAACTTATGAACCAAGCAACCGATAATTGAAGTATCATCAGAAAATTTTTAAAGAAAAAACGACCATCCAAACGAAAGCGAAAAAAAAAACATATGAAGAAGGAGAAAATAACCTCCATCAAAGAGGGAAAACCCCATAGATGATCGAAGCCCCCAAAGAAGAGTGAGGTTTTTTTTTCCCATTCGCTTGACCCACATCAAAAAGGGAAGAAAAGAAAAGGCCATAAATTATCAAAACCCTTAAAGAAATCTTTAAGAAGGATGCATGAGAAATATATTGAAGATACATTTGAGAAAAATTGAAGAAGATACATTTTTAAAGGGAATGAAAATTTGAAGATACGATCCTCACCTCGGGAGACTCAATCGAGCGTGCGAGTGCCCGCGAAGCTGCTTCCTTCGGAGTTCGAGGCGAGGCACGCGAAGTGAACTCAGTGAGTTAGGGTTAGGAACACGGGGGCTTGTTTCTTCGTTAGGACTAGAAGAGAGAAAGAGAGCGAAAGTGAAGGTTAGAGCGCAAATCACGAGGGGGAGAAGAAATCGAAGGAAGAGGAGATAGGTCTCGGTATAGAGACAGAGGAAAGAGATAACGTGATGGTGTTGTGATTTTAGAGAGAGAAACAGGGAAACTGCTACGAAGGGCTGTAAAAATTGAAGGTGTTGTGAAGATTAGAGCGCAAATCACGAGGGGGAGAAGAAATTGAAGGAAGAGTAGATAGGTCTCGGTGTGATCGAGAGAGAGACACAGAGACAGAGGAAAGAGAGAGAACGTGACGGTGCTGTGATTTTAGAGAGAGAAACAGAAAAACTGCTACGAACGGCTGTAATAATTGAAAATACAGTTATTCGCGTAGGGTATGAATTATATGTCGGACAATTTTTTTTAATAAAAATTTTCGTTCTTTCCATAAATTCAAATTTAGAATTTAATTTTTATTATAGTAAAAAATTTTTAAAAATAATTACATTTAATTTTTTTACTACAGTAAAATTAGTCAAAATTATATCTAATTAAAAAAATATACAGACAATTTTAATACGAAAAAAGTAAAAGACTAATAACAATTCCGTTCGATTCGCTAATTCGAGTTTTTAATTCGAAATGTGATGTGTAAAAACTTTTTTTAATAGTTAATAATTGAGACTATCAATAAAATGAGTTAGATATTATTGATGTTTTGATAGTTTTGTATTTTTATTAAAATTAATTTTATTGAATTTTTAAATCACAAAATTTATTTATTAAAAGCTATTTGGCTGGATTTTTCTTTATATATATATATATATATGTTTCAGAGAGCTTTTTGGGTGATTGATTAATACCAAGAAAATTAGAAATTACAATTTAGTCTCATGAAAGTAGTGTACAAATAATTTTAAGGGTGCGTTTGAAATTCGTTCTAAAATAATTTTATATTTGATATAAAAATAAAAATAAAAAAGTTTTTAATCTCATACAGAAATTATTTTTAAAAATGCGTTTAGTAGTTTAAAAATGAGTTTTTTTACACTGAAAATAATCTCTTGATAAAATTACTAAACGCATGTTCAAAAATAATTTATGTCTGAGATTGAAAACGTTTTCATTTTCATTTTCATACAAAAAATAAAATTATTTTGAAATGAGTTTCAAACGCGCCTTAACTTTTTCATTATCACTCTCAACTGACACACATTTATAGTAATATTAGTAGTAGTAGTAGTACCGAGTAAAACAATGGTTCAAATTAGTTTGGGTATTTTTATTATTTCACAACTAAACTTAGCAGAGTATAAGGCATGGGTTGTTGCTGTAATTCTTTTACGTTAAGAAACTGTCTATGTTATTTTGATAAAACATATGGGGCGTCAATATAAATTGTTCTATTATAAAACTAGAGACTCATGAATATAAAAAAAAAATGTTTATTCTACATTTTCACTAAATAATGCACCTTAAATATCTCAATCACTTACATTACTAGCAACTTTACTAATTATGCTAAACTTTGCACTCGATTAAATTATGCGGTGCAGCTCTCACCTGTAACATGGTCTATTATTTACTTTCTCAAGCATAACAGTTCCCACTATAATCCCATAAGGTGAGCCCAATCAGTTCTGCAATTTTCCTCCAAGGACATGATCTTCCCCTTGACCCTAGTGGAGCATGATAAACCCGATCTTTTAAGGGTCAGATTTAGGTCCCTGTTGTGTACTTGCTCGTTTTATCTTTTTTATTTTTATTTTCAAAATTATGATATACTTATTAAATTAATATGTTGTAATATGCACTTTTGAATGTCAGCACATACTTTTATCTATTGTTAAATTGTGTGATTATTATTTATTCTTTTATTTAGAATTTTGAAATTAAATGATTAACGAATTGAAAATTGAAATAATAATATATTTATATTTTATTATCTCGAACTTCAACTCCTGATAGGGCATGTTTTCCCTTATGGGATAAGGAGCGGGGATGGCTATCCAACCCCTTGCCCCTCGGCCCGAATTTTTGAGGTTTTTTTAATGCCCCTAGATTTAAAAAAAAAAAAAAAAAACTTTATGCAGCCCTTAAATATTTTTATTATATTCTCTTTTTTATTAACTCAACTTTCAAATATAGTTTCGTTTATTTTATCAATTTGAGTTTTTAATTCTAATTTTATTACTAAAAGCTCCCATAAAAAAGTCACATTTAACTTTTTCTGTTATAATGAAAAGCACTTACATAATATTACATCTTAATTCGAATTAAAAATTTAAATTTATGAACTGAATGATGCCTATATCTACCCTATAAATTCAAAAAAAAATTACGTGTTGTTTGTTATTATAAAATTGGTTTTAAAAAATTCCTAAATGACCCATCAAAATATCTATTCTCACAAAAAAAAAGTTTGAATACATTCAGACACAAATTACGGTGTGACTAAAACTTTTTGCTACAACAGTTTTAGTCGCAGAATTTTTTAGTGTAAGTACTTTTTCATGTAAATAAAATCCTTGTGACCAACGTCAAATAGTATTGACTTTTCACATCTGTTGGAGCACAACCATCGTGAGAACATTTTTTTTCTTTTTTTTGGCCCTGTTCACTTCACTGATTTGAGTTTAAAATTTGAGTTTTTCTACAGTAAAAAGCTCTCATAAACAATCACATCTAACTTTTTTACTACAGTAAAAAACTCTCACATAAAGTCACATCTCAACTCGAATTCTAAACTCGAATCAGCAAAGTGAACGGGGTTTTGTCATTTGCAACCAAAATGAAAATTCTTCCATGCAAGTCAAACGCGTTGACCGGCATGGAATTAGCTTGAGCTACTCATATTTGTGTAGTAGTCGCTTTTCGGTAAAAATAAAAAAATATATATTATTTGATAATTATTTTATAGAGCAACATGAGATGGTCCTGTGATATTAAGGGCATTTTAAAAACTAAGTTAGCTGCAATTATTCACTTTTCTGTTTTTCTTTCAAACCAACATATTTAATCCCTTAAATGCTCCCATGGACACACCCTAGAATGAAGACCAATTCCCCTAAAACCAGTAGAGACACGAATCAAATCTGCCATTAAAGCTCCCAGATGAAAACTCACATTGATTTGCTGGTGAAAAACTCGGTGGTAATAGCAAAGGAATGGGCTAGGGCCTCAGCTACATTGACAAACGAAATTTTCCCTACCCACATCTCAAATTTATTAATTACTAGCAAATTTCTTCTATAAATTGAATATAAAAGCAAAGAAAAAGCGGATTTTAAATTACAAATGGATACTAAATCATAGCTAAACGAAAGAAAAGAATAGATAGAGGGGATATATGAGGAGCAAAGTAACATAGAGGAATAAGGGGTGTCTGAAAATGTTTCGTATTCATGATATGTTAGTTGGTCAGAAAAGGAAAAAAGGCAAGCCTTTGGGTGAAACCCCAAAAATAGTGTGTGTTTTGTATTACCTAGTGGTTCCTCTAACAAACACTAGCTTTTTCATTATCACTCTCAACTAACACACATTTGTAGTACTGCTCGATCAAAGCCTTTGTAGTGTTAGTCGAACGTCAGAGAGACTCACAGTCACTGATCCCCACTGCCCTTTATTTGCCTAATTAATTTGCCTTTGCCTTTTAGAAGAACAATACAAACAAAGAACTCATCTCTCCTTACTCTCTCATAGTCTTTCTCTCTCTCTCAAAGTCGCTTTCTCTCTCTAGCCATCGCAATATCTAGGCAAGAAAGAAAATGCAAAGTTGTGGTGAACAGTAGAATCTATATCTGCAACTCTTCACATGGTCTGCATGTCTGCTTTCCTCTTCTGCAGTCACTGAATTCACTAGACCCAATCCTACCAACCAAAAAAAAAAAAAAAAGTTACAGCTATATGAACTTAGTAATCCTCTCTGATCTCTTTCTCTCTCTATACGTGTATGTACGTATATATTAATACCAAATAAAAGGTATATGCCCAAAAAAGGTACTTTTATTAGATAAAAGTGTTGTGCCTCTTGACTCAATTTGGGTTTTAATTTTTGGTGATGTAATTTTTAATATTTAAATGAATTAAATCTCATCTATTTTTTATTTTATTTTTTAAAATATTGTGTGTTAATATTTATATAAGTTAAGTCATGATTTTCTCATGTAATCTTGTCATGCACTGTTTTATTATTTGAATTATTTTGTAAGTGTCTTTTATTGTAATATTTTTAAATTGATATATTGTCGATTTTAGATAATTTGTAATAATAATATTTTCAAAATCAATATAAGGATTTAATTTATTCGATACTTTTATTTTGTGAATCAAAACCTAAAACGGTGAACGAAACATAAGGGATTATCGACAACTTACCCTTTTTACTATTGAATTTTTTCACATCAATTTTCTTTCTTTTCTTTACTTTATTTGCAACAAAATCACAACAATACTCTTTCTCGTACTTAATTTTATTAATTTATTCTGCTCTATCATCTTATTTTACTAATCATTCTTGTCTGTTTTATTGCCTCTATGTGAATACGATTGTCTTTCTATGCTACAATTGACCATTTATGAATAACACTTTAGGGCATCGTATTTAGCTTTCATGAAACTGTTAGTTTCATCTTTGTCTTCTCCCTCTCCAACTCTCTCTCTCTCATACACAGATACATACATAGAGGACAAACGATCAAATTACTGATACGCAATATTAACAGTCTTTAGCCAAGAGATCTTATAAATTATGATATAAGAACACTAGAAAAATTATTCATTAGATCTTAATTACCGTAAGATTACTAATATTGTTCTTATAGATTTAACCGTAAGTCTACAGTTGAACGCGCTGACAATTTGAAGAAGTAAAAATTACAGCATCAACAGTCAAATAATAGAAATCTTAATTATGATATAAAAAAGTAGAATACTATAGTTAATATTTATTTTAAACCCCTAGCCATGTGCACCCCATATGATCTGAAGTACGTGATGAAAAATTGAAGAAAACGTTTTCATTTTAACAATCTCTTGATAAAATTACCAAACGCATTTTTAAAAATAATTTTTGTCTGAGATTGAAAACGTTTTCATTTTCATTTTCATACAAAAAATAAAATCATTTTAAAACGAATTCCAAACGCGCTCAAAGTTTTTCACCACGTTAAATTACTGATTTTCCTGCAAAGTTAAACTTTTAAAATAGGAGCCTAACATTGAATTGTAAAAAAAAAAAAAAAAAAAAAAAAAAGTGCAAGCTGGCAAGATCCGGTCTATAATTAAATAAATTAATAGTTAAAAAACGACAGATTCAAAAGTATCATTTTCGCGCTCTTCCTCATCTCCATCACGATCATCATCGTCGTACTCGTCCGCGTCTTCTTCCTCAATCTCGCAAAACTCGACTGTGTGTGGTGTGTGGCCGTCCCCGAAAGCACGAACATGATCTTTGAGCGACCTCTTGTGCTTGAAATCCGACCCGCAAATGCAAAACCAGAGCTTCCCACAGTTCTTCTCGTGAGTTCTCCAGTCCCCTCGCACTGCGAAGGGCTTACCACATTTGCGACAACCGAACGGTTTCGCTCCGTGCTTTCGCTTGTAATGTGTTTGAAGTGTTCTGAAGTCCTTCAATGGCCTTGACCTCGAGTGGTCAATGTTATTCTTGCAACCCTCGGAGCAGCAATAGCATGGAAGTCTTAACATTGATGAGGCTGGCTTTGTCCCTCTTAGAGATTCCGGGCCCTTCCTGTATTGTGAACCGTGACCCCACATATGCATCTGCATTGAACACAAAAACTATGGATATTGGACTTAAAGGTACTATATATTACAAAGTAAAGTTGACGCAAAAGAGAAAAAGATCATGGAAGAATACCTACATAAAATGCATATAATAGTGTACTCAATCGTACATTTTATCCCAAGACTATAGCGCCAAAGTACAATACATCGTTATAACTACTTGAAGACTTGAGTAATTTAGGATTGTCTTGGATTAAAAAGAAAAAAGAAAAATAGGTTAATTAGGATTCAGTAGTATGTTTGGTAGTACTATTTCTAATTACGGTACCAGACAGTAAAAAGATTGGGCTTATTTTTTAAAAATAATAATAATAAACCGGTGAGAATCAGCAACTATAATCAAGAAAAGCAATTTCATCCCAACCATGTTGACACCCGAAAAACTACCCATCTCGCACTATGCCTATCACTCAAAGTTACTGATGGAAAGAAAAACACAAAAGGTTTTAGAAGGAGTGAAGGAGAAAAAAAAAACCGAAGGACCGAAATGAAAATACCAAAAAGTATGGTATATTAGTCAGGTTCTTTTCATCATCACCTGCATGTTGTTGTATCTATTGAAGGTTTTGTTGCAGACTGAGCAAGAGAATTGCGTCGGACCGACGAGGATTTGCGCCGGTGAGGGAATCCAATACTGGCTTTCAATAGGAGGACCTCCACTGTGATTAGGGCGTACTACTGATCCGGCATTTGGTGGACCAATGTGAAGGGCAACGGTAACACCCTCTTCATGTCTGCTCCTGAGGCTTTGATCATTCTGAGGTTGGTTTAAGGAAGAGTGATGAAAAATGGCTTTGTGTTGCTTGAAGATATTGTGGTTTCCGCGAGGGCCAAGAGAGAGAAAAACGGAATCTTCATCTTCTTGATTATCTGCCGCTACTGGACAAGCGCTCTCAGTACTGGTGCAAATATAGTTCATGGAGGAAGAAGTAGTAGTAGAAGTATGCATGCTGACCGATGATGTTTCTGTTATATTAGAGAGAGAGAGAGAGAGAGAGCAATAGACATGGAGAGTTTGGTGATGTGCATGTTATATATAGTGGGATTTGGTGGAAACTGGAGAAAGTGAGACGTTTTTAAAAGGGTAATAAAACGTATAAGAAATATTATATCATGTAAAAGATAAATGCTTGGATTTTAACAAGGAAAAACCTAATACATCGTCATCAATCGCAGAGCCAAAAATTGTCTTCAAAAGAACATGAACTAAGCCAAAATTTTAAAATTCCAAATATGAGTATATTTAAAGTTTGAAATATGGAGATAAAAGAAACCTATTGAAAATTCTATATAAAAAACGACAACAACAATATTTCAAGGGCACAAAGTACAAGAGAAATTAGAGAAAAATATTTTAGGGGTAAAAGTTCAAAGAATACCCATTAATTTGTCCCTCCTTCCCCGGCCTAAGGCTCCCATCATCGACGTTTTTGATTCTTTTAACTATTTTTATATGTATTTAGTAAAAATTTGTTAGTTTCATAAATACTTGTGTAAACCTATATGTATGTATGCGTACATATTAATTTGTAACGTTCAATGCATATAACTATGTAAACCTATGTAGCTCATTAATGTATGTAGTATGCTAATGCATAGTATTGGTACTAGTTTTTATCATATGATACATGATTAATGTGATGTTGCACGTGGACCGTGAGAGAGGAAATTGAATTTATGTACATGATTCCTTATATACATGGATTTATATATATATATTATATATATGTATATACATGAATTTAGACTTTTTTACGGTTTTGGCGTGTTTGCGAACGCAGGAGACAAAGAACCAGCAAAGGAGGGAGACCTGGTGGGGCAAAGAAAATGCATAGAATAGCGTACCTACACACAAAGACACACACACACACACACAGACACACACACACACACACACACATATATCCACTGATCTCTCTGTTTCTCTCATATTTACTCAGTCATCACTTTGCTACAAATGCTCGCTCGATTCCCAAGCGATGTACATCTTTTATCTCTTTTCTTCTTCTTGTCTTCTGGTCTCATTTACTCTCTCTTTCTCAGTCCAAAAGTAAATTAAGACTAAAGAGAGCGATAGAGAAACGCACACTACAGATGACACACATACAGTATATAGACATGGAGAACTGTAGATCATGGAAGGCGTGAAATCTCTCTCTCTCTCTCTCTCCGTTTTTTACCAAAGCAGATGGTGACAGTGATAGTAATGGTGCAAAAAATGTGTACCCAGATAGGGACGTTTCCATGCTCAACCCAACAACAAAAATAACGTATAAGGTACTACTTTTTTTTATAAAAAAAAAAAAAGTTAATTCATATTAATGCATCAAATTAAAATATTTGTTAACGTAAGACAACATTTGAAGGCTTTATTGTCAACACATATAATGATAATGAGAAAAATAACTAATGCTAGGCATTAAAAGATTTACCAAGTATTTATTGTCAAATTAAGACGCCACTAACGTAATATTTGTAAGGGTTCATTTTTTTTTTTTTTGGGAGTATATGATTGATTTAATGTTTATCGAATATTAGTTTTTTTAATGGACTATCGAATATTTGTGAAATGGCCGCATTGAATATATTTGAGACCAATTAACCTAGTGATGAAGCATGTAAGATATACAAGAAAGAATTCTCTTGTTTATTTTTTTTTTTAGGCTTTCACTATTACGTACAGGTATTATGAGTTTGAATACTTTTGGTTTTCACAAAGAAAGTAGAACAATTACCATGCATCAGATGACTGCGGCTGCCGCTGCGTCCTTTAGAACATTAAAGAAATGCCCTTGAAGCGAGCTTAAATAACTCCTTTGTTATAGATATAGCTTTTTTCTAATCAGTGATGCAACTCTAATTCAACTCCTTTATGATAAAGTACTACCTTTTACTATTTCGAATAAAATTATATATACATCCGTGCATCATCATGAATCACCACCATGGTACAATGTAGTACCACTTTGAAAATTTCTCAGTCAATCACCAGAATAGACAATAGTCCATATATGCAACACAATCAAGGCAATGCTAATTAAAAGACACTAATGGTGTTCAACACAGCATAGTGCACTGCGCAGGTAGGACTTTTTATTCATAATTATGGTGTTCAATACAAGTGATGTTCCTAAATATTTTTTCAATCGGATATGAAAAACACACACAAAACATGTACTTTGTCAATAAGAAAAGAGACAAGGTTGGTAGTAAACTTATACATCTTGAATTTACTTGGAGTAAGTGTTAAGTTGTTGAGGCTAATTATAGTTCTTGCTTAAAGATAATATGAACATAGATTGACCTTATTAGAGAGAGACGACATACGTCTTTAAGAATTATTGATAGAGATCGATGAGTGTGAGATTTTCTTATAATAATATTTTTAATCATAGTGAACTTTTATATATAGGAACTGAAAGTGTATGTAGCTATGACATTAGGGTGAAACACTCTAAAATCTTTGTATGTCCTTATTTTTCTTTTACGATTTTATCACTCTCGGTAGGATAGAGTTGGGGTATATCTAATTCCTAACCATAATGCAAAAATTCAGTCAACAAAATCCAAAAAAAAAAAAAAATCAATCAACAAAAGTCCTTATGTAAGTTCCATCCATCTTATCAATTAGGAAGACCCCCAAAAAAAAAACACCCTAGAAAACAAATCACATCAATGTTGTGCATCTTCCCAATGCCTTAGCTAATTCCGTAAATCAACCAAAAAGCCCTGCCAGAAGAGTATTTTTCCAAACGCCTTATTACGAAATCAACCAAAAAGAGCTGGCAAAGGAGTACTAGGTAGTGGCCCCTGCAGATTCTCTGATGTCTAGCTCTATTATTTGCCTCCTATATATATATATATATATAACGCTTGTACAGATTAGGAAACAGCGTATACATCTTATCTCACAATATATAAAACAATTAAAATAGCAGATTAAAAGCTAGGAATCCTGTCTTCACGGCTAACGGACAAGAGGTTATTCGCCCATCCATTAAGACTTGATGTGTACTTGTACTCAAGTTTTTTGCTGCGGTGATCAATTGAAAGATATATGCATGGCCCATATAAAGTTCCTGTAGAAAAGAGATGACACGAACGTGGGATGTCCCATAATATAGCAGCTTTAGCTTTGCATTTTTTCTTTACTAGCCAAGAATCTTAAGAAAAAAAAATGATTATATTAAGGTTGATATTCTACCTCCTTACTTTGTCACTTTGTTGTCGTAACTTGCAATGACATAAAACGCCTTATTACGAAATCAACCAAAAAGAGCTGGCAAAGGAGTACTAGGTAGTGGCCCCTGCAGATTCTCTGATGTCTAGCTCTATTATTTGCCTCCTATATATATATATATATATAACGCTTGTACAGATTAGGAAACAGCGTATACATCTTATCTCACAATATATAAAACAATTAAAATAGCAGATTAAAAGCTAGGAATCCTGTCTTCACGGCTAACGGACAAGAGGTTATTCGCCCATCCATTAAGACTTGATGTGTACTTGTACTCAAGTTTTTTGCTGCGGTGATCAATTGAAAGATATATGCATGGCCCATATAAAGTTCCTGTAGAAAAGAGATGACACGAACGTGGGATGTCCCATAATATAGCAGCTTTAGCTTTGCATTTTTTCTTTACTAGCCAAGAATCTTAAGAAAAAAAAATGATTATATTAAGGTTGATATTCTACCTCCTTACTTTGTCACTTTGTTGTCGTAACTTGCAATGACATAAATATACACGCGCAAAAGTGAATTTTCTTTCTCGTCTCTTTCTTCACTTCTTTTTCATGCATGCAAAAAAGACGATATATTTAGAAAGAAAAGAAAAGAAATACTTCAAATTAATTTCCTATTATATATATGCTCCTAAGGGCATATTTGATACACCGTATTATATTATATTGTATTGTATCGTATCGTGTGATATTGTATTGCATTGTATAATTTTTATACAATACGGTGTTTGGTTGGTAGTAATATCAAACATTATATTATTTTTACCATTAAAATCTATTTACGTATTAATTTGTAATAAGGTAAAATTTAGGCCCAATCATAAGCTAATTTGACTCTAATCTTGACTCGAACCCAACACTTGAAGGAAGCAAGAAAGAAAATAGAGTTGCTACACAGGGGTCTTTTTGGAAAAAAATGAAAAATGGGGTCAAATTGTAATTTTTTAAAAAATTAAAGGGCAAAAATATTATTTTAAAAAGTTGAGGGTCAAAATATAATTTTGAAAAATTGATGATTCAAAGCATAATTTTTAAAAGTTCGGGGATCAACATATAGTTTTTGAAAAGTATAGGGGTCAAAATGTAATTTTAAAAAATATAAACTCAACCCCGAGCCTTGATATTTGTGAAATATTTTATATATTTTTAATATGGTATTTTAAGTTAAATATCATAATACGGTCTAGTACATAAGTTTTTTTCCGTATTAGATATAACACTTCATATTGTATTAATTTTGATTATTGTATTAAATTATACAATGTGGCCATGTTTGGTAGCTTGTATTGTAATGTATTGTATAAGGTGTATAGTATTGTGTTGTATTATCATAATACAATACGGTATTTGGTGTCATGATGTATTGTATAAGGGGTAAAAATGTAAAATTTTAATAATTTTGAGGTCAAAATGTAATTGTTGAGAAGTTTTGGGGACAAAATAAAATTTTATAATTTTGGGGTCAAAGTGTAATTTTGGAAAAGTTTTAGGGTCAAAATATAATTTTTAAAAAGTTTTGGGGTCAAAATATAATTTTTTATAAAATAAAAATTTGCACTTTGCCCCTCAAATTCTCAACAATATAGGCTCTGACATTACCTTATGTCGGCCCAACCCCAACCCTTAGTCGTGCCCTACCTCGACATGAATTATTGATCCACTATAAAATAATACAATACAATACGTTAAAAATGAGCTATATTCAATAATACGACATGGACCATATTAATTTACTATCCGTATTAGTTTATACAATACGATGGTTACACTAAACATTACATTATTGTATTATCATACAATATGATCAAACAAACATGTCATGTATAAATGTCACTAAATATTATATTATTATTAAAACAATACAATATGAAATGTTTATACGGTGTACCACATATGTCCTAAGTCCTAATTATAGTTCAAGTTTAATGGGCAGCTATCTTAGCTATATAGCTAACCATATGAGGTTAAATAGCCGAGTCCTATTGGTGTAATTAAAGGATATTACCAGGGGCATTTACGTAAAATGGTAAAGACTTAACTGTAGGCCAGTCCCTTCCAGACCTATTGAATGAAAATGTTAGCTAGAACTTGCAAGGTTATTACACACACATACACATATATTTGTATATAAGCCAGGCTTGGGGGTATCTTTTTAAGGTTATCGCAGGCCAAATGCGGAGTTAAAAGCAGCTTGTTTCAGGCCTATACTAAAGTGGAAACAATATTTTCCGAGACAAACAACTAGCTCATAGACTCATATACATACACGCTATTAAGTCATGCATATTCTGAAAAGCAAGTGATATGGATCAACTTTGTCAGTGCACATCTGAAGTTGCTATGTAATAAATAATAATCAAACCTTTGAAATTTTCAAAAACGTAATTATAAAAGCTGTTCCTTTCAATCAATATTACTAGTAATTAATAGAATGCGACATCACATGGATCATTTTCTTTTCTTTTTTTTTTTTCTTCTTTTTTTGTGGGTTTCATTTCTCAAGAAAGAAGAACAGACGTCTAAAGCAATGAATGGTGAGACACGGTGATAAAGGTTCTGCCCAAACACATAGTCTGAAACTGAAACAAAATCCTACTTACCGGATTCATTACGGGTGACATGGAGACATACATGGTTTCTAGGGATTCGTATTTATCTAATAATTAGACATGCATGCTTTATATTCTTTAACATTATTTTTATTAAAGCATATACCTAGTTTCTATTTAGAATCCATATAGTCCAGAATAATGAATGTCATTCACTATACAGCCAAACTTTTGTTTCTGAGTTTCTTTATTTAAGAAACCCCAATCACTTCAGAGTAATTATAAACTATAAACTAATCAATTATTGTTGTTATAGATACATTATATTATATCATAGAACTTATCAAAACCTTGATTTGAGACCACAATTCTAGTCCTATATAATCAATATACACACCTAATAAGTTAACTACTTTAATTTGATGATCCTTAGACATACTTACTGATCTTTAAAAAAAAAAAAAAGAATTGGAGAAAGAGAGTATTTGATATTAGAGAAACTTAATTAGCACATTCCAATTAAATTGGCATCTATTAAGGACGTCGTACTATATCAAACCGTCCATTTTAATTTATTAATAATGAGAGAGAAAAAGTTATCTTACGCTGAGTCATTGGTAGCATAAATTAGTTATGTTCCACGTTTAAGTATTTATGTTATTTTTTTCTCGCACATTTTAGTTAATCGCTCCATGTTTTCATATGTACCTATACTTTCATAACCCTTGTTCATGACTCATGTAGGGGCATGCATGCAGTGGCGACCATGTGATCTTTTTATTTATTTATTTAATTTTTCCATATTTTACTAATGGAACAAAAGTGAAATCTTCAACGGAAGAAAAACAAAGACTATTTCCCAAGTTTACGTGCTATATATAAAGGAAGTTTCCAGTACATTGTATATATATCTTATACAACCAAATCATTATAACGTGAAAGACTAGAGTAAATATTATTATTTATTCCTTCATTTTAGATAAATGAACTTTTAACATAAAAAATTTTGATGATTTTTGATGTTCAAAAAAAAAAATTTGGTGTTAAAAAGTAGACCTTTTACCCTAACTGAGAAATATTTGTAATTATTCCGTCCCATTTTTTCCCTACCCAGCCACATGCAATAATATTGATCCCGTTGATAGTACGGTCCTGTCCTCTCACATAATTTAAAACCAACCGAATCTTTAGTTCAGAGGATCAATGCAGTTATAGATTAAAAGCCCAATCTCAGTTCTGAGATAATATTACGTACTCGAAAATCACATTATTGATCTGAGCCAATGAATATTGAGTACGGAAGATAACTGTAGCTTATACATGGTACGTACGCATGGGGTTTTCCCTTAGGGTATATATGGTGACTTGAATAATAATGGGAAAGGCAACGTAAAAATTTGACACTCGATCTTTATGTTTACATGAGAAAGGAAAAAAAAAAAAAAAAAAAACTTAAGTAAATATTTGCATTTTGTCCCATGCACGTACTCCAGTACTTAATTACTGAACATGTTCTGCCAGTAGTAACAGTGGCTCGCTGCAAACTTTTACTCATGGTTTTAAGAGACTTCCCTTGGTCAAATTTTGACGACTCCAAAAGGGAACGCGAGGATAAGATTATCCATATATGATATATGTGTTTCAAATTCAATGGATGTAAGCACTTAACGCAAAATTCTGTTGCAAGTTAAATTTTTTCACCGAAAAGAGAAAAAAAAACACAGAGAGAGAAAATAATCTGATAAATGGTGTAAATGTTCGTATCTGGCAGAAGTAACTAATAAATTAACAGTACGTACTCCTGATCTTGTGGAGTAATTACACGAATATTAGAAGCATATTGCAGTAGCTACTACAAGCAATTTATTGAAACACCGACGTTGTTTCCGAAGAACATGAACATTTGACTTATTAACATTCGTTTATTTTTCATTAATAATGAATTAGAGTGGGGTGCTGGGCGTGGGAGTGGATATAGTTGCGGGTACCAATCTAGTTGAAATGTGACGCTAGTGCTCTTTGATGTCAGTCGTGTTAACGCTCATAATTCCTTGCTAATTGTAAAGATGCTTCGTTTTTGCATTTTCTTGACGAGAAGTGAAAATAATCTCTTCACAAACCTAACCTGTTGAGCAAAGTGTCGTAGGCATGCATAAGAAACTTGATTAACGGACAGTAATATCTTTTACATAAATAGGAGTCTTGGGGCTGTGAAGTACACAAATTACACAAAGAGACCCATTTAGAATATACAATATTTGGGCATAAACTTTATAGATCTATGTATTCTAACAAAAAAAAAAAAAAAAAAACTGTATAGATCTATGTAAAGATGCATTATATCGATTTAGTAACATGCGTAACTTTTGATTAGGAAATCCACTATGAATTTTAAGAACGGATCAGTTAAAAGTTCGAGTTTTAAGCATTGAAAGATTTTGGGGTTGTTATTTTTTTAAAAACAGGCACCCAAACTGAACCGCAGAAAGCAGTATTCAGTTCAGTTAACCGAACTTCGGTTTCGGTCGGTTTTCGATTTTGGTAATCAGGACGATGACCATCAGTTAACCATCAGGTTACCAACATCTTTAGTTGCATTTTTTTTACCAGAAAATGTGAAAAAATGTAAAACTTTCCTTCTATGCAAACCTGTAATCACAATGAATGAATACAAAGCACAACATCTAAATTGATAATACCACAAACACACAATATCCAAATCCAATGTCTAAATTTCAACGTAAACGACTGTTGAATTTTGAATGAATTAATAAATACGTCAAACTTTCACAGTTTATTATTATTATTATTATTTTTAAAGATGAGTGCTTTTCTCACTAAACGACACGAGAAGATGGGAGATATACACGCTACCAAAAAGCTCCCACCCGCGCACTAGGGCGACAAGTGGCCGGGATGGGTAAAAAATTCACATTTTTATTTATCCTTTGCGTTCTAAAATTAATAAATGATTTTTAAGAGTCAATGCAACAAGCGGCACCATTTTTCGATGAATATCAATTTTTTATGATTTTTTATATTTTTTCCCTTTCCAAAAATAAAATAAAATATAATAAAAAACACGATCAGTGTGCCTACAAAAAAGTGAAAAAATGACAAAAAAACATTCACAAACAAAACAACATGTCGTTTTGACAAAAGAGAAAAAAACTTTCACAAACAAAACAACATGTCATTTTCATTGATGCATCAAAACGACATGTCGTTTTGTCAAGAACGACAAAAAAATCTACAAACAAAACGACATGTCATTTTTCGGATTCAGCAAAACGATGTCATTTTGTAAAAAGGCAAAATACTTTCAGCAGCAAAATGACATATTGTTTTTGGCTGATGATTCAAAATGACGTTGTTTTGACAAAAACAACAAAAAACTTTCACGAACGAAACGGCATGTCATTTTTTTCTGATGACGAGAAACGACGTCGTTTTTCATAAAATGAAGAAAAAGTAACCTACAAAATGACATGTCATTTTGACAAAAAAACTACAAAATGGCATGTCATTTTGACAAAAAATTTCTCAAAAAAATGACATGTCGTTTTTATTAATGCGTCAAAACGACGTCGTTTTAAAAAGGACAAAAAACTTTCACCAGCAAAACGGCATGTCATTTTTTCTGATGCTAGAAAATGACGTCGTTTTGACAAAAAAGAAAAAAATACTTTCAAGAGCGAAACGATATGTCATTTTTCTGCTGATGACAAAAACGACGTCGTTTTGACAAAACGACAAAAAATTCTATTTTTTATGATTTTCTCTATTTTTCATCTTTGAAAAATTAAAATAAAAATGACGTCAAAACATTTTAAATTTTGTAGACAAAATCGTTACTTTTTATGAGCATGCCTACAAAAAGTGACCTCAAATTATGAAAAAAGAAAACGCTGCCAAAAAGCCTCCAACCCACACAGTGGGTCGCCCAGGGGTCAGGATGGGTCAAAAATTAATATTTTTATTTGTCTTTTGCATTCTAAAATTAATATATGATTTTTAGGAAGTAATGCAACAAGCGGCAGCTTTTTTGATGAATATTATATTTTTTATGATTTTCTCAATTTTTCATCTTTGAAAAATAAAATAAAATAAAAATGATATCAAAAAGTTCTGAAATTTTATAGACACTATCCTTACATTATTCTGAGCATGCCTGCAAAAAATAGAATCAAATTATGAAAAAAGAAAACGCTACCAAAAACCCCCAGCCTGCGCACTAGGGCGACAAGTGGTAGGAATGGGTTAAAAATTAAAATTTTTATATATTTTTTGCATTTTAAAATTAATAAATATTTTTTAGGTATTAATGCAACAAGCGGCACCATTTTTCGATGAATATTCTATTTTTTATGATTTTCTATATTTTTTACCTTTTCAAAAATAATATAAAATATAATAAAAAACACGATTAGTGTGCCTAGAAAAAAGAGAAAAAATGACAAAAAAACATTCACAAACAAAACGACATGTTGTTTTGACAAAAGAGAAAACTTTCACAAACAAAACTACATGTCATTTTTATTGATGCATCAAAATGACATGTCGTTTTGTCAAGAACGACAAAAAAATCTACAAACAAAACGACATGTGGTTTTTCTGATCCGGCAAAACGACGTCGTTTTGTAAAAAGGCAAAAAAATTTCGGCAAAAAAATGACATGTCGTTTTTTACTGATGACTCAAAACTACATCGTTTGACAAAAACAACCAAAAACTTTCACGAACGAAACGACATGTCTTTTTTTTATGATGAGAAATGACGTCATTTTCCATAAAACCAAGAAAAAGTCATCTACCAAATGACATGTCATTTTGACAGAAAAAGAAAAAAAAACCTACAAAATGACATGTTGTTTTGACAAAAAATTTCACAAAAAAATGACTTGTCGTTTTTATTGATGCGACAAAACGGTGTCGTTTTAAAAAAGACAAAACTTTCACCAGTAAAACGACATGTCATTTTTTTATGCTAGAAAACAACGTCGTTTTGACAAAAATGAAAAAAAAAATACTTTCAAGAGCGAAACGATGTCCTTTTTTTTGCTGATGAGAAAAACAGCGTCGTTTTGACAAAACGACAAAAAATTCTATTTTTTATGTTTTTCTCTATTTTTCGTCTTTAAAAAATAAAATAAAATAAGAACGACGTCAAACATTCTAAAATTTTACACACAAGATCCTTACATTTTTTTTGAACATACCTACAAAAAATAGCCTCAAATTATGAAAAAAGAAAACGCTGCCAAATAGCCTCCGGCCCGCGCAGTGGGTCTCTTAGGGGTCGGGATGGGCCAAAAATTGATATTTTTATTTAAGTTTACATGCTAAAATTAATACATGATTTTTAGGAATTAATGCGACAAGCAACACCATTTTTTGATGAATATTCTAGTTTTTATGATGTTTTCTATTTTTCGTCTTTGAAAAATAAAAACGATGTAAAAAAATTCTGAAATTTTGCAGAGACGATCCTTACATTTTTCTGAGCATGCCTGCGAAAAATGGCATCAAATTATGAAAAAAAAAACGCTGTCAAAAAGCACCGCCCGCGCACTAGGGCGTCTAGGGGCCAGGATGAGTTAAAAATTAACATTTTTATTTATGTTTCATATTCTAAAATTAATATATGATTTTTAGGAATTAATGCAACAAGTGGCACCATTTTGTGATGAATATTCTATTTTTTTTTATGATTTTCCCTATTTTTCGTCGTTGACAAATAAAAAAAATAAAAATGACGTCAAAAAGTTCTGAAATTTCACAAATACGATCCTTACATTTTTCTGAGCATGCCTCCAAAAAATGGCCTCAAATTATGAAAAAAGAAAATGCTGTCAAGAAGCACCCACCGGCGTAGTGGGGCGCCCAAGGGCTATAATAAGTCAAAATTTAACATTTTTATTTATGTTTCACATTTTAAAATTAATATATAATTTTTTGGAATTAATGCAACAAGCAGCGCCATTTTTTTTATGAATATTCTATTTTTTATGTTATTCTCTATTTTTCATCTTTAAAAATAAAATAAAATAAAAACGATGTCAAAAAATTCTGAAAATTTGTAGAGACGATCCTTACATTTTTCTAAGCATGCCTGCAAAATATGGCCTCGAATTATGAAAAAAGAAAACGCTGTCAAAAAGCACCCCGCCCGCGCACTAAGGTGTCTAAGGGCCAGGATGAGTTAAAAATTAACATTTTTATTTATGTTTCACATTTTAAAATTAATATATGATTTTTAGAAATTAATGTAACAAGCGGCACCATTTTGTGATGAATATTCTATTTTTTTTTATGATTTTCTCTATTTTTCCTCTTTGACAAATAAAGTAAAATAAAAATGATGTCAAAAAGTTCTGAAATTTAGCAAATACGATCCTTACATTTTTCTGAGCATGTCTCCAAAAAATGGCCTCAAATTATGAAAAAAGAAAATGCTGTCAAGAAGCACCCACCTGCGCTGTGGGGCACCCAGGGGCTAGAATAAGTCATAAATTAACACTTTTATTTATGTTTCACATTCTAAAATTAATATATAATTTTTTGGAATTAATGCAACAAGCAGTACTATTTTTTGATGAATATTCTATATTTTATGATGTTCTCTATTTTTCATCTTTAAATATAAAATAAAATAAAAACGATGTCAAAAAATTCTGAAATTTTACAGAGACGATCCATATATTTTTCTGAGCATGCCTGCAAAAAATGGTCTCGAATTATGAAAAAAGAAAACGCTGCCAAAAAGCACCTATGATTTTTAGGAATTAATGCAACAAGCGGCACCATTTTGTGATAAATATTCTATTTTTTTTATGATTTTCCCTATTTTTCGTCTTTGACAAATAAAATAAAATAAAAATGACGTCAAAAGTTCTGAAATTTAGCAAATACGATCCTTACATTTTTCTGAGCATGCCTCCAAAAAATGGCCTCAAATTATGAAAAAAGAAAACGCTGTCAAGAAGCATCCACCCGCGCAGTGGGGCGCCTAGGGACTAAAATAAGTCAAAAATTAACATTTTTATTTATGTTTCACATTCTAAAATTAGTATATAATTTTTAAGAATTAATGCAACAAACAGCACCATTTTTTAATGAATATTTTATTTTTTATTATTTTTTCTGTTTTTCGTCTTTGAACCCTCAATTCCCACATCATGTATGCAAACTCAAGAAAGCAATATACGGACTACGCCAAGCACCAAGGGCCTGGCACACTGAGCCACGAAATTTCTTGTTATCTCATGCATTCATCAACGACATACCCTTGTTTTTTTTATAAGGATTGTTTTTGATATTTTTTTAAAAAAATTTTAAGCCCCGTTCATTTTATTAATTCGAGTTTTGTTACAGTAAAAAGCTATCAGAAACAGTCACATCTAACTTTTTTGCTACAGTAAAAAACTCTCACATAAAGTCAGATCCAAACTCAAATTAAAAACTCAAATCAGTTAATTAAATGGGCTCTTAGTTTGTACACTTTTCATGTTTGCTAAAAAAAAGTTTAAAAAAACCCCCAGAGCTCAAATTTTTATAAATGATATCATGATTATTCTTACTAATTTGTATTAAAAAATTTTAAGTATCTATTAGCTTTAAAAATAAATTCGAACCTTTTTTCTAGGAGGGGAAAAAAACCATCAAGAAAACAAAAACCTTGTCAAAGGAGAAAAAAAAAAAAAACGAACAAAAACAAAATTCCCAAAATCCATTCTCCCCATTTCTCCCCATTTCTTCTCTTGGAAAGAACCTCGCTTTTCTAGTTTTCTGTGTAATTTTCAGTGTCAGTAAGCTCCAGGCCCCGAGAATATATATTCAGTGTAATTATAATTTAACATTAAAATTACACAATTTCAGTGTAATTATAATTTCTTGTTATCTCACACATCCCATTGTAACTTTGTATATATATTCTTTTAATTACAATGAACAGAACAACTCTCATTATTCACTCAATTATATTTTACCAACGACATAAAAAAACTAAGGAAGCTCAAACTTCTGCATTTCTACGACATGCCCAAAGACTTTGTGCTTAAAGTAGGCAGATCGGGCCAAGAATATTACAAAGTATAGCACATACCATCGGTCATTTTTGATACAGTGTTGGACCATGGGCTCATGATACCTACAAGCTTCGAGAGTCAGAGTTAATGGAGCATCTGCAAAACTGAGTTCTTGTCGTGGTCATGGTAACGTCAACTACATATCTATGTATTCATGTTAGTGTGTATATATATATAGGAATTCCTACTAATAATTAGAGGCTTAAGGTTCCATAATGCAAGTTCTTGTTATATGTGTTTTCTTAATGATGGTTGTTAGCTATTTTAGTTCCTTAAAAGAAACAGAGGTTTCTACAACCCGAATTAAACTACTTCACGAAGCTTATATTAGTACTAAATTAGGTGATTAGAGTACTAAGGTGGGAGTGGGACAGTACCCCAAACAATTTCTATCTGACCAATTAGAAAAAAATAAGTCTTATATATATAAACTCATCCGAATCATGCAGTCATGTTTCATGATTTGAATCATAGTTCGTGATTCACTACTATATTTTCTCTCACAAAAAATACACGTAAATTGAAAATGGTTCTGAATCCATGAACCAAACGACCACATAGGGATTGGCACATGGGGTCCCCAAACTTTTTTATATCTTTGACACTAAGGTCCTCATTTTGATATTCAGACAATTGGGTCCTCACCTCTCTCATTTCCGTAGCATTTGGGTCCCCAGTTTGAAAATTTGAATCAATTGAGTCCTAAACTTCTTCTTCTTCTTCTTTTTTTTCTTGGGTACATAGGTCCCCATTTTGTAAATTTAAACAATAATAAAATAAAAGCTTCAAACCTTTAAGACATTAACCATATAAAGTTAATATATAGAAAGGCGTTTCCTGACAGGTGCCACATTGCTTCTAATATTCACGATGGTTAAAGACTTTGTCGGAGCTTGAGAATTTGATCTTTTGTGTCCCGCACATTTATTAAAAAAGGTAATTAGGTTGCTGATAAACTTTTATAAAGGTTGTGTTTGTCACCTATGCCTTTTGGTCTTTTAGGTGCTCCAGATTATGTTTTATATATACATATATATGATGTTTGTGTGACATTGAGGTTTATTCCTTCTTTTAGTTTGAAATTAAAGCTCTGGCTTTTGGTTTTTAAAAAAATTGCAGCACTTCGTCATAACCATAATAGATCATGCACTCTTTTTCCGTATTCCAATTTTTTTCTTTTTTCATTGAGTTTTACCGGGTGAAGATTTTAAATAACGAGGCATCTCTTAAATCTTTTAAGAGAATAGACATTCATATATAGTTTCAAATGCGTTTATTTTTTTTCTTGCGGTAGGTTCTTGTTTATTATATTGGGGCTGGATTGTTGGTTTGAACAGTTATGCTCTTTTTAAAAATAAAAAAATAAATAAATTTGAGCAGTGAATTTGGTCTGGAATGAATTTATTAGAGGATATGTAAACTTAGTTCTGGCTAATAAAAAAAATTAAAACATATCATGGATGGATAGTTGTAGTATTGTTAAATGACATATGAAAGTCTGAAACCACATTACGGACAGTTAATAACATTTATGTATTTTTTTTATTTAGCTTATTTCATAGTAATTATTAGTCTCTACGTCC
The DNA here is from genome assembly GCF_000414095.1 of Morus notabilis. Taxonomy (NCBI): domain Eukaryota; kingdom Viridiplantae; phylum Streptophyta; class Magnoliopsida; order Rosales; family Moraceae; genus Morus; species Morus notabilis. The sequence goes on from NW_010367552.1 coordinate 468,604, forward strand.
TAACAAAAATTCCTACGCCATTCCTGATTTAAATGTGTACAAAGTTTCAAACACATACGTATTCAGGTATTGTATACTTGTAGGGAGTAAATCTGCATTTTGTGGATATATGATTTTAGTTGGCAGCACCGTATAATTTGCCTTATTGGCAGCCTCTATGGTGGAACCCAAAAAAATTCCACCTGTGGAGTCCTTGTTTTTGACCGTTTGAGTACTTTTTTAACAATTAGATATGCAGACGGAATAATTTTGTACGATGCGTTGTAAATTTTTAATACGAATTTGCACATATCTGATCATAAAAAATTTAATCTTACAGTTAAAAACAGGGCTTCTACCAGCGCAAGTATTTGAGAGGTTCACCGTATAATTTGCTTTATTTTGGATGATTTTGTATTATATGATATACAATTTTGTGGAATATATTATATATTCGAGTAGGCACGTATTGCAAAGAGAGCCGGCCCTTTCCATTGCAATTTGCATATATGGAGTACACGCCACGAAAAGGAATTTTCAATAACCCAAAAACCCGGAGCCCCTGTAGCCGATGCAGATTCACATGCTCCTTTAATCTTTCCTAGCTACTTCGTGGCTAAAATTCATCCATTTAGGAAAAGTATTGACTTTTTTCGCATGAAAAAACAATGTTAAAAATATGTCAAAATGACAGACATCTCACTATACATGTCTCAGAATATTGACCACTAATTGATGTATCTAAATTAGAATTACAAGGTTTCAGAAAAACTGTAGGTGGTCACAAGGGCATTGAATTTTCGTCTTAGATGAGATGGAACCTATAATCTTCTTCTCAAAAAACCCTGTCATTAGACCAAACGGTCTTAAACACACGGGCTCCGTGGAACTTAATCGGGTTGTAATCAAATTACATTTTTTCTCCATAGAGTTATTTCTGTCAACTAATTCTCTCGTGCATAAACCTTAATTACCTTCATATCTGGCTTTAGATGATTTCAATAAAATAACTAAATACCAAATATTATTAACTCATGGTGGAGCAATTATACATAGCATTCAACAGAATCATTAATTGTGATGGATCTAGAAAGAACAAAAAATGGATCGATTGCGGCCAATTGAAGACAAATTGAGATGTTCTGTGAAAAGTAATTTCTTGAACTAATGAATATATATGTAGTAACATTCACTGATAAGGATATTTAAACATTTAAGACAGAACTGAGAAAAGTAATTTCTATCTTTGTAATTCTCTGAGTACTTCCATCTGTAGCATAATATCCCTTTTATCCGTATATAAGTACTGTATCAAGGAGAAGACAAAAGTACCCAAAAAAAGAAAAAAAAAATTAACAACTCACCCAAAAAAAAAAAAAAATGTATAAATATAAATTAAGAAAAGTACACCAAGAAAAAAAAAAAAAAAAAAAAAAAAAACCCCAAAAAAAAAAAAAAAAAATTAAAAACCCCCCCAAAAAAAAAAAAAAATGTATAAATATAACTTAAGAAAAGTACACCAAGAAAAAAAAAAAAAAAAAAAAAAAAAACCCCAAAAAAAAAAAAAAAAAATTAAAAACCCCCCCAAAAAAAAAAAAAAATGTATAAATATAAATTAAGAAAAGTACACCAAGAAAAAAAAAAAAAAAAAAAAACGAAGCCAAACAGAGTAAAAAACCAATCTCTTCACATATATCTCCGATCTGAGGGAGCATTGAACAATTGCACTCTCTATGGCTTTGAGGAGCCAAGGTCGCAGAAAAAGACCACCGAGTTCGGATTCTCGTTGTGGCAAGGAGACGAACCAGATGGGGGGACGAAACCCTTGGGAAGCATCCCAGAGAAATTAGGCCTACTCCTTTCCATGTTCTTGATATTCTTTCTTCTCATCATCATCGTCGTCTTTGTTTTATTCCTCCTCTTCTTGTTAATTCCGATCGGTTCTCGTTGTCCGTCCAAGAAGAACGGCGACGTGTTCTTGATGTAGAACACTTGGAACGACGTCCGAGCCGCCGCCGGCACGTCGACGGAGCCTGCAGTGGTCTTGACGAGCTTGGTTTGTAGAGATGATGATGAGGAAACAAGGAGGAGAAGAAGGAATAAGAGAATAACGGGACAGAAAGACTTGGAGTTGATCATCAACGTTTGAGCGAAGAAGAAACCCATGAGATTTGAGAATTATTAGGGTTGTACAGTTTCATTTGTATAATGATCTCGTGACGAGGAGAGGATATTGATCACGAGAGCTAACTGTTATAATCCCAAGGAAAAGAAGTTTGGCTTTCTTAGGATTCAGTTTAGAGAGAGAAGCACAACTCGGAAGTGTCATAAAATAGGTTCAAGTATATTTATAATATATACTTGGTTGCTTATAACAAGGTTTGGGATTAATTAGTACTTCTATTGGGGGGTTTGTTTTCCTGGTGAATTAGCGTACTTATGCAATAGTGGTCAAAACTAATAGAAATAATTATCTTTTACAGCAACAATAATTGTTAAAATAATAGTTCTGAGTGGAATATTGGAGAAATAATTATGAGGGATGATGGTACGAACTTGCCGTGGCATTTTGGTTGGTGATACTGATAGGATTTTATGTGTTGCCTACATGACCAAATTATTTAAACCATATCAAACACAAAGATGAATGAAGGGGAAGACGGGAGACATAAAGTGATTTATAATTGAGAATATCCCATCATCAATATGTAATAAATGAGTAGTACCATGGTTCTACTTCTATTCACCAAATTAAAATACTGGCATATGATCATGTGATTCAATTTTTTGCTTTGTTTGGCTTTTGATTGGAATAACGGAAGGGTCTTCTCACTTTCCGGTGTAGACGTAGTCTTTATGTCTACACCGTAAGTTGTCTTTCTTTACGGTGTTGTGATAGAATTTAGTATTTTTTATCTTTCGATCTCGATCAATTAGAGTCACCCATCGAAGAGAATAGTTGTGTGCTTGTTCAGTTTCCACTTGTTAAAACTCAGTACATATATTACATTCTAGAACGTTTCAATCGAATCTATTAACAGCCTCGGCCTATGATAAGAGTTGAGTTGCTAAATATATTAGGGTCTTTCACATCTGAATTAATACTTTCTGATTTAAAATGCAATTACCTTTTCAAAAATTGCATATCTAATTTAATGTTTTAATGTGGTGTCTAATTAATAATATTATATCACGTTATTTAAAAAATTTGAGATGTTATTTTTTTTATATTTAAATGTTTAAATTTATTAAATGATACGACGTAATATAATTAATTAGAATAGATACGTGATTTGAATCTTTTTTAGTGCGAATTGCATAGTCAGTCGGTAGTAAAAGTTGGTGAAGTAGTTTCTACAGATATATCAAGTCAGAACTGAACACAAACCATTATAAAGACTAATTTTATATTTATTGTAAAACCACACGGGTGCTTTTGTTGTTTTAATGAAAAAGCCCCACATTGGTACTTGGTTTCTGTGCCAAAATCAGTTAAAAATCATATAGCTGGGATTATTTATTAATTTATATCCAACAATTTAATTTATGTATTGACATATTATTTCATTTTTGTTAATTTTGAGTATATTCTAAACATTAATTTCAGATTTACGTCAAATTTATATAATTTTAGGTTAACAACAAATCTTTTCTGGATGGGTGAATTTACCATTTTGTAACTGATAATCATATATAAACCTGTAACTAAATACGAGTTAGGCATTGTGTGTAAATAAATTAAAAATTATAAATATATTTTTGAACTAAGCTGTAAAAGGTAAATCTGTCATTAGTGTTTGATTACAGGTTTATCCATAACTATAACTATAAAGTGTCAACTCGTCAGAGGGTCATGATCAACTATATATTAATCCAATAAAAGTATAAAGTATAAATTTGACATGAAATTAAAATTCACAGTTAGTAGAGTATCTAAAATAATCGAATTTCTGTAATTGTCGTTTCTTGCTTTGTAAAAGTGTGTCAGTTATATTCTGAATTACCCATCTGGAATTATGTTTCTTCTATTGGTTAAATTTTTTTCTTCTAGCCCAAGGAGAGTTGAAACTTCAAAGGTCGTAGCTTTGGCATAGAGAAATGGACTGATAGAAGAGAGAAATCTCTGATTCCCTGTCAATTTCACACAGGGCCAAAAACTGAATTTACCTCATGAAACACCAATTGGAGAGGTGGTAAGAAAATGGTAAAACGTACATGGAGTGGAAATGTTATGCTTTTGATCGGTAATAATAGATTAATTCAACTTAATTATTTATAAGTAAGAAAACAACAAAGAGGGAAAAAAATTGTAACTCTATGAAAACTAAATTGTTTGCCGCAATTACAGTTGTACACGTGGACAGAATTTCGGAAGGAAAGTCAATTGAAATCGACTAGAGGCATGATAGATTTGAAAGAATTAGAGAAGCACGACGACAAAAGACCCGTAAGGACTACTAAAAATAAATCAAGAAAGAAGATCTCTTGGAAGCCACGAAGCTCAATCTTGCCAAATACTACATTAAAGGCACACTACATTAAAGGCACAAATCTAATCAACAAAGTAGAGAAAAGTAACCACAAACCCAACTCAAAAGAGAAAGGGAAACTAGCCTTCTCTTATAAAAAGGGGATAAAATCATGAATTTGACATCTCATTAATCATTTACAGCCCCATATCTCCAATTTACTCCCTCTATTTTCTCTCTAAATCTACTTCTCCCTTCTCCTTATTTATTTTTCATTGTAATTGTACTTTTTTACATCATATAGTGAAACGTCGAGACCTTACAGTGAACGTAACCTTCATATTAATGGCGAACCACTCAAAATGGTAAATATATATATTTATATACTTTTGTCACTCTATTTAAAAATTAACAATTGTTATTCAATTAATAAAGATAAAATAAAAGACTATAATAACACTTAATTATTTAAAATATCATAATAATAGACATATATAAAACCATAACAAGTCATGTACTTTTCTTTATAATCTATCACACAAGTCAAGCCAAAGCATGAACGAACAATTCTATAGAACATAAATAATAAATGTGTTTCTTTAATGGGTATTGAGAAAATGAAATACTAAAAAGTTCATATTTAGAATCATCACATCTTAAAAATGATCTGTTTCTAACGTGATTTTGACATTAATTCATACTGCTGCACCTTATGCCAACTAGTAAATAATAAAAAACTTTTAAATTTTTAAATTGGTGAGGTAGTTAACTCATTACGTGCAGTGGGTGATAATATCAACCAATATGACTGGACACAGTAAATACAAATAATTGAGAAAAATCGCTTGGATGGATAGGGTATCCAGTATCAATTATGTCTCTGTACATTTTTTTATGATTATTTTTGCTAAGAAGTCCCTCTGTACACATTTTTTATTTTTATTTTTACATAATTATGTTTACTATTAAGGTTAATCTCACAAATAGCTCTTAAATTTTATTTTCAATCTCATTTTGATCCCGACATTTAAAATATCTCAAAAATCTCATCCCAAAACTATTAATTTGTTTCGGTTTTAGTTCTTCTCATTAGACAAAAGAGTTAGGACCCCTAATGAGAATAACAAGGAGGACTAGGTCTAAATTGGGCCGAAGAAAATATAATCAAGGGCCGTTTTATTGCCCAATGTCTACAACACCCCTGCAAAAATGTTTAAGAGATCTAAAAAATAACAAGTAAAGAACCACGTAGATGAAGATTGGTAGGAGAAGCAACCAAACGGTTGATAAAGAATAAACTTGAAGGGTTGGATAAGGCTTTAATAGAGTAGGAAGTAGATTGGAGTGGTTGGATACGGTTGTAATAGAGCAGGTAGTGTTTCTTCGAAGGCAATTGCAGATTTCTCTGAGGACAACTTTTGGATATCTCGGGAAAAGTGAGTGATGAAATACTCTTATAGGTAGATAGATGGTTATGAAGACGAAGTCTTAACAACACTTTTTTGGAACTTCGAGAACGTGTTTCGAGAGGCGAATGCTAGGCGTCTTGAAGGAAGATTCGAGTTTTCTGGAAAAAAGCCCATGAAACTTAAAATACTCACGAATAATGAGTGAAAGAAGATCTAGTAGTGTTCTTGAGACTTTTTTTTTTTTTTTTTTTTTTAAGGCTTGAAGCACTTAGAATCTGGGCAGCACTTCAGGAGCCTCTTCGAAGAACTTCGAGCCCGAAGAGCGCAAACATGAAGAACACTAAGTCTTTATCACAAAAGAGTTAGACTCGAAGAAAAATCACTTAGAATTTTGATTAAGATGAGAAAAAATGGGCTTATGAAAAATGGCATCCTTTGGGTCCAATGGTGTGAGAAGGGGTATTTATACAAGAAATTTGAAGGTTTTTGACGGTTGCTCTAATGGAAGCCTGAGCACTTAACTTCCTTGGAGCAAAACTGTCAGCTACCTTCCTGGATTGACAAATAAATTAGCCGAAAATGGACGACTGTCTTAAAGACAAAATTCTGGAATTCAAGCTAACTTCGAATCTTCCCCAGGTCTGAAACTCGAGATATGTTTGACTCAAACATTGTGCTTCATGGATTTTCTCTTTCAGAGGTCTGATCACAGTCAAACAAATGCCAAAGATTTTTCATGCTATTTATGGTCGCACCCACCCTCGCTTTGAACATCTGATAAAAATTGCTTTGTGAAAGCTCTCATGTTATCAGAGGTTCATGCAGGAACCCTCTTGGAGGCGCGCACAATGACGCTCCGAGAGGCAAAGCTGACATGAAGAAAGCCTTTGTTTGGACTAAAAATGATGAGTTTTGACCGTGAAATAAAAAATAAAAAAAAAATTTAGGCTTCCAAAAGGCAAAGGGAATGCTTTTTTGGGCTAAATTCTCCGTAGATTAATTTGAAAACCCCTCAGGCAGAATTTAAATTAAGATCAATATAAGAATAAATGGGCTCGTTTGATTACCCATGATCTACTAAAACACACAATCCATTCGAGTTTCTTAAACATGACTTGGGCCTATTAAACGAGCACAATTACGTTGCAAGACGAGTTCATTGGTCCTGAAATGGGCATGATACAAAATCAACTATCAACAATGTTTGGTTTAGAAATAAAGAGGAGTCGTTCAAACCCTCCTCCATCTCTCTCTCAAATTTAATAAGTAGAATGGTTATGGACAGTTCAAACACAATTGCTTTTTATTTTTCTCTCTTTAAATTTAAGTTTAAAAATATAATAACTTTTTCGTTTCAATTCTAATTGAGATGTTCTTTTTTAATGTATTCATAATAAAACGATGAGTAAATTCTCATCCATTATATTAAAATATGCTATTTACAATAAGATTTTATATGATTTATTACAAATTCGAATGATAGTTTTAACACTCTATCCGAACATAATTTAAATTACAATTTACTTATGTACTGAAACACCAATTCAAATTACAGTTTAAATTACTATAATTCAGATTCTATAAGGCTCGTTTAATTCGTTGATTTAAATTAATATGTGACTTTATGTAAAAAAATTTATTGTAATAAAAAAATTAAATATAATTATTTTTAAAAATTTTTAATTTTAATAAAATTTAAATTTTAAACTTAAATTAATAAAATAAACGAGTGATATAAATTCAAACCATAAGTCACTAGGGATCGAATCGGCTAAGCAAACACGGCCGTTGTCTCTGTGGCGCTTTGCTCAGTCCAGAGTCAATGCCCCATGGTTGTACTAGCAAACGTGCCAACTAGTGGGGACTTTTCAACAACGCTCTCTCTCTCTCAATCAACATCAAAGTTCCATTGACTTCAGAAACAAGCCCCAAGGACCCTCCAACGTCCCACACTATCAAATTCAAACCCAAACCCCCCTCTCTCTCTCTAATCGATCGACAATACATCATTGCGCGTTGTTGCCTATAATTCCCGCGAATCCCAATTCCCCGCGCCTCGAGAAATCCAAAAAGGAGAAAAATTTCCCCTCACTTTCTCGCGAAAATCCATTTCTCGGCGTCAGCCCGATCTGAATTCCCGCGTCGCGGCTCTGCGACGGAAGTAGTGCCCTAGCTGGCGATCTCGGAACGAGCATGTCGTCCATGTCTTTGCCTTACTCCAAGAGAGATCTCCACTACGACAACGCTAAGTTCCGCCATCGCTCCTTCTCCAAGGTTTCAATAGTCGATCTTATTCTCCTCTTGCTGAATTCGGTTGACCGTAGGAATTCTGTCCTTGATCGATCGTTGACTCAGTGAATTTCGTAATTGCGTCGTTTTCTTCTCTTTGTATTGATTATGATTTTCTTTAGGTTTTTTTTTTTTTTTTGGTCAAAGAAGGAGATTTCCTGATTGAATAGTACTTGGAATTTCTGATTTTGAGTTGCTTCTAAGCTGCTAACGTTAATATTATCGACAAGAAACAATCACCTTAGATTCACACGTTACTTTAAGGAATAAGGAGTTCGGACTCCCTTATTTCTGTAGCTGTTTATCCATGGATCACCAAATTATGATGATAAAGTAGACTAAATTTAGTCACAAGCTTAAAAATGCTATGTCAAGTTGATTGCTTGTTTGGGAGTTTCATTAAAATCTATAGCCTGATGGAGATTAATTTCTTTGTATTATGTGTTTAATGTCTTAGAAACTTCAAAATTGACATATTTTAATCAGCGTGGTCAGTTAACTCAAATCTCATTATAATTCTCAATCAACCACATTTAGCTTGGAAAGGGAGCCTTAGCTCATCTAATGTTGCAAATTCGATTACGTAGATTTGAGTGCATTATGGATTTTGCTCATGGTTATTCGCAAGTCATCCTTACCTTTCTATGAATGATTATCTTCAACACAAATCCAAATATCATGAATTAGAGATGTTCAATTTCTATTACCTTGGTATTGTTTGGTTTTAATTGCTTCTTTCCTTGCAAAGCTGTACTCATATAGTTTGTGTTATTATCTTTTGGTTTCCCAGGTCATTTCTCAGAGCCTTCTTACAAGTAATATTAGACATGATTGCATAAGCTGTAGTACAGGCAAGTTTCTTTTGTTACTATTGATATTTGGTGTAGCATGTCTTATGCTGACGCGCACAAGTCCTGCTCAGTCTATTTCTGATGCAAGGAATTTGGGAGAAGACAAGGTCACTGTCTTTGGTGGCACTAAACTTGGAAAGTTTTTGAGAAAACCGCCAAGGCTACCTCCACGTTTACCTCCTGGAGATAGTAAAAGTAGCCCTAGTCTGAATTCAGATTCCAAATGGATAGATAGGCAACAAAGTGTTAAGAAAGCTTTTATCCATGCATGGTCGGGCTATAAAAAGTACGCAATGGGTTATGATGAACTTATGCCTGTTTCCCAGAGGGGAGTCGACGGATTAGGTGGGCTTGGTGCTACTATTGTGGATGCTCTTGATACTGCCATGATTATGGGTGCTAATGAAGTTGCTTCTGAAGCAAGCTCGTGGGTTGAAACACAACTTTCAAATAGGATTAGCCAGAAAGGGCAAGTCAATTTATTTGAAACAACCATACGTGTCTTAGGAGGTCTTTTAAGTGCATATCATTTGAGTTTAGCAGAAGCAGGGACAAACAATGTGCCTAAAGCGTCTGTTTACCTTGAAACTGCTAAGAACTTGGCAGATCGCCTCCTATCTGCTTTTACTTCCAGCCCAACTGCTATTCCCTTTAGTGATGTTATTCTACATGATTCGTCAGCACATCCGGCTCCTGGGGGGTTGAGCAGTACTTCTGAGGTTTCCACTGTACAGCTTGAGTTCAATTATCTTAGTACTGTTTCTGGTGATCCAAAGTACTCTGAAGCAGCCATGAAGGTCTTGGACCACATGAAGACCCTCCCAAAGGTGGAAGGACTGGTCCCCATCTATATTAGGTATGTGTCTTGAATCAAAGATTCTATATTTAGAATTTGCTAATATCACTGCGTTTCCAAGTTAAATCGTTTGCTCTTAGATTTCTAGTCTTGTTTTTGGTTCATGGCATATTCGAATGTTCTGAGAAACATTTTACCTGCCACGAAGGCGAATTTTTTTCCTCTTTTTTTTTTGTTTTTTTTGTTTTTTCTTCAAGATTATCATGTTGATGACTCATTGAGTCATGTTATTTATATTTTTTAAAAATGATTTCATTAGAAGTCTGCTGTTTCCGTGAGCACTGGAATCTGTTTGGTCTTTGTGCTTCGAGATTTTTATTTTATGATTATAGTTGCTAAACAACTATTTATACAGTAGTATTTTTTTCTACCACAATGTAGGTAATAATATCCCTTGTGTCATTCCCAATGGATGTATTCTCATTTGATCTGTCATATTTTGTTAGCTTTATTTGTTTGTTAATGATTGTTTTCGCCTGTGTTTTTTTGTAAATAATTTTATGTTTCCATCATCCCTGATGCCGAGTCACCGTTTTATTTATTTATTTATTTTCATTTTTCCTTTCTTTAACTGACATATTTCCTTCCCTTCATTTGATTGTTCTTATTTTGTCCTTTGATGTTTACAGCTCTCACTCTGGTGAATTTAGTGGTAACAATATTAGACTTGGATCTCGTGGTGATAGCTACTATGAGTACCTACTGAAAGTTTGGCTCCAGAGGAGAGCTAGTCAAGATAGTAATTTGGCATATCTTCATAATATGTATGAGGAAGCAATGAAGGGTGTCAAACACCTTCTTGTTAGGAGATCAATCCCAAAGGGACTGGTTTTCGTTGGCGAATTGCCCTATGGACCTAAGGGCGAGTTTAGTCCAAAAATGGATCACCTGGTACGTGGTATTTCCTCGACTCATGTTCTCTGTAGACTTATGAGTTAATACCTTGATATATGGTTGGCGTGATTTAAGTGGTTCCAATTTATACTTAGTTTGGTGTCTTCGGAAGTTTATCCCTAGGGATAAGTGTATGCTTTGTGCTTAGCAATCAGCATTTACACTGTACGAGGAAAGAAGGTTTATAAGCATTCCTACTAGGGATAAGTCTATACTTTGTGGCTGTGCTTAGCAATCATCATTTACACTGTAGGAGGAAATAAGGTTTATAACCATATCTTAGCTACATTATATGTACTCCTTGCTCCAACTATATGGTACTTTAAGAACAAGAAAGGCGACATGAATTTTTGTTTTCCAGCAAAATTTTCCGCAATACAATGCATTTAAAAAAGTATTCATGTTAAAATGTTATTTCTGTGCTCATGGTGAATTGTCCTCATGATATATGAAACTTTAGAACATTTTTACTGTAGGAAGTTACAGTAAATTCTGCTTTAGGATGCATGGGATCTGGATAGATTTGCATATAGATAATCAGTTCTCTAGTTTTTTCACTTTTCTTTTTTTAGCTGAGAGTCTACTCAACCACTGTATCGATAAAGTTGGGTTTGGTACCCAAAGCTTGGGTTCATGATATTTGCTATATAGTTTCTCTTGCATGTCATCCTATTTCTATAAGCACCTTTCTTCGTTTTTCTTGATGCACCAAGTTCCATTAATCAAACCTTCCGTTTCCCACACATACACATGCACACGAAAGGTACCCATGTGAAGATACTTCATCAGTAAATTTTCTGCATAAGCATATCTTCCCTCGTCATCTTAATCCCAAAAATAAAATACTCAAACAACAGCAGGGCGCAGGCCAAAGCAGTATGGTTTTCTGCTACGCTGCATGCATCTGTATTCTTTCTATCTCAGTGAAGTTAAATGAGTAATGCTCTTGTCAAAGCAATGCCATGTTATAAAGAGTTCTCTTTCCTAAATACGAAATCTAGTCTTTGACTTTTCCCGCTGCTACTTTAGAGACCATCTCTATAGCCAATAGATGAAATAGCTACATTACTGGACTAAAGATGTTACTATAATTTACTAATTCTACATGTGGGTTTATACAAATTTGCATAAATCTTGGTGAAAGCATGGGAATAATAAATTATCCACCAATGGAACAGCATTATGGCGCTCATTGCTTGACTGTGTGTTTAGTTATTTATTCAACATGTCTGTTGCTCTTTTCAGGTTTGCTTTTTGCCAGGTACTCTCGCACTTGGTGCAACTAAAGGTTTTACCAAGGAAAAAGCTATGAAAGACAATTTACTCAACTTTGAAGACCTGGAAAATTTAAAGCTTGCCGAAGATTTGGCTAAAACCTGCTTTGAAATGTATTCAGTAACCTCTACTGGTCTTGCTCCAGAAATAGCTTACTTTCATACAGAGGTCAGTTTTTATTCGTGACACTATTTAACAGGATATGGTACACGCAACATTAATATGCACAGATTTGTCACTGTATTCTTATCTACTTTCTGCTTTCCATCTTATTTCATATTGCGAGTCAAGTTGACATTTTCCTGAGCAGGAATACTCTGAAGGAGGTCTTGATGGTGGGAACAAGAGTTCAGAATATGTCAATGATATAATCATCAAACATGCAGATCGTCATAATCTCTTACGTCCAGAAACTGTTGAATCATTATTTGTTTTATATCGCATCACAGAGGATCCAAAGTATGTTTTTCCTTTTTGACATTAGCTTTTCTAGTATTCAAATTTGTTTTTGGTCGCCTCTCACTGCATTGTAGGAATTATAGTTTCTTATATGTTTCATACCTTAACTTATATGTGAACAAATGTTCTCTGTTCTAGATATCGTGAGTGGGGTTGGCAGATCTTTGAAGCCTTTGAGAAATTCACGAGAGTTGATAGCGGTGGATATACTTCTCTGGATGATGTTACTACGATTCCGCCAAATAGAAGAGACAAAATGGAGACATTCTTTATGGGCGAGACCCTAAAGTATTTGTATTTATTGTTTGCAGACAGCTCTCTTATTCCTCTGGATAAGTTTGTCTTTAACTCAGAAGCTCACCCTATTCCAATTGAAGGTGCAATCAAGAAAGAATAATCCTCAATTAAATTCGATTCTGTAGAAGTTATTTGAAATTATGGTAGCGGGCCGAAATCAGAAATGCTCTTTCTGAACATGCTGCTGTGTTTTTACATGGTTCTTCATCATATCTCGATGCGAGCAGTAAATGTATCACTTCGATTAGAGGCGACTTATTTTGTCTCTTGTACGATGCTTCAGATAGCACGCATTCTTCTTTTACTGTCAAAAGCTTACAGAAAGGAAAATTTTCCAGGACTTTCCTATACTTCTGGTCCACTGCACAATGAAAGGATTGTAAAATGTGTTTGTTTAGCTTAACTTTATTGATAGTTGTTGAACGAGGTTTATGATTCAAAGTGAAGTGCTACCATTTGTAATTGATTTATGTGGTTTTCAAGTTGAATTGATGGCTTTGGAGCACAATACAGTCAACTTGTGTTGTCAGATGTGTCATCTCTCATTTTACATTGCCTAAAAGTTACAATCTATCTTTGCATATGCATCTACTGCTCTTTTGAATAATGTTAGGTCCCATCAACATCTATTTTGTCATAGTTGTAATCAAGGAAAAACAGATGATCGCCATCTCGGATGACACTTATGTCATCGATTTCTGCGTTCTCTGCATTGATGATTTTTCTTGGTTTGTTGCTTCCGAACTTTTCACCTGCAGTTTCACAAAGCATGAGAAGAGAGCTATGTGTATACTGAGTTTCTTGATCCTGTTCAGGGTTTGAATTTTTCTTAGCCAATATTGCCCACTTACAGAATTGTAAATTTCAAAATTTTGTACTGTAGTCTGTAATAAAAACGCAATTAACATTTTGTGTTTCAGGTTTGTCATGTAAGTACTATTCTTGCGTCAAAAAAAGGCTTACCTGCAATCTTCAACAACTCGTCAATTGAATCAGGTAGGATTATTAACTTTCCGTGCTGCAGATGTGCGCTTCTGTTGTAGAACTGCATGTGGATGGTAACTCTTTTCCTTGTTGGTTGGATTTCCTTTGGATCACCAGAAGAACTCGAGGTGCTTAAGTGTGAGCTATTTGGTTCCCCCTTCAAGTGCGAATGGAAAAATCCATTGCTTTCACCTGCTTCTGGCCCAATATACTCGATTTTATGTTTGTCTGGTTTTCTTCTATTTTCGTAACTTAGTAAAAGGTCACATATGCTTTTATTTCCCTGCTGTTCTGCCAGACCTCTCAGAGTCCTTCCTCTGGTGTCGGATTTGTTCACATTTGGTCCTCCTCCAAGTAAATTCTTAACCACCTCAAGATGCCCTCTGCTAACAGCAGCATTTAGAGCCCTTTGACCCTCACGAGTCATAGAGTTCATGTGCAATGCCGGTCTAGTAGGAGCTTGGGAATTGCCCGTATCGCTCTTCCCCATTGCCTTCGGTCCTTGGATATCCATTTTCGTTTCTCGCATTAGAGTATTCTCACCCTTCCCCATTGCTTTCGGTCCTTGAAAATGGATTTTTGTTTCTTGCAATAGTGTGTTCTCACATGAGTTGTCTCGACATCCCGTGTAAGAACAGCATCCTTCTGTCTGTCCTCCATCAGGCCACTCATTGAGAACCAATCCCGGACCTGCATGTGGGTGTTCGAATTCTAAGCTTTCTTGGCCCTTCATTTTCTGTGAAAATGCAAGATAGGTCAATTTTGGAAGATTAGGGTGACGCGGATGAACCATTTTTCACTCCTCCTAATGGAGGTTTTCTATGATTTTACATACCAGGAAGAAGTTATTTATGACAATGTGTCCGTCTTCTGTATTGGCTTGTATGGTGTTCATGAGTGGAGTAATATTGAGTCGTAATATCTGAGAAAGCTCTGTAGTCCGAACTGTAAATGGCTGTGGCCTATAACACAAGGCTCCAATTTCTCCAAATGCGTCTCCTGCAAGTGCTTTTCCGAGAACCTGTACAAAGCATGTGAAATGTTAAGGTCGGGCTAATGTCTTCTCTGTCATTGAATGTCCACAGGCACTTGTATCTTTTACAATATATAAAAGCCACAATCCGGCTTCTAGTGTTTCGTCCTTCCCTGAGAGAGGAGGAAGACCAAACATTTCGTCCCTTTTTTTATTTTTGGGCCTCTGGTGGACGAAACGTCCGCTTTTTTTTTTTTTTTTTTTCCCTTCCATTTTTGGTCCTTTTTTTTTTTTCCTTCCTACTTTGTACTCTTCTTTTGTTGTTTTCTCCCTTAATATCTTATAAATTTTCGGATTTGCTTCTTTTTAAGTTATTTTTTAATGTGTATCGTTGAAATATTTTTTTTCCTTCTAATTTATCCTTATTGCAATTTTTTTTGGTATCTTCTAGAATGTATTCTAGCAAATGTGACTTACAAATTTCCCCGTTTCTTTTTATTTCGAACTTTTTGGTCTTTGTCGTTTTGGTTTTAATATATTGAAGTTTCCCTGTGACGGTTTTAACTAACATTTATCTCATAAATGTCATTTCCTCTAACTTACCCATTAAAACTTGTCTCACATACGTCCCTATGCAAATATATATATATATATATATATATATTTGGTGTAGGTTACCTAAACAGTTTTTCTTGTACTTAACATATATATATTTTTTCCAACTGCGGTCCTGGTAAATGTTACTCTGATTGCTCCCCTTCAATAACATCTTCTCGGATGTATCCTTGCCAAACATTTTTGTCATACAAGCCTCTTAAAGACACTTTTTCTCTATGTACCCCATAAATAATTTACTAATCTAATTTTCTCCACAAAAATTTTTCCTCTTTTAAATGTTCTACTAAACTTTTTTTCTATTAAACTCAAACTACTAAACTTTTTTTCTATTAAACTCAACTATAAGAAGAATAATAAATAGGTACAAAAATACCAAAAAAAAAAAAAATGCACGCGTGGGCGCATGTTCCTAACTAGTACTATTAGAAAAACTTAACAAGATGACTTACTTGATCATGCCCATTAATCTTGGATATAAAATCCTGTGATCACGAATTTGCCAAATGAAATTTTGTCAGAGAGAAACTTTATGTGTGTAGGATTTTAAGGTACCGTGCATGAGAAAAGCTGAGCACTTACCACTGATCCTGAGACCAGTATATAGAGGTCACTAGGAGCCTCATTCTGCAGAATTACGTCTTCTCTAGGTGGGAAGTATTCTGCTTCCATCTCTGAAACCTTTCAGGTGAAAAAAACTGTATTACTACCGCAAATTGTGAAATTTAGTGACTATCTATACGAGACAAAATCATTTATAATACCATTTTTTTTTTCTGTTTTCTGTTTGTTTGTTTGTCTTTGTTCATAAGGGCCCATGCAATGGCCTTTTACTGATTCTATGGGCCCACTAGTAAAGATGCATGTTCATTGGCTATAAAGCGAGTTTTACTTTTTTTTTTCTTCTCCAGAACAATCTATAATTTTTCTTAAAAAAAAAAAAAAAAAAAAGCCATGTCATGTGTTACCAATTGGAAAAGGAAGTCTTGAGAAACCCCTTGGAAGAGATAGACTTTTTGCACAACGGGGAAGAACAGATGGTACGCAATGCTTGAACGTATTGCTTTTGGCAGACCATTTAAGGTCTCTTGTTGCTTCAATCCCTCTGTCTTGAATCTTAGACATAAATGTGACAACATTTGATCCTGTATTTGCGGGGGCAAGTGATTCCGTGTGGCAAATTCTGATGCAGCTCTGATTGTATCCCTCTACAGGACAAATAGAAAGGTCTTCAAATTAACATTCTCAGGCCAGGAGTAATTTTTTTTTTTGGTTTGAATTAAAGAATCCCAGGTCGACTTATTTATAGGACTGAAAATGGTTTGCAATTTATCTTCTACTACAATGGCACCCAACACTGTTCATTGAGGTTTTAATATCTTTCCCTTATGCAACATGGCATATTAATATTGTTTGACTTGGTTTGAAATTTAAAGATATTATACAGTCAGATGTGGGGTAGAGAGGATAGCTTACATGAGACAGACTTGTATTTTTGTGCTGGTTTCCATATTAACAACTATTAAAGGAGTAAGAGAATATAGATTTCATGGGACCAAAAAAATATTGAAGAGCCCACTAGTCTTAATAGCTTTCATAGAGACATATATTGACGGGACCCACTAGAAATTAATTAAGGACCATTGTATCTATTTGTGGTAATGAAAAATCTACTTCTGATGCTTTGTTAACAGAATCACTGTTTGAAACAGTTCAAACTTACAAAAATGAATGTAAACTTGTTTTTATGCTGTAACATGGGATATGGGACCACTTGTTTTATTGTTGGTTGTGACAGGTCCATTTAGAATCCATTTAAGAATCTGGTTTCAATATTAGCTCAATCTAGCAGGTGAAAGAAACCATGGTGGAGCAGTAAAGACCAAAAAGAGAGAGACAACTCACGAAGTTTCTGGTGCGGCTGGTCCAATGAACAACCAAGTTTGTCATGTTACCAATGATGTAAGAGGTCAATCCCAAGTTGAAGAGCATGTAAAAGATGCAAAAAAGCATTTCCCTGGGATTCTCAGCATGTAAGTCCCCATAACCAGTTGTGGTTAATGTTGTGATAGACCAGTACATTGTTGCTACATATCTGTTCCACAAGCTATCTTCTTTGAAATTCGGATTGACAGCACCGATCCAAGTTCGTGTTGGATCGGGATATCTATCTGCAATCAGATAGATAATACATCCTGCGCAGTGGACTGCGAAAAGGGTTACCTGAAAATTCACCAAAGTGAAGGAAAAAACAAAATTTATGCCTTTAATGGCGAAACTCTGACTGGTATTTGCAGGATCAATGCTCATAAAGGAAATGGAAGTTTTCTGGTTTCAGTGGCTTACCGAGACAAGCTTTGTGCAGCGAGTCCAGAAATAGTTGAATCGGAGATCCTTTTCAAGTCTAAAGGAAAGAAAAAAAAAAAAGAGGAGAAAGAACTAAACTTGTGTTTCTGTTGTCTGTAAAACTGGAATTTTTCAGCAGAAGAAACTAAGCCCCCGTTTGTTTTATAGGTTCAAACTACTGTTCAAACTTTTTACTGCAGTGCTTTCTCTCTCAAAATTTAAATTCTTGTTCAAACTTTTCTATTCAAACCTATGAACCAAATGAGCTATAAAGAATGAGATTGGATAAAGTGATCGTGACACCTTGAAAACAGGGAGCTAACGCGCCTGAGGCGCCAGAGTCTGAGCATGTTTAGCAGTTTAAAGCCGAGTTCACCGCTGTGATTAGTGAAGAGAAGGCTGATGGATTGAAATGGTGCGGTGGAACAGACATCGAAAATGAACCACGTAGATATGTACCTGTGATAAGTTGGTTTTTGATGAAGTAAGATGCGCAATTTCAGCCGAAGAAATGTATAAATTTATGTCAAAGAGGTAGAAGCCTAAAATGTTTACTCACCTTATTGCAATCCTCTTGGGATCATCCACAAGGAGATATGAATGGCTGTCGAGGTATGCGACAAAGAAGGTGAGGAAAATGTCAATGGCAAAGAAGCCATTGACAATGTTATCGATTATGAAAAGTGCATCTTGTTTGTAAGGCAGAAATGCAAACTCAAATGGGCAAATCCAGGCTGAGTAGATGACTAGAAGAACCAGGAACATCTCCCAAGCCCTGGAAAATAAACGAAAAGTATGACGTGAGAAGAAGGAAGTGATTAGTATGTGCGCTCGCGCGCGTTTTGTCTGCCTACATTTAGTGGACTGTGTCCAGGATAATCACCTATAACGGGCATTGAAAGGGGAAATAATGTATTTCCGGAGTTTGGTTGTCTGATTGATTCTTGCTCCGAGGGATGGCAAGAGATCACTAGACAAGAAGCTACTGTGAGCAAGACTTCCCATTCCGAATTCCTCGATACAGAAGCGCCGAAAGAAGTTTCTTGTGCAGGAAAGTGACATCCTTTTTGTGTCTGCAGAATTAGTCCTCAAAGCTAGCTACAGTACCAGGAAATTTTAAACTTCGGTTGGAGAGTAAGCCCTCTAAGAAAGGACTATATATACATACACACACACACAACAAGGGAGGCAACTTGCCGCTGTAATGGCACAAGGGAATTGTCATGCTATACATGCTATTATGCAGGAAATTTATCATGCATATAGCTAGTTATAAGTAGTGCATCACCAAGCCTAGGAAAAGAAAGTGGTAAAAAAGATGAAAGGACAGATTTTCTTTGCTTGGTGCTTCCGCAAAAAGGGCAAGTATAAGAGAGAAGGAAAAGAGGAAAACACAGATTTGTGAGAGAGCAATGAAGTGGCAGACATGTGAGGCTCTCTGTATAGTCTGTAACGCAGTTGCAGCAGATTGTCTGCGATCTTGAGAGAGAGAGAGAGAGATAGAACTTGTGTCAATGGTTGGTGGTGGTGGTGGTGGTGGGAGCTCCATCATAGATACATGTCTGAGTTGAGCATCATGTTAAATACATATATAGCCTGGAGTTGAAATTTGCAAAGGACAGATTTGGAGTGAATATATATATATATATATATATATGAATGTATGTATTGGTGTCTTCATTCAATATACAGAAGGAGTAGGATCATGAGGGGAAGGGTGGTTCAGACAAATTCATGGATGCCACCTGGACCAATAGGAGATTGTCTTAGAGGTGATGACACTAGTGCACAAAATCCTTCCAACAAAGTAACACAATTCTAACTCATATTCAATTCTCCTTCTTTCTGCATCTTCTTAGTAAGAGCCGTTTGTTTGTTGTTGTTTGCTTATGCAAACGCAATCAGAGCCGTAAGTGTAAAATTGATTCCCGCCATAAAATATTCACTCTCTCTATGCGTATGCGTGTGCGTATGATTCTAATTTATTTTTGTCCGTTTCTGATCAGCTGAACATTTTTTCTTTTTAATGTGATAGCACTACTTTCTCACCGACCGTTGTTATGGGGCCACATGAGCCGATTACAGTTTGTTAATTATCCATCCTTATTTTGCTAGTTTCAGCTCTAGGAAAAACTTGAACCTTTCTAATTAATTGAATGGAGATTATTATTTACTTATTCTGTAGTCAGGATTAACGTTTTACATTATTCATTACAGTCTTTCCTTGTCTTTTAGTTTAGTTATGTTTCACTAATTAGTAGAATGACAGATAGAAGGATTGGATTGGTGAAGTGCAAGATTTTATTTATTTATTTATTGCATTTTTAAGAGATCAAAGCGGCATATTCTAAAGGATGAAAACATAAATAGCATCATAGCACGCAAAACACGTATATGAATAATTTATGTATATCTTGAACAATAGATTGACATTAACTTTACATATGTGAACTGTTTGCAACTCAGAGAGCTAGGCCCCACTGCAACTATCTATGAAAATCTTTCGACGTGAAAGATTAAAGGAGCCTAGGTGTAGAAATTTTTGGAATTTACTACTCCAAAGTAAAAACCTCTCAATTACACACTCACCCTTGAATAGAAAAATGCATTTTCAGTGAATGGATATTCGAGAAAAATTGAATTTGGTATATTCAATTTTAAACCTACATATAATATATGTATATTATTGTATCTCTCAATTAGTGTGTGTATTGTCCCACGTTTCAGTAACACGACATATGCAAGAAGTGAATATTGCATTGTATGTGATATTTTCCATGTCTAGAGTCACATATGGAGCCCGTTGAGCCCTTCACAACTTTTGATGTTCTCGCAAGTGATTATAAATAAAGCGTGGGCTCCACATGAAATAGACTATGGCCTCGTTCACTTTGCTGATTCGAGTTGAGATGTGATTTTATGTGAGAACTTTTTACTGTAGTAAAAAAGTTAGATGTGATTGTTTGTGAGAGCTTTTTACTGTAGAAAAACTCAAATTCTAAACTCGAATCAACGAAGTGAACGGAGCCTATATATATATATATATATGTATGTATGTACTTTTATGTATACAATTTATGCATGCGCTGCAAGAGTTTTAAATGGTTATTTTCTTTCATAACTGTAGTTGTAGTTGTATATCTTAATTACAATTGATGATGCGACATTTTACAATGTGACTGTACTTATTAAAGGCTATAAATTATTTTGGTCAATTTTTCAATTCATTATGATTGTTTGATTTATATCACACAATTAAATTAAGGATTTGCAACAATGACAATTAAAAGATCGATGTACATAAGTCGGTAAATATTGGAGTAGCATAATCCTGATTCCACATGTCACCTTAAATTATTCTGCAAAATTAATTCAATCGATCCTCAATTTTGGCCGCAGAATCTTAACCATAAAACTCCAAAACATAATTCTCAGTCACTAATAGAACTGAACATTTCATTTTGTACATGTGAATGATTGAAGAGAAACCCCACCTCGTGCAAGCCAACCTTTCATGTAAATATGAACAAAAAACAATTTGCCATTTCCCTACTAAAGACTCAGGGCATGTGCATCACGTGCGTCATGGGGCAACTGGGTTTTCAATGTGGGAGGGCTCAGGAAGATAAACCCATCCCTACTCGTTTCTTATATTTAATGATCTGAACTAGAATTAAAATACCATGTATAAGGATCTGTCGTTACTCCGCTCTTGGGAGTTCCAAGGATACGGTGCAAATTTATAATATTAGTATTATGATATACATATATGTATAAATATATTTATATATATAATATATATATATATATATATTTATATATTTGCGCGCGCGCCCCTATATAATCAAACCAGCCAAATAAGTTATAGGGTTATGCGTCTCTTAAATGTAGTACCACAATCTTATCAAAAGAAAAATGTAGTCCCCACACGCTAAAAACGTTCCACTAATTGTGGGATGAATAGTATGGCACAATATCTATATAACCTTAATCATTTGGATTCTTTTCTTTTTCGTTAAGGTCTTTACAGATATAATACACATACAAATATAGATATACATTTGCTTTATATGATAATCAAATCAAACACAACTTCCTTCTTAAGAAAGAAAAGGTACAGAAACAGTTCAGCCCCATTTCTAATCTGGTCATGAATAATCAAGAAAGACACTGGAATTTGATGAGTTAGAGAAGAACGCGCTGGTACTTTCAAGTTGATAGAAAGAGAGCAATTTTAATTAGTGGGTTAGTTGATACTGCTGGAGGTCTTTGAACCATTCATATTGAGGTAGGTTCCTCGTAGCTAACATTAAGTTCCTCTTCAAAAATTCAATGCATGTGATTATTGAACAAAAAGTACCCTTCAGCTTTCTGCAATCTTATTAATTATGAAAATTATCCAAATGAAAATGTGAAGGTAGTTATAATACCAGAGGCTGACAGAAATGTTCGTTTAAGGCTCTATAGGTGAACTCTACCTCTCAAAGGAGGAGGACATCACTCTAGTCCCACCAAATATGTTAACAGTAAGGGTACATGGGGCGTGGTCTTAGACACTCTAAATCGAGTATTAGGTTGACAGAAAATAAACCTTTAAATTTACTACATCTAAGGGGGTAACCCAGCACTCAAACCTATGACAGTGAGCCCACTAGTACTGTATTTCATAACCGCTAGGCCACCACACTCGGTGGTTCTTGGCGTTTCTTACGATATACTTTAGTTAGCTTAAATTCGTATTTTGTTTAAGCAAAATAGAGAATACGATATACTTTAGTTAGCTTAAATTCTTACTTTGTTTAAACAAAATAGAGAAGACTAAAGTATCGTTTGATTCATGAGTTTTAAATAGAAAGTTTGAACATTAGAAATACTGTTCAAAATTAAAACTATAATTCATATTTATGAACCAAAAACCACCTAATTTTATTAATCCTAGCCATTGACACTAGACTTGGTCTTGAGAACCTTCGTTTTCAAAAGAGAAACTGATGATTATCTCGAATTTCATGTGACCATCAAATAAAAACTTCAACTTTTTGCTGCCACACACGGTTTAGTGGTGCATATACATAAGGCGATGGATACAGAAAGAAGGAAATAGAAAGAAAAGCAAAGGGTTTGATAAAACAAAGAGAACTCGTGATGGCTGATAGGCCACGGGCAAAGATTGATTTGTTAGCCCGGTGGTCCATTTAAATGAAAGTTCATATCACAAATTTTAAAGTTGCCCATTTTTTCTGCATCTAGCATTTCTCCATCATGTGGTCCTTTAACTGATCATTTGGGATAATACATTCCACTGCAGGAATTAATTTTTCAAAATTTTCAGATTTATTTATAGGAGAATTCTACATATGGTATGAAAAAAATATATATATAACTACAATTGGTAGTGTGGCGGTTTGTAAGATTGGGTTAATTTTGCTTATTTTATGTTATTTTAATCAGATCTAGCATTAAATATGCACTATCAATCGATGGGATACCCATATTAGAAAGCTCCTTAATTATTTGTATTCCGTATTTAGGCCTTAAATTGAAAACAGTAATCAATGTTGACTTTTTGCGGTGGAAATATCCATTGACTTGCCTCTCATTATAGTTTAAGCTTATGGAATAATCGGTAAATGGTATCGAAACCGGTCTCGAGTGTGAATATGTGATAACAAAGTAAGCATTTTTACACGTAAAAGCACTTTTGAAAAGTACTTTAAAAAGGTGAAAGGTAGCTGATCCATTGTGATTGGAAGTCATCCTCGACAATCCAAATCAAATAGTTGTAAAACTGTCATCACCTTACCATTAACAACCTTTTTTCATTGAGATAATTCAAACTTTTTGGTAAATGATCATCAAGATCATGCTATCATCGCCATTTTGAAAATGATCTTATTGACTAGAGTCGCATACAGGTGTCGCTTATTGCATGAATATTCCAAAACCTAATATTTGTATTCTAATGACTTGATCACTTCAATATCATTTGGTAAAGATTTGGACTCATTGACACGTCCCTCAATTAATCACCTATTTAATTTGGGTGTAACTGAACACAAATTTACAAGAATATAATATCAATTGAAAAACATTTCAAATTTTAAATGATGTGGCATAATATGATTGATTAGATATCATATTAGACACTAAAAATTAGACGGGTAATTTGAATCCTTAAATTACTATATATCAAAGACATCTATAGAGCTTCCTTTCTAAAATAAGATCAGATCCTTATATTTTCATAGATATAGGAAGAAGCTTTGTTAAATTCAGATGTTTTCTTTGAACGTATATTTTGGTTGTCATATGCTATAGATAAGTACCGCTACTACCAATAATATTACCTAATAACGGAATTCACATGGAAAAGCTTTACAGAAGAAATCATAAATTTTATGAAAATTTATAAATAGCTTAAAAGAAATTGGCCGTAATTTCTAGACAAATCATGTTTTGGAAACTTTATTGAAAAAAAAAATAAATAAATAAAAAGTGAGGAATAATCATCCAACTATTCAGGATTTCTTTCTTGTTGGAATATTTATTAGAGATAAGTTCAAGTTGATTCTAAAGTCTCTCTGTACGTGAAGTGCACATGCTTTATGTGATCTTGTTTATGCTTCACAATAATAAATATTTCTCCGAGTCCTATGGTCAATTTGCTAGGGTCACAGAAGGTATTGATGACGCTTTTTGACAAGGCGGGAGTTAGATATCACTCCCTATCCAACCTCATCATGAGATATATCTCCTGATTCAGTTAGCTAGATACATGCTCTACCAACTGATTTTTTTTTTAATTTTTTAATTTTTTAATTTTTTTTTTACTTTTATTAAAAAACTGAAATTTTTAGGGTCAATGTATACCAACTTTTTTTTTTTTTTGAAATATATACCGACCTTCACTCACCCAAAGAGACACCCACAAACAAACTAAAAATGTAGTTGAAAAAAAAAAAGAAGAAAGTTCAAATCTTCATGCAATAAATACCAATATCATTGGTCAAACCACTAACATATCCATTTCCTTTTCGGGTGGGGTGGTTTGGAGTTTTTTTTTTTATTTTTTTATTTTATTTTTTTATTTTTTTTTAAATTCTATATTTCAACCTAAACTTAAAACTTTATGCGTCTTGTCCAACTTATCATTATATTATATTAATTAATGTCTTGAAGATGCATTACTTATTTTAATAAATAATATCGAGAACATTCCTGTAATTTCTTGTTTTTTTTTTCCTTGAAGATTGTAATTCCTTTGTTTTCACACCAACTACAATAGAGGGAGATCCTAGAGTTCCGCTTTTTACCAAGATTTTTCTTTGCTTTTTATCTATTTGAAGTCATAAATGTTTATGTTTTAATTAAAAACGTCATGTGTCTAGTTACATCTCGATATATAGCTAGTTGGGGTTTATTTTGTTTTAGTGTTTCTCTATGCTTTTGTAGAATATGTGCATACCTATAAATATAAAAGGTGCATGATGAGTTTCTTCATGTTCTTTAGTCAAAACAATAGTGTTAGTACTGGTTTAGTCTCTTTATTAAGTTCGTTGTTAAATTTGTTGCAACAAATATAATAAACACGTGAAATAGTAAAAAGATATAGACAATTTAACATCGTAGTTCGGTAACCACATACTCTATTGGACCACGCCCAGATGATGAACAATCCAACTAAATAAACAATGTTACAATTCAAATGGACTTAATCACCCCGAGACTCCCTCTCTAAGTATGACGCCTATAAACTTGCAACTACCCAATAGACTTGCTCAATGAGCTCCCCTCGATTTCAAAACTGCATAGCAAACTCCCTTCGGCTGACAACGCGCTCTCTCCCAAAAGCTTCAACTTCTTCTCCCAAAGAACGTTGGTTGAACTCCCTTCAACACTTCAAATCGTCTTCTCCGGAAGACTACAAATTCTTCTCCCGAAGAACATGAAAAATAAATGCTCACAAAATGGTACGACTCACTAAAATTTTGGGACTCAAAAGGTGTGCCGAGATTGGTGTGAGGCTCTAAATAAATAGTAAAAACTGCCAGCTGTAAGAAACATTAATGCAGTCCACGAATTTCAGTCTGTTGTAAAATCTGTTGCAACACTTTCTACAACATACATGTAAAATCCGTACTAAATCAACTCTCTGCAGAATTCGAATATTTTTTTATAAATACAGTATAATTCTTACAGATACCACAATACAGAATCCTCCTTTCTAATTAAACAACTTATCAAAATTCAACTTTCGAAAAACACAAACAAGTTGACTTTGATCAAATCAAATCAAATCAATGAAACAATTTCCTTATAAGTTTACTGTAAATCTCAGTTTCTTAACCACATTCCATCATCATTTTAAGTTGCCAAAATCACCCTAGTTAACTCATCAAAATAAGAAACCATATTTCAACACAATTCGAATCTCTTCAATGAGGAAATCTATAACAAATTAATCACAATATTCCGAAACAATCTAAATCTGCAAACATTTCAAAATAAGGCCAATTAAAAATCCCTAACAAATAGTGTGATTGTTATGTTATTATAATGCGCGTTTTGTTATATCAATCTTGGCGTTTTTACTAGATCTACAATTGTAATTTTGATTTTAATTGAATATAACTCTCATCCCTTTTTTTTTTTTTTTT
>NW_010367552.1:494980-514538 GCF_000414095.1 Morus notabilis
TTTTTTTTTCCATTCTCTCAAGAAAAAATATCTTCTTGTATTTTTAAAATATTTTTTAACAATTACATTATATCTTTTTAAAAAAACACGTTTATTAATTAATATTTTCTTATATGATTGTTTTTAACCTGAAAAAAAAAAAAAAAACACCAATCTTGGAACCGGGCAGGTCCTAGCTCAATATGGCCCGACCCAGTCTTGTCATGGTACATATCCTGCCCGTTCCGACCACAGTCAGACCTTGGCACATTGCCAATAGTGACCGCAATCTTACCAAGGCCAGTCATTGACCCCAACACCAAGTCGATATTAGTTTTGATTCCATGCCAACTTTGTCTTTAAGCCAGCCCCGAATCCAACTTCGACTCAACGGTCCTAGTTCACATTGTCATTTTAGGTCCATCAACCCAATGCACTGCCGAACTTAACACTCGGTTCAACTAAGGCACAAATCTAAGGTTTTAGTTTTATGCAATTAAAAAAAAAAAAATCTCTTAGGTGGCCACATCCTGCTTCATCTAATATATATGATGAATAATAACCATCTTAATTAAGTTGACTACACAATTCATTTAAATTTTAAGTGCATGAGTCTCCTAAATAAATTGACATGTTAGATAAAGTAGTATGATTAGACATTTCTGTTACCTTAGTCTCGCACCAAAGAAAAAGTGAAAGTGAGTAATGATAATAGAATTGAAAGGGAAATGTGCAATATTTTTCACGAGGAAATATGCAACATATTTTATTCATCAAATGTTAATATATGTATATGTATATGTATATAAAAATACCCTAACATTAATGTTTAATAACTCGAGTCTTTTTCATAATTCGTAGAAGAAATTAAAAGGAACTTTTGCACATCTAGTCGTTTGTTACGTGTAGCGAATTAACCTAATATATAATCTCCCATTCCTTCTCTAACTAATTTTATCATATGCATATATGCACACTTACATGTCTATATATATATATATATATATATATATATGTATTTCTGATTACCATCATAAATAGTAATACCACGTCAATCTCGTGTATGAAGCGTGGTTCTCTTAATAATACACTATAGCTTGTTAAGGAAATCTTTTTAGAAAGACTTGTTTGTTTGTTCTATTTTTGTTAATTGACAGTATTTATGAGTAAGATTTATATTTTAATTGTTTCAAAATGCCAAATGATATGATACTGTTGTTAGGAAAGTTAATATTTTTGTATACAGTTATCTTTATTAGTAGTTTCGATTTTATTTATATTTATAAGGCATCTCTTGATTTTAGTCTTAGAAAACTTACTTATATGATTATGTCATCATAATTTGTATTTACATTCGAAATACTACTTATTACTAGTGGATATTCTCTCTTTTTGTAATCCTAGTTTTGTAACGTGCTCTGCACGTACATATTACCGTGTTAAAGACACCTAAAGAATTTATTGTTTACTGACTAATAAGAAATTCATTTATACAACCATTTAAAGTTTTTTATATTTATTTTAAAAAGAAATATGTGTAAAGATAACAATTGAGAAAAAAAATTAAGTAGGGACACATTTGAAGAAAATTATATTAACCAACTAAAAATAAATAGAAACACATGTAGAAAAGTTACTCTCATAACAAAAAAGTGAGAAACAATATATTTAAAAAAACACACAAAAATTAAAAAAAAAATTCAGAAAAAAAGAAAAAATAAAAGAAGTGAAGGGGTTGCCACGTTTAAAATATTAGGATCAAAGTTGAGATGTTAGTATTAGGGTTAATTTCAGTTTTGGCCTTTGAGAAATTCTCATTGTCCCACTTTGCTCCCTAAACTTTCAAATGTCACATTCTTCGCCCTTTTGTGTTAAGAGATTAATGGTTGTCACAATCACCCCTCCTTTTGGGGTCCAAGGTCCTTGTTGGCCACACTTCTGGCTAAGTACAGGCTCTGATACTATCTGTAACGACTCGCACCTCTACTTGGTATGATATTGTCCTCTTTAGGCCCGAGCCTGCGCAGTTTTGCTTTTGGACTTCAACCCGAAAAGTATCATACCATTAGCAGATGGTGTCCTTCCTTATAAACTATCATATATCAATCCTCAGGCGATGTGGGACTATACAACTTACCTCTTTTGGTCCTTTTGCCTCAAGTGATTGATAGCATGTCATAGGAATTGTGACTAACGAGAATGTTGGCCCCCAAAAGAAGGGTTGATTGTGACAGCTATCAATCCTTTAAGGTGAAAATGGGCCAAGATAGAGTAAGTTGTACAGTTTCACATCGCTTGATGATAGTTAGAGGTAACAGTTTATAAGAAAAAATACCACCTCTCAATAGTATGAGGCATTTTGGGGTGAATCTCAAAAACAAAACAACACAGTGAGCAGAGAATGTCATACTAAGTAGAGGTGCATGTCGTTACACTATTTGCCGACCTTTACAAATGTCGACTATTGTCCCGTGATAAAACTATTAAAAAATAGGCAGAATAAGCATGTGATGCACATGCGATGCTTTAAGGTCGTTAATAAATGCCATTTTCATAATGCCCTTGGTCTAAATTATTAGATTCGGAGGCAAAATCTCTAAATTGCATTGTTGAGGAAGAAGGAAAGCAGACCAAAATTTTTTCTTTCCAAATCCAATAATTTAGTTATCAATGATGTCGTTTTAACAACACTAGCTGCATCACATGCGATTCACATGTTCGTTTCGTCCATTTTATAACAGTTGATAGTTTGTCAAGCTTGAATGCCAGTAGTGTCATATTTAAAAGTTTAGGAGACAAAATGAAATAACGAGTATTTCTCAGGGCAAACTTGAAATTAGCCCTTAGTATATAGAATTACGTGTGTGTATTGTTTGCAGGCTTCCTCCTTACCTTGGTTGAGTTAACTAGCTATTGCGGAAGAAGTGTACTCCTATATATTTTCATTCTCATCTCTCCTAGTGAAAAGGATGCAGAATATGTTCTCCACCACAAAATAATTGGCCAGCAAGCCCATTAACTAAAATTGAGGACACCGGGGACCAAGGAAGGATTGTTCACATTATAATGCCGTCAAGCAAGCGGCAGATGCTTTGATTCTTCTTCCAACAATTCGTACAACCTAAGGCCCCCTAATTATAAGAGTGGCATTTTTTCAGTCATCTCATGTGATAAGCCATTTTTCATGGTCCACACTTTGCTAGTGGTTGGAAATTGCACTTATCGCCTTTACTATATATAAGTAGATCATTGTGGGCTAATATGGATGATGAAGAATATCAGTATTAGGGCCAGGATAATTGTATCACAAAAATTCCCTAATCACTTGATGCCACGTTATCCAAGATTAGACAACTCATTTTGCTCTTTGGCCATAATAAGGGTTAAAAGTACAAATATTCGATTGAATTTGTGTTTGCCATGTTTGGGTATTTGGGGGTTTTCAATACAAATATTCGATTGAATTTGTGTTTGCCATGTTTATGTATTTGGAAGAGAAATGGAATTTGTGAACTCGGAACATCAAAACTGATCATATATGTAGTTCCTTTCATTTTATTTTTTTGATATTTGAAAGGGGATTAATTGAAGAAATTCCCTTTTTTGACTAAGAAAAATAAGCATTCTTTTGCTGGCTACGTATCAATTGAGTTTGACGGTTTTTTTTTTTTTTTTTTTTTTATATCAATTAAAAGATGCCTTTCTTTTCTGATTGAGAAAGTGAGTGAGTTTGCCAACGTGCAAAAAAAAAAAAAAAAAAAAAAAAGAATCACACACACAGACACCGAAAATAAAAATCCAATATCCTCATCTAATCTTTGGGTAAGGACTAAGGAAAAGATGAGTAGTCTCTCTCACTGAAAGAGCCAAACTTAGCATGTACATAGTGGTCCATTAATTAGTCAATCATTATAATTAAGCACGTTAAGATTATTTTTTATGAAGTGAAAGTGTTTGATCATCACCACGTGGGTACTTTTTTAGTTATCAAGATTACTGCACTATTAGGAGATGGAATGATTTTGCGGGTCCGAGTAAATTGTGATGATTATATTTGAGAGTAAGACTACTTGCTCTACTTATATTTTCTTCAATTTGCGTAAGGATACATTATCAATTAATAATCAAGTTTGACTATTTATTAATTTTAGAGTACGAACTAATGTAGCAACGAAATGACATAACAAAATTTTCAGCTATATAGTGATCAACAGATTGGTAGAAGTTACATATATGTATACATACCAGAAACTAAAATTCCAAGCTTTTACCTTTAATTTTTTTCCCAAAGTTATATAAATTGAATAGCTTATATTGAGACGTCTGTTAATCGATATATATCGTTTATATCATTGGAGTAATGGTTTTTCTCGTGAATGTCTAGTGTGATTTTTTCAGTTCAGTTGCATATATACTACCAAATATCCAAAATATAGCTAATCTTCTAGCTAGACTACTACTTGTTATCACAAACCAAATATTCCACCTTAAACAGATTTCTAAAATCTTGTATTCTAATAGCTAGGCAGTTATGCAAAAAAAAAAAAAAAAAAAAAAAAAAAAAAAAAAAAAAAAAAAAAAGAAAAGAGAGACCGAAACTAACAGAGTTCCACCCATATGCACGGTGCATGCATTTTGAACGTTGTGGAAGACTTAGTAGGTGTCTCTGTTGAAAACGTAATAGATTTCTAGGGTTTTTTTCCTCTTTACACTAACACCGCCTGAAGTGTAATTACTCGAGTTTAAAATGTCTGAAAGTTACGCGTAAAGTTGTCCAAGTTATCATAATCATTTAAAAAAAAACACTCAGAAAAAGATTATGACTTTGCCAGGTTTTTATTTATGAGTTGACATATGGCCAGGTTTTTATTTATGAGTTGACATATAGCCAGGTTTTTATTTATTTAAATAAGTAAGTTAACCATATATTAAGCAAATGATAATACATGGTAAAAATATCCCAAATAAAATTGAGTAATAATAATCCTATTATACAGAAAATTTACCGTGTGCAACTTGGTAATTGTAACGTCAATCTATAAACTTTCTTTTTTCTTTTCAATTTTAATTTCTTAATAATTAATTTCTTATTTATCTAATTTATTTTATGAATCTATAAAATAAAATTTTCTGATGACCATTTTTATGTATCAAAACTTTGGATGATACATGCAAGGGATTGTAAGTACTCTTTGCCTATCTTATTATTAAATCATGTAGTGTTTGTTAGTACGTTAATTTTAATTGTGTAGATATTGATCTTAAGATTTTTCACCTATTTTGTAATTTCATTAAACTTTTCAAGCAGACAATCTATTGTCATTTGCTTTATTAATTATCATGTTTACCTCCTGGATAAGATTATGATTTTACTTTCCTTTTTATTATTTCTTTTATCTGTGACTTTAAACTAAGATTACGATATTGTGAAACCTCTTTTAAGTGTAACTTTAGGACATTTTATACTTGATGTACCACTAATATGAGAAAAATACTAAAAGTGCCTGAGATCTTATCTCGGCTAAAGCAATACATAACTAATACTATATCAGTCTAAAACATAACAGTTGATTAAATAAAATTATTAGTTCCTTGCCCAATATATAACCCAACAAAAATAAATAATAATAAGGGTAAAATTATTAACATTGCGCTCAGTCAAAAACATGTTGATTGAAGTATGTACGTAGTGAGTGGAAGACGAGTGTATCTAAATCTCGAAAATATTGAAGGCAGAGGTATGGAGCTAAGGAGAAGATATGGTTTTATTCATATTGGATCTTTGGTGATCTCTTGAACTACGTACGAAAAGACTTTTTTTTTTTAGCTAGAAAAGTACGAAAAGATAATTTGATTCATTTATCCTACAGAGATTTTTCACCTTGATATACACATTGCGGAGAAAACTCCAAAGGAAAAAAGTTCATATAATTATCTCATGCATGCGCATTAATATATATGTACACACATATATGTATGTATATATATAGTTCAGCAGCCGCCCACTTCCCTTGAAAGGTACATGACGAAGCCATTACAATCACATGATATTATAGGCAAAATGAAGCACGACTTAAAGAGTTGGTCGTGTCATACTTGGATACTGACGAAGGCAATTGTTACAATTTGAATGGAGAATTTATAACCACGTGTACGTATATACAATATTGCGGTCACGGATTATACGATCATTTTCTGAAATGGGGTATGTATTCTTGCCAGCAACATCACCAGCGTGAGTCAATTAAATGAGTATAATTAATAATGGTTTACGGAATAATAATTAATGTTTGGATTAATAAGGAGAGTTAATTACCATTACCATTCTTCAAAAATCATGTTATATACATTAGACTTATTAATAGACAAAGTTATAAGCTAACATATACCGTTGCATATTGATTCGAATGAGCTGAGTGTAGGGTACGAGCTAACCGATTTAATTCTAGTTTTCCTACATTATTCAGCTAGGCCACTAGAAGACCTTAAGAGATATTTGAATCGGATACAAACTTATAGCGGCAGACACAGAATTGTTGTTTTTTTTTTCTTTCTTTTTTTTTTTCCTTTTATAAAGGATGCATATAGTGCTGAAATTTTAGACGGGCCGTCCGCGACTGTCTGAAAAAACCAATTTGGAGTCCGACGCCCACCCGACCTGCCTGAATTTTTTGGGCCGCCCGCCCGAGCCCGAGAAAGCCCATGAACGTGCCACGGGCCTAATTTTGGCTGCCCGAGCCCGCCCGTATGGCCCTAATTTTTTTTTAAAATTTTTATAATATTGTATATATATATATATATTTTATATAATATACTATTATTTAGTAATTGTATTTGTATATAAATAATTATTAAGTTATTTTGTGTTACAATTATATAAAAACTAAAATCAACATTCAACATACATTATTAACACAATTTAATAAAATAATTTTTTATATTACTTTTTAAATTCGTAATTCATGATTGTCTCGTTAAAAATCTTACTAAGAAAAACTCAATTGTGATAAAAACTTGGTAAGAAAAAAAGAGTGCAATCATTTTGTGACGAATTATAAATTTTACAAACTTACAAAGTCTATATATACAATTACAATGTCGAAAGCAAATACATATTTACAAATTACAATTTAATTTGAAGCTGAAAGATCGTCTTCAAAATTAAATGTTAATCTATTAAATTTATCGATCCATTCTTGACTTGCCGGCGAAATTGTATCCTGTAAACGTTGATCGGCACGATTCCAATCCTTAATGTAGACCAAGGCTTCTACAATGTCCCTTTGCAATGCGTTTTGGCGTTCCTCAAGTATTCGTCCGGCCGTACTGAAGGCTTCTTCGGATGAAACAGTGGAGACTGGGATCGAAAAAATATTCATTGCCAATCGAGTTAAGATTGGCCAAGTTAATGGTCGTGCCCTCCACCATTGAACTAAGTCAAACGATTCTCTAGTACAGTCAACTACTAAGCTCTCACTGAGGTACGCCATAAGTTCGTTGAAGTCACCGCTGTAACGCCCCGAAGAATTAAACAATATTAATTGGGGTAATTAAGATTTATTAGTGTGTCTAATCTGATTTAATTAATTGATTATTGATTAATAAATATTTCTAACCTGTAAATTTAAATAATTCTAAGGTATTTAAATATTCTCAGTATTTACATTTTTACCTAAAAGTGTGTATGGGCACATTTCTGGACTATTATTTTAAAATACTTGGACAACTATTTTTCTTTTCTTTTTCTTTTTCCTTTTCTTTTCTTTCCTTCCTTTTCTCTTTCCCTTTTCTTTTCTTTCCTTCCTTTTCTCTTCCCCTGCCCGTGCAACTCTCTCTCTCACTCTCACTCTCTCTCTCTCTCGATTGTCTATCTCTCCTATTTTTGTCTCGAAGTAACCGGATCTGGAACCAAAGAAAGATTTAAATAAGTTTTCAACGTCAAGAGAAAGGTAAGATCTCTGAAAAACCTCTCTTGAATCTCAAGTTTTCAGATTTAAAAACTTATTTTGGTTCAAACCGGATTTTGATGGATTTTGACTAAAAACATGGTAGAAATTGGGGATCTCGGGTTCTTTGGACTTGATTTAGTACCTAGAACCCAGATTCAGGTGTTCTCCCTTGAGATATTTTGATTTGGGACTGGATTTACAGGTTTTTGAACTGATTTTGTAAGTTTTCTCGCGCTGGTGTTCTTCACCGGTCGACCTATGCGGTCGACCGGATTATATTGGCCTCACCGGTCGACCTGTTCGGTCGACCGGATTGCACACCACTGGTCGACCGGTGGTGTTGCACTGTTCTATCACCGGTCGACCGGTGTGCACGGGGTTTGACTATGTTTTGCCTGAAAATGCTGTTTTGACCTCGGTTTTTAAGGAGAACCCAAATTATCTTCGTTTGGGGACCTATAATGAATGGATTAGCATCTTTAATCCATGTTTTGAGATTGAAAACCCTTGGAATGATGATTTGAAACATGAAATGGTTTATGAAACTGGTAAATGAATTATGGCACACTAATAGGAAATCAAATGGTATAATTGAGATTGAGTTGCTTTGGGAATTAGAGTTTAATCCTAAAGTGTTGTTTTGTGTGATTGCTAGCTGAGGGCTCGGATTGAAAGGCTTCGAGGAAGTGAAAGCCGGAATAAAGCAATGCTAGTCACAGGTTTGATATTGTGAGGTAAGATTCCTTATCCATTTTCTTTGTGAGCCTGATTTTTAAAAGAGTTTTGGCCTTGCAAATGTTTTAAAGAAAAGGGGCTTGTTTGCGAAAGAAAAATTTTTAAAACCTATGGCTTGTTGTAGTTCATGGGACCATGGCTTGTTGTAGTTCATGGTATTATAATGAACGATTTCAGAAAATTTAATGAATGATTTCTTAAGATAAGAGATCTTGTGAATCGGTAAACCGGCTAATGGCCAAGATAGGATATGGAGAGTGCATCCTTGGGGGCAGAACCCGAAACCCGGCCTGGGGGTGATAAGGCTTATGCACGTGGTTGTGTAAGTAATTTATCCTAGTATAAATTACTTGTTGATGCCTGTAATACGGAGATTTTCAGTTATATTTCCTTTGAGAAAAAGGATATGAGGTTCCGGCTGTTGTGTTGGAACTGAATGTCTTATTTTATTTACTTATCTATTTATTTATTTACTCGCTTATTTATTTATTCATTTATTTATAAAGTTTATTTCAAAATATATCCTACTAGGCCTTTCGCTCACGTTTTATTGTTTTATAAATATTAAATCCCTCCTAGGAAATTCTAGAAGCGGTGCGGAGTAGCTGAGTTAGATTGCTACCACCGGAGTTGGTGAGGATTATGTTTATCCTCCCTGTGTACCTGCTATATCAATGTAAGGAAGTGTAAATTCTGTAAACTCTTATATTTTGACTTCTAGACTGTGGTTAATGTCTGTAATGTTTTATTTACGTGTCATGTATGTACGATAATGAAGATCCTGTGGATAGTTCCTGAGTGATGTTGAGGTTTGAGTT
The DNA here is from genome assembly GCF_000414095.1 of Morus notabilis. Lineage (NCBI taxonomy): Eukaryota > Viridiplantae > Streptophyta > Magnoliopsida > Rosales > Moraceae > Morus > Morus notabilis. The sequence continues at coordinate 504,462 of NW_010367552.1, forward strand.
TAGACCTCTCCCTTGAAATATATTTTAACGAAACAGAGGCTTGTTTAGGAATTTACTTAATACTTTACTTTTGAATTTTGATTATTACTCCTAATCGAGCCTCCACGTCACCGACCCCTGCCTCGGGGCGTGACAGCCGCTGCCACCTGTTGATGAAGATCTACTCCCAGCTTTTGTTTGAGTCGTCTTATTCTTCTTCTTCTTTAAGCCGAAACATTCAATAACAAATGCGGATTTTCATCTTCTTGTTGCAATTCATATACTCTAGAGTTTGTGTTTCTAAACCTATTCTCATATTTACTATAGATCGAAAATATTTTTGCCTTTATTGTTGGAAATTGGTCAGAACAATTGATGCCTAAAAATTCACCTAAGTTTTCTAAACCACTTTCTAAACCGTTTAATTTTAATCTAGGATAAAAAAAATACCGAAACCATACAATAAAGGCAATTTAAACCAATATTTTTTAAATTTATTTTCCATAAAAGCGATAGGAACTCCTAAAATTGGGTATGCCTTATATTCACTAAATAAAATATTAATTCTTAAAAGTTCACCTAAAGCTAAAGGTGATATTGGGTAATATGTTCCACTAAGTCTTAAAGTAACTTCATGAAACATACCTAAAAATTGATACAAAACTTCAGCAATTCGCCAGTCATATGCGTCTATATGTTATGTTCCTAATTTTACACAGATATAGTTTGTTATAGGATCCTTAGAGGGGATGCATTGTTGAAGCATAATATAAGTTGATTTCCATCTTACAGGCATATCTAAGACTAATGCTCTAGGTGGTAGATTTAATGCTTGTAAGAACCTAAACCAATCTTGTTCTCTTTAGTTACAATGTTGAATCCATGCAATACTATCTCTTATTCTTTTAATGTGAGTAGCCATTTCTTTTAAACCAGATTTAACTATTAAATTAATTATGTGGCATGCACAACGTTGGTGGAAAATAGTACCATCACCGAATAAACTTAAATCATTTCGAAGTACTCAATTACTTTAGTATTTGCACTAGCATTATCTAAGTGGTTGATCTAACAAATCTTTCCTAAGAGTAGTTTTTGAAGTGAATTGTGTATTGGGATTATGTACAACTTTAATATATCGTTGCCAATTAGGATGCTTTACAAAACTAAGTGGTTAATCTAATGCAACTATCATTCACACAACTTCCATACGATCTACTTGTGGATCCTATTTTCAAGTGGTTAGACCACCGGTTGCGAGATCAAAACATAATTATGTTTGGCGGAGTTCGGCTCCGCCGGACTGGCTAAGCTTTTGAAGACATTTTTTAGAGTGTCTTCTCAAGTGTGTTGTGCCGTGAATAGTATCACCTTGTAATTTAGATAAACAATATTTACATTGAGCTATATGTTTAGTGTTACCGTCATTGTCGATCTCCTCAATTGTGTCGAAGTGATCCTACACTGTCGAGGTACGCTTGCATTTCCTCTTGGAGGTTGCAACACTTGCAGACGTTGTAGCACTTGCACTCGCTGCTTCTCCACACCCACCACCATTGCGACCACGACCTCCAGTACGTCCACCAGGGCTCAGATTAACAAATTCCTGCATAATAAATTCATTAGTGGGAAATTGCCCTTCTTTCACCTTGTGTTGGGTGTCAACAAGAATACCACTATGACCAAAAGAATCCATTAAAAAAAATAAGAGCGATCTGAGAGAGAGAGCTTTAGGATATTGTGATAGTTTTTGGAAAAATTGTGAGAGAGATTTGAGAGATTGAGAGAGATTGAGAGAAATTAAGAGAGATTGAGAGAAATTGAGAGGGATTGAGAGAGTTTGGGTGAGAAAAATGTGTGCGGGATGAGGGGTATTTATAGAGAAATTTTTGGGTTAAAATTTTGATTTTTTTCCCCCAAATTTGGATCCAATGGCCATTTTTTCTCAGCGGGTCGGGTTCAGGCACCGGTAAAAAAAAAGAGCTGTTGAATTCGGGCAGGTCAGGCTTCGGGTCGGGTCGGGCGCCAAAGGTCAAAAGTATAGCCGTTGGTCTGGCTCGGGCTTCGGGCAAGTTGGGCTAGAGTAAAAAAATTCCAGCGGACGATGATCTCACGGAGGCGGGCTCCGGTGATTTGTCCATTTTCGGGCAGCCCGAGCCCGAAAATGGACAGTGGACGGGCCGACCTTTGGTCTTGCCCTCCAAGCCCGAAAAATTCGGGCTTTGGGCAGGTCCGCCAGCCCAAAGTTCCAACACTGCATATGAATTAAACTAAAATTTTGAACTGAAATCACAATATGATTATCTTTTTTTTCTTTCTTTCTTTTTTACCCTTACCTTCTTTTTCTTGCATTGGTTTCGCAAACCAAAAATGCGTTAAATTACAGAAACGCTGTAAAGCAGTTGGATTGTGAATTTTAAAAATTTTCTAAAGTTGTTTGATTAAGTCATTATAAATATATTAATTTTATATACCTATATGCGAATCAAGAAGATTTTTATCATCGTCCAATTAGGTTAACAACTTGATCACTTGAAAATCTTCTTCTGCACAAACGGTTCACCTCTCCTTTGAATCCTTAAGCCTTTCACATCAACCACAAACGTGTGGACGACTGCAAAAAAACAACAGAAAAGATCACACTCATTTTCTTAATTTTGACTAAGAACTTTTCTCTATTTTCTTTTTCTCTGAGAGGGAAACTAAAATGCCATTTATAGTGCTAGGAAATATATTCCAAATTTGATTCACCTGTTATTTTTAAAATATTTAAAAATAAATATTTCATCACTTCTCTAGAAGGGGAAGTGATCTGTGCCACATGAATCTGTCCTTGTGTGACGGCGGTTTTGATATGGTAGAAGGAGAAACTCCTCCTGCCCGATGTTGTCTTTTCTCCAAAATTTCAAATATTCAAATCGAGAAAATTTTTATTTTTTTAAATAAGAATGTTTGAATTTGAGCTTGAGAAATTGCAGATAATAAACCGGGCACCACAAGAACTCCTCCCTGTGGTAGGCGTGCACAATATGATCTCACCACACTGTCTTATCCAATTTTGACTTATTTAAATAATTACATTATTCAAATAATTCAATCAATTGATAATTGAATTAATTGGGTCTTCAAAAATAATCACATTATTTTAGAGTGTGCGTAATACTTTAGAATTCAACAATTCTGAATTAATAATTTAATCCTACTAATTTTAAGTGACAAGTAGTATTTCAGAGATGACATGGGAAACTATGGACCTACACTATGGACCTACGACTTTAATTTAATAACTAATTAAACTCTTTATTTAATTTATCAATTTTATTTAATTTCAAAATTACTATACCAAAAACTTGGAACAAAATTCCTGAAATCATAAATATTTATTACTAAGGTATTTAAATCATCCATTCATATAATCATTATATATCAATCAATCCTATCAATCCTCCCTAGATAACTTATAGTCAGAGCTAGGTTCATAATTTTGTTTTCCTCTCTAATTATGTTTTTATTCTTAATTATTATTGATTCTCTAATGAACAATATATTTATGATCTTAACATAAATTGAGCACTTCTATGACTCAAAACGTGAACCAACACATAATAGAAGTATTTATCTGACTTCATTTTGAAAGAATGGATTTCATCTTGTTAATTAAAATTCCTAGCTATCTACTTTATTGTGTTTCCAAGATACGAATGAGATCCATTAAATAAAAATTTTTACGGAGTGAGTCAAAAAACACAACGTCATAAACAAGGGTCTATTAATTACTCAGAATTATTAAGATCGTTCAATATATAATCATCATAATGATTGGTTTTGAATACTATGTATTAATGAAAATTATTAAAAAATCAAGTTTGTTCATATTCCAATCATATATAATCACACTACATAAAGTACTTTCATTTTAATGAATCTTCTATCCCATCAATAAGGGAAACAAACAGTACTAGTAACAATCAATTAGAAATTCTAACTTTAATTATATACTATGAAAAATTTAAATTATTATCCTTAAATATTATTCTCAACACTTATATATAATATTTCAGTTTACATGAATAATCAAAAAAATTTATGATATTTATAAAATACAAAACATGTATGCATGTAAATATATAATTAAATAACTACTTTATTTATTCAAATAGCAAGAAAGTTTTTACATCATATGTTTCTAGGCATCACTCCCAACACCCTGTAATGGGGTTTAATTAATTTGTAAAGTTTAAAATCTATAAAATATGTACTTATACATAGAATTGTATAATTGACTTTAACTTTATTTGAGATCTTAACTTTAAAATACATATACATGTACATGTATATGAGTATATAAAAAGCTAACATATACCTTATAATCAAGACATTTAAAAAAATTATAACTCTAAGTATTTTAAGGTCAAAATTTGGGGATAATAGAAATTAAAAAATTGTATAAAAATGGCAATTATAAAATTTCAAGGCCTACAAATTAAATGAGAAATCCTAAAGGGAAAAAAAAAGAGAGAGAGAGATACAAAATTTTTAATGGAGCCCGTTAAGCTCGGGGGTAAATGTTGCTACGCTAGGCCTATTAAAAAGAGAAATTGTGGACTATGCCAGAAAATCTTGCTGTGGATCAATTTATGCCACCCACTCATAAGTTCCTGAGAATTTTGTCTCGATCTAAAACACCGTGAAGAAAATTTTACCCTTTATTATTCCACTAAATTTCAAATATTCCCCTAAGTTTCTGCTCCAGTCTCCCGCAATACGCACCCTATTTTCATTGCTACCTTGTCAACGTCAATATTATTGCCCAATTGTTGTCTTACTTCCTATTCTGCTCTACTGAGACTGATAACATGAGGACATCATTGAGATTTGAGCCATGCTAGGAGGCCGCACTCCTAGACTGATTGCGTGAGGAACCTTACCACCTTGATTTATAGGTCGCACGAGTACGCTGCTAACATGATCGGAGAAAAACGCGGACGTGACTAACCACTCAAGGATACCGCCTCCGAGATTTGAGGAGGAGGCTACCAAGATATGGTCGTGTGAGGAGGAAGCTCTCAAGATTCAATCACTAATGCTTTCATGTATGTGGTTTTTTTTTTTTTTTTTTTTTTTTTTTTTTTTTTTTTTTTTTTGTCTTTTCAATTATTATGGTTTGTTCTTTTTTTTTTAAAAAAATAATTATAATAATCTGCGTCAATCAGTACTAGACTTGATGGTTGCTTATTGCTGTATTTTTTAGTATCATAAGTAGTGTTGAAATTTTGGGCGGTGGGCTTGCCTGATACTTAAATTTTTCAGGTTCGGCGGGCAAGACCCTATGTCCGCCCTCCAATCTTCTTAGTCGGGCTCGGGCAGCCCGAAGAAGAAATACAAACCGTGCCTGCCGCTATGCCTGGCCGAAAGCTCGAATCAACTGCTAGTTTTTTGACCATTGCTGCCTGATCCGACCGCCACCTGAATACCCGACTTAATAGCTAGTTTTGTGCCGTTGCCTGAGATGCCCGACCCGACCGCCCAACTACAACGGCTCGATTGTGCCATTGCCCGAGATGCCCGACCTGCTGAAGACAAAAAATAACCGTTGGAGGTAGAATTTTGAGGAAAAAATTATTTTGTTAACCTAAAAATTTCTCTATAAATACTCCCCCTCTCCCAAACATTTTATTCACAATATTTCTCACATTCTCTCTCAATTTATCTCACTTGCTCTCAAATTTCTCTCATAATTTTCCGTAAGCTCACACAAAATCTTAAAGCTCTCTCTCTCTCTCAAAGTGCTCTCATCTCAAGTCTCAAAGCTCTCAAAACTCTTTTCAACTTCAAGCTCTCTCAAGCTCATTGTTTATTTTTTGTGTTTTTTTTTTGTTAAATTAATTTTAATTAATTTTTTTATAATGGAATCCTTTGGTTATGGTGATAATCTCGTTGATCCCCAAAGTCCAATTCCTACTAATGTTTTTACTACACAGGAATCACAAACACAAGCACCCAAGGAACAATGTCCAATTCTAAATCCCAGCCGGTTGGATGTAGTGGAGGTCGTGGTCGCAATGGTGGGCGTGGAGAGGCAAGTGCTACTGCATGTGTTGCAACCTCCAAGAGGAAATGCAAGCGCACCTCCACAATTTAGAAGCACTTCGTTAGATTTGAGGAGGTCGACAAGGGCGGTAACACTAAACACATAGCTCAATGTAAATATTGCTATTCTAATTTACAGTGTCGTTAAAAGCATGGCCAAATCGGCAGATCCGAAATTACGTGAATGATTTTTAGATATATATATATATATATATATATATAAGAAAGTTAAATAAAACAAAAGGGAAAGATAAAAGAAAAACAATTAAAATAAAAGAGCAGTGCTAGCTGCTGGCGGCACCAAACAACACTGAATGGATTTTGTGATCAACACATATTACAATGGCACCATTTGTAAGTGCATGCTCCCTTTATTTATATGTATACAGTATACATATGCTATAAACATATCTAGCCCCAAGCAAATAATTACGAGTCAATTCTGTGGCCAAAATTCTAGCTTGCTATATATAAAAATGTTACAGCAATTTCTTGCGTCCTTTCTTTGCCAAGTCTGCTTTGCGGGGCACATTTAAACTTGTACATATATTACGTCTCCTTTGAGGACGAAGAAGCAGGAGCACTAATGCAAGGATGATTTCATATTGATTTTACATTTTTAATGGTGTGTGTGTGGCAGAAGGTAAAAAAGCTAGTGGGTTCTCTCGTGTCTTACAATGCGCAACTTACGCGTAGTCTTTTCAAGCATGCCTCCCGTGCGATATCGATATGTATTGTCCTTTGATAATGGTGCTTCAGAGAATATAGAGATATAAGATATTCAGAGGAGACTAGAATATGATTTTTGTATTGATAATATAGATATAGATATCCTACGTACGTGAACTTATTATATAGATAGATATTTATTCGATCCCATTGCCAAAAGTCTCCAAAAGCCTTGAGCTATATAGCTTGGTTGACAATAATATTGGCGTTGTGATGATTTATATATGGAAGGATATATGACCTCGCATGAAAAGTTAATATCACATCTAGGATATATATATATTACTTCTGGAGTAGCTTTTCTTTTCTAACTTTGCCTTATGTTTGGACTTTCTTTCTTGTATTTATCTTTTTATTTTCATTTTATTTATATTATGAGTGAAGGGTTAGGTAACAAAAAAAAAAAAAAAAAAAAAAAAATGCCAATGTACTAATTATTTCGAATATTAGTTATCTTCTTGTCGTTCAAAAAAATTACGTACTGGGTGAGTATTTATACACGACGTATTCATCATTAATAACCTAGTTACTTAGGATCGCTAAAAGTACTGATGCAACATCACTAACGCGGTTACACAGAATCTCTTTGTTTCTGTCATTTTTTCCCCTATATCTTATCTCGAAAGATAAGGATGTGGGAAAAGATATGTGTTGACTTTAATCAGTAGATATTATATATCAACGTCATAGCTAGTGTTTTGATCCAAAGTTTCTAAATCTACGTACGTGCAGTTGCTAGTCATATGTTCGCATTATAAACTTCTAGACTTGATCGTACAGAGTCAGACATTTTTATCAGTGGGAGCTAATGATTAAAATAAAATTTAATAAAAATACTTAATGAACTATAATTGTCCCCAAACAGATTTTCATGCCTTTAAAATATTGTGTATTAATTTCATTATCAAGTTCGTTAAAGATTAAGTTTATATATAGTTTTATGTGTATTGAGATTTTTGTACAAAGCAATATCTTTAATGTGGGCTATAAGATTAATTCTAGTGAGGATTAACCGAATACGAATGTTATATAATACACATTTATATATATAATTTATAAAATAAAAAACTTGAGCGGGGGCTTAAGCCCCACTGGAGCCTTAAGGCTCCGTCTATGATCGTGATCAACATACCTATGTGTGTGTTTAAAGTGGCGGAGGGCCAGATGTTTCTTTAACGGTGACAAAACAAATAGAATAATAAATTTGTAATAATATAATCTTTAAAAAATTTTGTACTTAGTACGTACAGCATAACTTAAATTCGACATTCAGAATAGCATTCCATAGGAGATAGTATGATCCGAACACCGGAATATTGCCATTATCATAAAAGTTGGCAATACTAGATTAGAAATGCTCTAATGGATACATACATACATACATACATACGTTTATACATAAATAAATACGTGTGTATGTATAAATACCGTACAAGTATTTTATATATAGTCATCAACGTATATAATACTGGGCAAATATATTATTAGTGGTCGAGCCACGTTATATTCATGAAGTCCTTATATTCGTGTTTTAAAAATTTGACTTTTTTATCTATAATAAGAAAAATTATATTTATGTCCTTATTCAAAAATTGAAACATGTGGAAAAGTCCTTATTCAATTACAAATTATCTCTAAAACTTTTCATATATACAGTGACAAAGCTAGAAATTGTTGTTAGGGGGAGCTCATATATCTTACTCTCAAAATCGATTATAGAGATGTTATTTAAAATAGCCATACGAGTGCACGATTTCTATTTTGCTTTTTAGTTGAATTTTGATTAAAATGATGTTATTTTCTGTCTTATAAGAAATGGAATCAAGTTTCTAATCTTTTGGGGGCTATATATAAATTTCGTATATATAGAAGCTTAAATTTTAATCTCTTAAGGGTTATATATAAATTTTGATAAAAACAAAAGTTGAGGGAGGCTTAAGCGCCCCCTAAGCCTATACTGGCTACATCCCTGCATATATAGTGTCCCTATTAAAAAATAAAAAAATATTGGCTCCGCAAATGTTTATCATGTCTGTGGCAACGCCGCACATTACTTTATATATCATATACGTACTATAGTATTAATTTTATATTGTTATGGATGTATCATTAACAACCCAAATAAACAAAATTTGAGATGTAATACTCTTATGTTTATATATTTAGGGGAAGAAATAATATATTAATATAAAATTATAATAAATAAATAAATAGTAAAAAAGTACATTATGAGATTTGTAGTAGTATTACGTACATTAAATTTAGTTCAAAATTAACTTAATTTAACTTAAGTCTTCCGAAATACTTTTCTACTCGGTCCCTCAAGACAAGAACACGTGATATCTCACATGCTTTTTACATTACAAAATCCAACTCCAAGATTTCAAGTTTTATACTTATTGAACATTTTTTTTTTCTTTTCAAAGGAAAATATCTCGAGGCAATTGAGAGATAACATAAAGAGTAGTACAAGCTATATTGTGCTGGCCATTCTGGAAACAAAATGGGAGCAGAAACCTCTATATTATATTGTGCTATAACATTATATTGATCAACGACCAATAAGTTGCGCAACAACGCAGCCTCTGATTGTCATTGTACGATCGAGAGATTTTATGTGTATGTATATGTATGTAGTAGTTTTATTTTTGAAGTGACCCTAATGGTAATGGAGGATAAACATGGTAAGGGCAATATTTTCCAAAGCAGCCTTTGGAGCTCTCCAAAGACTACTTTATCTATTGTACAACATTCGTAACACATGTACACACGCGTACACGTGGTTTTTTTTTTCTTTTTTTTTTTTTCTTTCTTCTTCTCACTTTATACACGTGAATTAAGAACAAACAACAACAATATTGTACCGCCGTACGTGGAGCTGAGGAAGTTCTTGGTGGCGGCCGCAGTTTCTTGCCGTAGAGCTCGACGCTTTACAATTTACAAATGCCATAAAGCAAAGATGGACAGGTCAGGAAGAGAGTTGAACTAAGGGTGCGTGTAGTTGCCTTAAGAAAATAATAATAGTAATAAAAATGAAAATAAGAATGGTAATAAAATAGAATTAAAAAAAATTTAATTAGTTTAAAAATAATACAGAATGGAATATAAATATTTTCATGCGACAAAATTTCCTCTTATGTTATATATATACACCACTATTATTTTATATATCAATATAATTAATATGATATTTCTAATATAATAAAACTATTAACATATAATATATTATATTATTATGATATAGATTATAATAATATTATGATAATGATTAATTAATAT
>NW_010367552.1:515146-533123 GCF_000414095.1 Morus notabilis
ATAATAATAAAATATAATATAAAATATAATATTTTATTAAAATAATATTATTATAATTATGATATTATTAATTGTAATATTACAACTCCATTACATTATAACGACGGAGCTAGAAATTTATGTCTGTGGGGGCTAATAACATTAATTTTATATTGAGAGCTGTAAGATTAATTTTAGTGGGGGCTAAATTATATCAATATAGTTTGATACACAATCAAATATATTATATATATACATATATCTAAGATTTTTAAAAAATATATAATTTGAGTAGGCGCTTAAGCCCCCACCAACCATGCACTTCCTCCGTGCGTGTTACATTATATTATATTATTATATTATTATAACTATATCCTATTACAATATTAATATATATTAAATTATTTATTATAAGATATAATTACAATTTAATATATAATATATTATATTATTATATTAATTACATTGTAATTATGAATATAATTATAATATTAACAATTATAACATTTAAGGGTAATTATGAAAAAAAAATAGAAAATGAGCTTGGAATGGCTATGGCTATTCTTCCCAAGAAATGGTGATTCACCCACTTTATAGAAAAGTTATTCCATTTTAAAGGACTATTTTTTTTTCAAAAGCCAACCAACCATCATAATAAAGCTCCATTCTTTTCCTTTTTATTCCTTTACTCCAACTAAACACAACCCAAGGTCTGCGTCCGAATTAAGAGGCAGGGTTGGATTGAGATCAAACAACCAAACTAACAAGTCATTAAATCCCTAAAATTTACTGGAATATTCTGTAGAAGCTTCCACTACTATTCAAATTCAAACTAAAGATTTGGTTAACCTCCAAAATTAACCGAAATAAGGATAACTAGCTAGGAGTTTTACAATATTTTTTCATTTGTATGTATCATATAGACGATTTTATGATAGAAGGGTATAAATGGGCTTGTACGGCCACCTAGAAATCATAAGTCATCATTATGCACAATTTGTTTTTGGGAGAATATAGTAAATATTAAATTTATAAAACTAAATTAAATAAATAATATATTTTAAAACTATTTGAAGTAAATAAATTTATTCTATAAAAGTTTCGACTAATAAATTTTTTTTTTTTTTTCATGTAAAGATGTTTCATTACATTTGCAATAAAATTTTCTCCTCTGAACAAGTTTCCATAACACTACATTATACGATAAACCGATCAAAATCAACACAGATTTAGAAAGTGGAAAGTTGGCACCTTATAGTAATTAATACAACAACAAAAATATACATCCATATAAGTACCATATATTTGGCAAGTTATTACAACCTACTCATCAAAATTATCCAGTTGGACTGAAATTCATTATTCATTTAATTAGCTTGTCAACATCAAATGCGCTATCTAAACATATATGGAAAGCCCTGTAAACTGCATGCAACAAGTGATGAACACCATATAATCAAGAGTATAAAACTTTACGAATAATTACAGGAATTAATAGTTGGCCCTTTAAATATATACAAGTTTTATCAAAAGTTATCAATTAATCCACGTACTAACATTAATATAACCAATATTTATATTCGTACTTAGAAAGTCTTGCTCTATAAATATGTAACTTAGGGAACTCAAGTCTCTTATTTAAATCTTTGGTACAAATATTTGAAATTACGGTAGTGTCAGCAAATAATAATAATTAGTTTTTAGTGAATATGGGTTCACCTACACTTACTACGAATTTCAATGCAATACTGGCCCAAGATGGTTCTGGTCATTTCACCATAGCGAGTGACGCAATCAAAGCAACTCAAAAAAAAAAAAAAAAAAAAAAAAAAAAAAAAAAAAAAACCTTCAATACTACAGAGAGTGTATTGAAATTGAAAATGACATGATCAGTTTAATTGGAGATGATGTAGCAAACACCACCATAACTTTTGACCGCAATAACGCCAAAGGATTCAAAACAATGGACACAGGCTCACTGAGTTAAGAAATTATTACTTGGTTTTAACTTTTCCTTTCTTCTCCATTGCTCCTTTTTTTTTTTTTTTGCCGTCTCTTTAAAATAATAATAATAATAATGATAATATAGTACTAGTAACAATAATAATATTAATAATAATAACAACAACAACAACAACTACTTCTTTCTCTTGATTACATTTCCCTATTTTCGCTTTATTCCACAGTCATCTCGTTTCTTTCTTTCACTCCGTAGTACAATACCTTTCATGTTCTTTATTTTAGCAATGAGCACTGTCAATTATGTAGCAGCTGATTAAGGCGGATGTGAATAATCTTCCAAGACTGTCATAACTTCGCAAAATCCTTTTCATCGCTTAAAAAAAAAAAAATTTCTTTGTCTCTTTTCTCTCTCTTGTTTTCTTTCGTTCTTAGAAAATGAAACTTGCAAATTATAACGACCATAATTTTATCTTATCAGTTAAGCTTCATTATCTAATATTATCTTATTGCTTAAGCTCCATTTTTAAGATAATATGAAACTTAAGCGATAAGATTATATTATGGTCGTCATAATTTGCGAGTGCGTGGAGCCTAATATATATACTATTTCAATTCGCTTCAAATGCCAGCACCATCAAGTAATCAACAAAGAAAATTCAAATTCCAGACATTTATGAATTCGCCATTTAGATTTCACCACAATACTAAAAATCACAATAAAGGTTTGTACTTTGTACGGGCATTACAGCTATAATTATCCCCAAAAAAAAAAACAAAAAACAAAAAAAAGGGGAGAGAGAGACAGAGATGATACTGCTCCATTCAAGTCTTATGCCTTAATCCTTAATCCTTGGCTTTTCCAGCCTGAAGAGATTGAATCCTCGGCTGAACCTTCAGGATCTGCAGGATAACATAGACGAGGAAGGAATTAATAGCGTACATACATGATGCAACGACCAACAATAGAGCGTTAATTCATCGACGATATTATGCAAAATGTTGACTAGTATAAATATAAAAAGGTTAACCTATAGGACTAAAACAATAAAAGCAGAATCAGAACGTGGAAACAAGTGGGAAGAAGTTCTTCGGCCAACCACCGGGAGAAGCAAACTTACACACACTTTCTCTTTTCTAGACCTGGTAAACTTTGAGGGTTCTATACAATAACCTAGTTAAGTGAATTAGCCAAGAACCAAGAGCAAGTAACCTTTTCGTGTTAGCACAAAAGTTTAAGACACTGATATTATCTTCGGGCGTCACAGCCTTGATTTTGACTGTTGAGTTCAAAAATTTTTACAAATGAGAATCATTCTCCTTCCTTAACATTGGGTGTGTTTGGTTGGGTGGAAAGGAAAGTAATAGAATGGAATGGAATGGAATTCAAATTTGATGTTTAGTTGGATTTATAAGAAAGACATAGTCATTTAAAAGGAATAGTCATTCACTCATTTTGGGTAAATCATCATTCCTTCCTCACATGACAGGAATAGTCATTCCAAGTTTTTTTTTTTTTCCATAATTACCCTTCAATATTATAATATGATTAAAATATATTATATAGTAGTTATATCTTATAATATGTAATGTAATATAATATACACTAAAAATATTATAATATAATATAGTTATAATAATATAATAATTAATTTATAATATAGTTATAAATTATAATATAAACGTAATTATATCTTATAATATAATATATAATAATATTACAATATAATATAATATAATAATACAATAATATGATATAATATAACATAGTTGTAATATTTTAACAAATAATATCACAATTATACAAATAATTCTAATATAATTATTTTATTGCATAATATTGTATTATAATTATATTATATAATATTAATATAATTATGTTCATTATAATAATAATAATAATGTAATAATTAATAAACTTAAATATTAATATCATCTTTTAATTCTAATATTATTATTTATTATAGTATATTACACACGACCACCACATAATGTATTAATTATAATATATTTAATATATATAATATAATAATTATATATTATATTATAATTATATGTATACTATAATATAATATTGTTGTAATTTTTAATTATATTATAAAATATTATTGTTTCTTACATAATATTATAATCCGTTTTATAATATTATAATTATATTAACCATTTTAATAATATTAATAATAATTTTATTATATTATATTACTTTTTATATATTATATTAATTATATTAATATATAAAATATTAATGTTATATATAATATAAGGGTAATTTTGTCAATATAAAAATATTCATTTTCCATTCTATAGTATTCCTAAAATTACAACCAAATAAATGAATCAATTTTCTTTTCCATTCCATTACCATTACCATTCTCATTCCCATTACTATTACCATTCCCCCACTACATCCAAACGCACATAAAAACGTGTGGATCTTATTAAAAACAAACCAAAAAACATATTCACCATTGGTACTCTTCAGTTTTAGGAAACAGTTTTTGTGAGAAGCAACATAAGAAAACAAAACACTTTTTTTTTTATACAACACAGATCGGACCGACAACCTCCCCCCAAACCCCATCCCACTCAAACCACCACCCCCCAGCCCCGCCCACCTAGTGTCACTAGACCAAACGGTCTTAGGCAAACACTTTTTCTAATTCAGAAAACACACTAAATCATAATTGTTTGACATTTCTGATTAATTTTTATGTCGGCACTATTACTGAGGTAATCTCCCAATGTATTACAGGAAAAAAAAAAAAAAAAAAAAAAAAAAAAAAAAAAAGGGAAAAACAGGGAATTCGAGGGTAAAATTTTTTTTCGAAAACAAGCACGTCTAGCTATGTTCGTGGCCCAAATGTATAAACATAAATTGGAGATCCTATAAGCATTAGCTTTAGTTGAAATTATCTACCAAAAATAAATCAATACACGCTCCCCACCAAGTGATAGACTAAAATTTAACACAGGCCTGACCTAGTGTTTGCCATTTACAAGACAACATAGGAATAAGCAATTGAGCATCTACTCAATATTCATGCATTTAAGGCTTTAGCCACTTTAACGGCCTATTCCTTTTTCATATACAGCAAGTCGCAAAAAAGGCACGCCACTCCAGTCCAAGAATTGGTAAACAAGAAGATTACTGAATTCTAAAAAATTCCACTTAATAGATTGAACATCCTTAAGGGGAACGCAAACTGTTGTATCAATATGATATGTTGTCAAATTAAAAGCTGAAGCTAAGCAACTACTTTAAGTAAAATCTGGGAAAATGTAACTGTCAAGAGAAAACAATGAAAAACAAAGAACATAAGAGATAGGTAGGAGGAGGAGGGGGAGGAGGGGGTTCCTCCTTTCAAATTCTCTTACCGGTAGGAAGCCACTCATTTAGTTTTTAGACTCCCAAGAATCAATAATCCAGTTTTGCTTAACGTTTGTTCAAGTTGTGGCTTGTTCATCATCACTTGATTCTTATGTAATTGGGATTTACTTTGCTGCCTTTTGCAGGTTTGATTTAAGTTTAAACATTCGGTATAAAGTCCATGTCCTATCAAGCTAAGGAGAACTAGAAGTCTACATGTACAGGGTACCTAGATATGTTCTCTTTCAATCTGTAGAAATTAAACTTCAAGAGAAGCAAAAAATAATAACCAACATGTTAACAGCAGCTACGATGAATGCAAAGAGAAGACAAAAACAGCCTCAAATGAGATTCCATCTATAAACAATAGCATCTAAAATGATGCAAAAATAATAACCAACATGTTAACAACAGCTATGATGAATGCAAAGAGAAGACATAAACAGCCTCAAATCAGATTCCATCTAAAAACAATAGCATCTAAAATGAAGCAAAGAGAGAGAATAGAATACGAACCGCCTCTTTCTTGCTATTTTGCTTCTCTTCTAAATCTTGAAGAGCTGCATCAAGCCGCTTCCTATTTTACAGAAACACGTATATTACTTGTCAATAAAATGGAGAAACAACAAGAAGAACCAAAAAGATGATACTAATGATCAGGCCATACATGGTTTTCTTGTTGTTTCATAACAGAGTCCTTCGTAGTTCTGATGCAACTTTTATGTGTTGCATAAATTTTCAGTCCTTATAAAAAACTAACAAATGTAACCACAAAATGCAACTCTCAACGGTTTGCCATAATAGACAAATTACGGAGATTCTACAAATTCGTTCTGTAGCAAAAGCTTTAACTAAAAGTATCCACCATAACACAACTTAGCTATCTTCATTACAGTTTCGTAACTTCAAATTTTCAAAGATCAAGCAAAAGTAAAAACTTCTAAGATAATCTATGTAACAATAAAGAGAAACAGAAGCATACAATTCAGCAGTTTAACTAAAAGTATCCACCATAACACAACTTAGCTATCTTCATTACAGTTTCGTAACTTTAAATTTTCAAAGATCAAGCAAAAGTAAAAACTTCTAAGATAATCTATGTAACAATAAAGAGAAACAGAAGCATACAATTCAGCAGAGATGTACTCAATTCTCTTGCGCACATTTGCATTCGCCTCCGCCAAATCTTGTTTCACAAGAACTGGACCAATCAATTTATACACATTTGCATCCTCCTTCAACAGATCCAACTCCTAAATTCATAAAAAAAAAAAAAAAAAAATCAATCAATCAATCGCATAAAAAAGTTCAATTATCTTATTCTTCAGCCTCAGCAATTGACACTGAACTGCGATGATGAAGCACTTTCAAAATCGAAACAGTGTTTAATTGATTCGAGCACTAAGTTTACAGCTTTAATCCTAAATTTTCTTTCATAAAAAATAATCAATCAGAAAAAAAGCCTCAATCAAAACATAGAACATTCAAAACTGAAAATCCAAACAGTATTTACTTGATTAGAGCTCTAAGTTTATCTCTTTCTTCCAAATTTTCTCTCACTATCGATCCATTTTCCCGGAAACCAAACAGAAAGCCAAGGGGGAAAAATATCAGAAAAGTAAACGGACGGACCTTGAGGACGAGCTCGTTCTCGCCGAGCTGAATGGTGTACTTCTTTCTGACTTGGTGATTCTTGGCGATATCTGGTATGCCGTACAGAAACACCATGTGAGGGAATTGTATTGGTGCCATGAAATGACGTCCATGTGTTTGAAGAAATGCATGAAAAAGAAATTGGTTAGGTTTAAGAATACGAAGGAAGTGGCTTGCCTTTTTGGAGTTTGCTTAGATCGTTTGCTTTGTTCTCCAAATCTCGCTGAAGCTCTTTCACAGCGGATGCCGAAGCCATGGTTTTGGGAAACTGCCAGCCGCTGCTACCGACGTCGTCGTCGTCTTCGTCAGGGAGATCGACTTCAGTTGGGGAGATGGTTGCGACTATGGAGCCTTTCGGGTTTCTGGATTGGGCCTTTCTTGGGCCGGAATTATGCTCGGTCTGCTAAGCGAAAACTGGAGATAGGGAGAAAACCAAAAATAGAAATAGAGAAATTTCTTTTTTTGGAGCGTACGGATCTAAATTTTTATTTTTATTTTTAATTAATATTGTTTTAATTAATATATTTATTTAATTAAAAAAATATTAATAAAAAATCATAAATAAAAATCAAGATTCAGCACTCTAATCTCTTTTCTCAAAAATATTACTCAAAATAGCACTGACATTTAAATCACAAAAGTGACACTAAAAAGAATCTTCTATTGAATCAAAATAATTTTAAATAGCACAAACTTCTATTTAAGTTGCATAAATGTAATTATAGAAAAAAAATGATTGTATATGTAATTTTCTTTTGAAAGAATATATGGATTGTCGGGAGAATTAGGCTTCATATTACTTTTGAAAGTGACAATTGCTTTGTAACACTATATTTTTTAAAATTAATTTCAATAATAACACTTCGGAATAAATTATTATTAATTTTAGCATCATTTTTGGATACTTTCACAATTAACATCGCCATGTTAGCAAAAGTGGGACCAGATCGTTTTTACTTGAGTTAAAATGACAATTGTACCCCATTTCATTTTTGAAGCGATGAATATATTTTGAAACTTTTTATAATTTAAATATTCAAAGTAGAGAGAGGAGGATGAGAAAGAATGCAGGTGTGCAGAGACTAAGAAACCCCAACGACCACCATCATTTACCACCTTGAGCACCGACGAACCCACGACAGTGAGAACCCACGCAATCACGCGACGAGAACCGACGAACCTTCGCCGAAGAAATCAACGCCTAAACCTCTTCGTCAGAGAAGAATGAACCGAGAAAATCTCACCCTTTTTCTTGGAGAAATCAACCACGAAATAGATGAAGTCAATGGCAGATTCTGAGACAAAGGTGAAAACTATGTTGGCTTTTCTTGTTTATTTGTTTTTTCTTAGGTATTATTTATTGTTTTTTTTTCTTTTACCATTTTTTGTCATCTTAGAAGAAAAGAAAGGCTTTAGAGGAGGAGATAAAAGTAAATAATGTCAGTTATTTAAAATTTTTTATTGTCATTGTGCTCCTTATTTGGTCTATGACTCTGCCTGATGGACAGTCATATCATTATGACCGGTCGGTAATTGTAACATGACCGGTCATAAGACAGGCACAGCATGCGGTCATAGTACTATGACCGATGGTCATAATCCTATGACCGGCCATGAGGCATGTAGCCTCATAGTGTGATTGCCTGACTAATGAGCCTGCAGTCATAGCATTATGACCGTCAGTCAGAGTACTGTGACCGCACTATGTGACTGTCTTATTACCGGCCATCAATCATAACAGTATGAGCAAGCCTGCATGATCGGCGGGCATAGAATTATGACCGTCGGTCATAGAATTATGATCGTCGGTCATAGTACTACGACTGCCCAATGGTCAGATTCTTAGTGTGTCAGTCATAGTACTTTGGTTAACAACTTTGTTTGCTTTCCTTGTTTTTTTTTTTTGTATTTATTGTTTTTTTACCATTTTTTGTCATCTTAGAAGAAAAGAAAGGTTTTAGGGGAAGAGATGTCGTTGATAGAATGTGACATTATAGTCAGACAATAGCTTCACAGAAGCTTCCCCGTCTTCGACAACATATCTTAAGGATAAACTTTTTCTTGTGATCGAATCCCAAGTACATTTCTCACCAAATCTATAAGACCAATATAAGTTGTGTTAGTGGGGACCAATATCCCTTTCATTTCACAACTGACGTATCTCGAAGCACGGTCCTTATGTCTATTGTACTTGATGAAGACATTTAATCAGCAGCCATTCCTAAATAATTTTAAAAATAATAACTGTTAATCAACATGCAATTACTCCTAGTCATCATCGAGTCATTAGAACTGGCCGGTCATAAGGCAGTCATAGTATATCAGTCATAACACTATGGATCATTTCAGTCATAATATTATGACTAGACAGTCATATCACTATGACTGCCTTATGGTCAGTTATAATACTATGACCGGACTATGACATGTCATTTTGACTCATACTGTTATAATTTGACTCATAGACAATGACCCATACTGTTATGACCAGTGTTGAAACTTTGGGCCGGCCTGAGGCCTGAATTTTTCAGGCTCGGCGAGCAGGCCCAACTGCCGGCCCGTCTAACTAAAATTTTCAGGCTCAGGCTCAAGCAGCCCGAAAATGGACACCTCGCCGGAGCACGCCGCTGTGTTATCACCGTCAACCGCCGTCTTCCGGATTTTTTTTTAATTTTTTCGGTCAAGACCGAACTGCCCGAAGCCTGAAAACTCGACCAACGGATAAATTTTTTACCGTTGGAGCTCGACCCGACCCGAAGCCTAAAAAGCCCGACCCCAACGGCTAGTTTTTTAACTATTACCATATTTTCTGCCCGAACTCACCAGAACCCGACCCGCCGAAAACAAAACTAGCCGTTTGATCCGAATTTGGTGGAAAATCAATTTTTTAACCTAAAAATTTCCCTATAAATACCCCCCATCCTCCACACATTTTCCTCACTCAAACTCTTTCAATCCCTCTCAATTTCTCTCAATCTCTCAAATCTCTCTTACAATTTTTCTAAAAACTATCACATCACACACTTAAGAAGACACTCTGAAAAGTGTCTTCAAAGATCAAAAGCTTAGCCAGTCCGGCGGATCCGAACTCCGCCAAGCACAATTATCTTTTAATCGCACAACCGGTAGTCTAACCACTTAGAAATACGATCCGTAAGTAGATCGTATGAAAGTTGTGCGAATGATAGCTGCATTAGATCAACCACTTAATTTTGTAGAGCATCTTAATTGGCAACGATATATTAAGGTTGTACATAATCCTAATGCACAGTTCACTTCAAAAACTACTCTTAGAAAAGATTTATTAAAATTATTTAAAAAAGAAAAAGAAGCATTAATAAACCTTTTACATTCGACTAGTGGATGTGTTGCGTTAACGACAGATATTTGGTATGCTGTTGCCAATAAAGATTATTTAGCTTTAACCAGACATTACTTTAAAGGATTCAATTTAGATAAGAGAATATTAGGTTTTAAATGTGTTCTAGGATCACATAGCGCGGATTTAATATATAATACAATTTTAAATGTAATTAATAAATTTAGATTAAGAGATAAAGTAATAGCTATAACATTAGATAATGCTAGTGCCAATACAAAAGCAATTTAGTTTTTTGAAAATGATTTAAGTTTATACGGTGACGGTATTATTTTCCACCAACGTTGTGCATTGCATGAAATTAATTTAATAGTTAAATCCGGTTTAAAAGAAATGGGTACTCACATTAAAAGAATTAGAGATAGTCTTGCATGGATTCAAGGTAGTAACCAAAGACAAGAAAATTGGTTTAGATATGCCTGTAAGATAGAACTCAACTTATATAATGCTTCAACAATAAATCCCCTATAAAGATGCTGTAACAAACTATATGTGTGCAAAATTAGGAGTATGACATATAGACGCATATGATTGACAAATTGCCGAAGTTTTTTATCAATTTTTAAGTAGGTTTCATGAAGTT
Source organism: Morus notabilis (assembly GCF_000414095.1). Lineage (NCBI taxonomy): Eukaryota > Viridiplantae > Streptophyta > Magnoliopsida > Rosales > Moraceae > Morus > Morus notabilis. Next base: position 526,067 of record NW_010367552.1, read on the forward strand.
ACTTTAAAACTTAATGGAACATATTACCCAATATCACCTTTAGCTTTATGTGAACTTTAAGAATTGTACAAGAAAAAAGGATTTTTGCGACGACTTTTTGTCGTCATAAAAACCCGCATGTCGTCAGAAATAATGTTTTTTGCGACGATGTGTCGTCGCAAATTTGTCATCGCAAAAACGTTTTTTGCGATGACATAGTGTCGTCGCAAATGTATTTACGACAACGGGATGTATTTATGACTACAGGCGTTGCTAATACGTCATTGCAAAATTCTCGTGACATGATCATTTTTTACGACAACATTTCAAATTGTCGTCGCAAATAATCTTATTTTTTTTGCGACGACAAGTCTAAAAAAGTCATCGTAAAAAACCGAAATTACTTTTTTTTTTAATTTTTAAAAAATGGTAATTAATTAATTTTTAATATTTTTAATTAAACATTATTATGTTACATACTGAATAGAATTTATTAAGATACATTAAAAGTGAAATATAAATTATTATTAAAAACAGTAAATCTAAATAAATTTATAAAATATATTATGAATACTACATGAAGTGCATATATAATGTTCAAAAAATATATAAAAGTCTAGATAAAGTGAAAAATAAAATAGCACATATAACGGAACTAATCGTTTAAGTTTGTAGCATCGCCAACATCTGAATCATCATCAGGACTGTCATCATCTGAAGGAGGCAGATGAGCGTCTAGGTCAACTGGTTATGGACGATCAATCGTAGGTAATTGGATGTTGGGCTGCAATTTAGCTACCAACTCTAACACCTTCACCTAATTCTCATGAATCTTAACTTGTTCCTGGTACGATTTCTTTAAATAACGACTCATACGTGGGTCAGTTTGAGCCGATGATGTTGTGTCTGAGTATGAACCAGCAGATGAAGGAGAAGCCCCGGAGTAATACTTTTGGGAGCGCGTCGGACCCACTCCTATCTTATGTCCTCTATGCATGCCAAGAACTTGCTCCAAAATCCCATGCTCGTCAAAGGCGAGTCTAGTCAAGCTTGAAGTAGACTGTGTTCTCTTCGTTTGTCTCTCCTCCTCCAGGGTGTTCTACATAATAAGACATTATAATTGTTTATATGTGTTATAAAACCATTATTTCAGTATAAAAAAATTTAATATGAAAAATAAAAATACTTACAAAAGTCTGTTTCGCTTGGAGATTAACCCAAGAAGCCCCGCGACGATGCATGTCCCCCCAATTGTCTATGGCAAACATCGGCTCTTAGGTCTCCGTACTGACTTGTCAAATAAATTACATTTGTTAAAATTCTTAAATTCTAACTAAATTTTGGCAGCATAACGGCTTTTTTTTCATATGATCCAAAAATCAAAACCTGTAAAAAAATAACTTTAAAAGATTTTGGCATACTATAGATGCAAAATGTACCACCCAAAACAATAATCACAAACATATAAGTACGATAATAAAGTAAAAAAATAACTACTAACCTTCTTATTGCGATGCTGAGAGTACGATATCCGACCATGTAAGCTTGGATACTTTTAGTTGCTACGATTAGTTTTATTTGTCTATGATATTTTCTGTTTATGATTAACTATAATAAGTAATAGTTACTTGAAATTATGTATAAAAAATCATCAATTTCTAACAAATCTATAATTACTTGAAATTTGTCGCCGGAGAACCTATCGCAACAACGATCCCAATGAAGTGGATTCCTCATGTTACTCGGGAGACTTCTTCTACCATAGCGTTTGAAGTGGCGGTGCATGGAACTTTTCCAGTCCTTGTAGCACTTTGCTGCCTCCCTATCAACAATGGACCTCAGAATACCGTTCTTATAGTTGTAGTCGATGTTAAACCAGTCCTTGCAAAAAAGTTTCACATCGTTAAAACGCATTGTTATGCTTAACTTTAGTATAAACTATACAAAGTATTGCATAAAAAATACCAGTATCCAAGCATTGTGGAAGGGCTTGCATATATTCCTGGTATGAATACCAACTGCACTATCAAACCAGACACCATATTTACCAAGCGCCTTCTAAGTACCTCTTGCCTCATCAAATTCTATTGTGATTTTTTCGTCTTGAATGACCTTTTAGGCAATTTCATAACCTTTCACCCCACCTCGACCTCTACGTTGTCGAGGTTCAAGTGCTGTAAGCATATGTAAGCATTTCAAATCAACATGTACTACTACATTTATTTACTAAATGATAGAACGGGAAAAAATCAGAATAACATACCAAACTCACAGAATGCAGGGAGTTTGTGAGGACCGGGAGGAGACTGCGCTCCCCCTGAAGAGCCAACGCAAGTCCCTACCGGACCAGCCATGAATGCCTATGAACAAATTCATATTAATAACAATATTTATAAATTCACAGAAGATCATAATATTAAAACGAAATCATGAGAAAAACAATAATTACTATTCTTAAATTCTACTCATCGTTGCTGCTACATTGTTGATTATCGTCATCATTATTTATGTCATCATCGTCTTCAGATTCGATGACTTCCTCCTCAACATACTCCTCTAAAGTTTCATCGTCCTCGTCATTAATAAACATCAACTACGGGAGACTTATCTTTCATAATTACATCAACATCGGAGGTGACAACATCAGATGATACATCATGTCGATTCAATACAAATGAGTCAAACTCTGGTAGTTCCACTACTAACTCAATATTTGTAGACTCTGTATCATGGACTATCATCACGTCATCAATGTCAGTTTCTGGAATGTCCCAAATATGTCGATGTCTAAAGTGTTCTACAACCTTTCAGTTTGGACCGTTAAATAAATCGTCTACGTAAAAAACTTGCTCTGTTTGAGATGCAAGTATGAAAGGTTCATTTTCGTACCACGTGTCTTTAACAAAAACACTTATTTTATTTTTGTAGTGTTGAATCTTTTTCTTTCCCGGACGAGTGTCAAACCTCAGACATTTTAAAAGCACAACAGAATTTTCGTTCAAGTAGGATAGTTTATAAATATCCTCCAAAGCTCCATAATACGTTAGGTTATCAGGTCCGCGAACATAAACACCACTATTTTGAGTACTTCAATTCATATCCCGATTGCGTATCAGAAACTTGACACCGTTCACCACACAACTAGGATAACTTCGACATGAGAAGCTTGAACCACTTGAAAGCGAAAGTATTTGATCATTCGCTTCTGGGCCATTCTGCTGTCGAATATTGAAAATCTGTAAGGAGACATGAATTCTGTTTAAAACGAAACTTTTTAATGACTTACAAATGTTAATGCAAATAAATTATAAATGTACTTTATTCTTAAACCATTTTGGAAACTCTTTTGATTGAATTTCATCCAATGGTATGGTTCGACCGCCGTCATCAATCTCCTTCCTATAGTCACTGTTTAACAGAGAATGAAAGTAAGGGACACGATTGTATGTGACGCAAGCAAGGAACAATTAAGTAACAAAAATGAAAGTAGTACTTACTCAATGAATTGCTGAATTTATGGACAGTTCTGTAGTACGTACCACTCGGCTTTCTCTCGCAAATGAGTATCCAAAGTAATAGGGGTCATCTTCCCAATTGGCCGACAGCGAGTTTCGAATACATAAATCTTTTTAACAGTACGATCTTCATCGTCTACCTAATTTCTGGCCAGTCGGTTAAACCGTGTTTCAACTCCAGTTAAATACATTGAACAAAAAGTCAGAGCTTCATTCACAATGTATGCCTTAGCAATCGAACCCTCAGGACGTGCACGATTCTTGACATATTTCTTTAACGATCCAAGAAAACGTTCAAACGGATACATCCATCTTAAATGAACTGGTCCTCCTCGAATGGCTTCTTCAGGCAAGTGTATAACTAAATGTACCATTATGTCAAAAAAGACAGAAGGAAAAATTGTTTCTAACTTGCATAAAATAAGCACAATATCTTGTTGAGCTTTCTCTAAATCACTTTTTCACAATGTCCTTGAGCATATTAACTCGAAAAAATTACTTAATTCTGTTATTGCATCAACGATCTCTTTCTTCATTAATGGTCGTATCCCTGTTGGCAATAATCGATGCATTATGATGTGACAGTCATGTGATTTTAGCCGAGTAATCTTATTCTTCCCTTCGATCACGTTTTTCTTTAAATTTGAAGCAAATCCATCAGGAAACCTTACTGATTTTAAAAAATCACAAAACTTTTTACTGTCGTCTGGAGATAGTGTATAAGACGCATATGGTTTCCTCTTACGATAACCGTCTTTGTACAAATGCAACTCTTTGCGCACCCCCATATGTTGCAGATCGATTCTCGCCTTGTCCATATCCTTACTTTTTCCGTCAATGTCTAGAATTGTGCCCAATAAGTTGTCGCATACATTCTTCTCAATATGCATGATATCTAAGTTGTGATGTAACGACAATGACTTTCAAAAAGGGAACTCCCAAAAGATACTCTTCTTTGTCCAATTAAGCTTACTTGCATGTCTTTTCCTCTTGTTACCACCATACTTTTCATGTTTACCTGGCAATCTGACTAACACATTTTCTAACTAAGCTAAGATTTGGTGAACAGATTTTCAAGCCGGTGGAGGTCGTTTCTCAACCTTACCATCAAACTTTTTATTCTTTCTCATCCCATGTTTAATAGGAAGCCATTGTCAATGGCCAACAAAACAAGTCTTACTTGTTATCCTCTTTGAAGGGGTTGCATCGTTGCAAGTTGGGCATGCTAAATAGCTCTTACCACTCCATCCAGATAAACTACTACGAGCAGGAAAATCATTGAGACGTTTGGTTCATGGATTAGAACCATATGATTAGAATCATTTTCGATTTACGTGTATTTTTTGTGAGAGAAAATACTGTAGCGAACCACGAACCATGATTCGAATCAGAGAACGAATCTCCCAACCAAACAACCTTTAACTGTCATAAGCAACACAGCCCACATCTGAAATGATGTATTCAAAACTGCATCACGTACAATTACTCCTTCATCCACAAATCTTTTAGCTCATTCACAAGGGGCCTTAAAAAGACATTCATATCCTTTCCGGGTGCATTTGGGTCAGGAATCAACAATGTCAACATCTTATAAGGATCCTTAGTGCATAACCACGGGGGTAAATTGTAGGCCGTTAATACCACCGGGCACATACTGTATGAGAGGCTCATGTTTCCGAAAGGATTGTAACCATCAGCGCCCAACCCCAAGCGAACATTTCTCGACTCACGTGAAAACTCTGGATACTTTTCATCTACCTCCTTCCATTCATTACCATCGACTGGATGACGCATTAAATCCTCATCATTTGAACGCCCACGCTAGTGCCACGTCATATCTTTAGCTGTGTGACGACACCCGTCCAGACGCTTCAACCGATCTGTTAACGGGAAATAACGTAGTACTTTCCACGGCACTTGTTTAGTACCCTTTGTCTTTTTTTCTTTTAACGGGATGTTTTACATACTAGACACGTTTGTAGATCAACGTTCTCCTTCCAAAATAAAGCACAATTGTATTTGCAGACATGAATTATTTCGTAACCCAGTCCAAGTTTACTCATGAGCTTCTTCAACTCATAATGAGAAATAGGTAACTTCACATCCGGGAATGTATCTTTCAATAGATTTAACAGAGCATCCATACACTCATTATGCCACTTGTATAACACTTTTAAATGCATCAATTTCACTAAGAAATTTAAAGATGAATACTTAGTGCAGCCCGGATACAATCCCACCTGGAGCTCAGAAAGTAGATCCTTAAATTTAGCGTACTGTGCATCTTCTAGATCCACATGCGTCTCATCCAACATTTTTATGGCCATCATTAATCCCAGCAACGTCTTGTAAGACTGCAAACATCTCGTCTACTGGTTGATTAACTATTGGGTCGACACCTTAAACTGTTTCTACTTCACCACGGTGAATCCATGTACTATACAATGGATCAAAACCAAATCGATGTATATGCGCTCTTACAGTTTCTACTAGATGCATTTCATAGTTTCTACATTTTACACAAGGACAGCTGATATGGCCACTTGAAGTTTCATAACTTTTGGCGACCTCAATAAAAGCATATAACCTATTCTAATATTGATCTAACAATCGGTTCCTCAAATAAATCCAATTTTTGTCAATTGGCATTTCAACTATACACAACAACAAACATAACAATTTATTAATATGTTTACTTAATTTTAATTTTACTCTTTATTAACACGATTAAATTTTATTAATTAAAGTTTGTTAATGAACTTATTAAAATTCTCATTTTCTAACTAAATTTTAGCAAAATAACGGCTTATTTTTCTTATGATCCAAAAATCTAAACCTGCAGAAAAATAACTTTAAAAGATTTCGGCACACCATAGCTGCAAGATGTGCCACCCAGAACAAGAATCATAAACATATACTAAATTTCAACAATATTAGAAAATCATAATTCAAATATTGTTATCATAATCCCGAATTCATACAACCAAAAACTACAACAATTTTAAACTAAAAGTACAATAAATATAAAAAACTTACAAAGTTCAAACCCACTAAACGGGGGCTGAAAATAGCGGGATTACGTCGGAGGAACCGTGCAAATAGCGACGAAGGCGAAAAATTAAACGCCTACATCAAATTGAAACATCGAACATAATTTTCAAACACCAAAATTAACATTTTATTAACATCTAGAGTAATATAAACACAATTCTTGATTAATCAGTGCAACTTTAAATTTTCACATTCTCATAACCATAAAAAATGACTAAACTCGAACAAAATTCCCAAACAAAATCTCTAATATTCAACTCCTAGAGCATCAAAATTCTCGTAACTCAATCCAAACACATACTCGATAAGCAAAATAAGAGCAATAAAATATTCTCGAATGTGCACGTTTGATCTTCCATTTTCCATTTTCTTCTTCCATTTTCTCGGCAACCAAACAAAAATTACAAAAAGAAAAAAAAAGGAGAAAACCCACCTCTTCGAAATCCTGGCAGGGGCGGGGCGGCGGGAGTGGGGCGGTGGCAGGAGAGAGGAAGAAGAGAGAAGGGATCGGA
>NW_010367552.1:533140-604613 GCF_000414095.1 Morus notabilis
CGGAAGAAAGAGAGAGAAAAGGGAAGAGAGAGAAAGGGAGAGAGAGAAGGGAAGAGAGATAAAGGGAGGGCCGGCAGTGGGGGCGGCGGCAGCGGCGACGGGAAGAGGAGGCAGAGTTAGAGATTTTGCATGAGAGAGAGAGAAAACGTCGGGGGAAAATGAAGAAGAAGAAGATAGGGTATATTTGGTCAGATTTATTTACGATGACATTGTCGTCGCAAATAAATTAAAAATGTCGTCGCAAATACAAAACATCTGTCAATTATTTGTGACGACATTATCTCGTTGCAAATAATTTTTGAGTCGTCACAAATGATCATTTTTCCCGCGTTTACTTTTTGGTGAAATCTTAATAAGATTATTTGCGACAACAAAGAGATAATGTCGTCGCAAATAACCTGAAACTATTTGTGACAACATTTGTCGTCGCAAATATCCTACTATTTGCGATGACTTAGTCGCAAAAAATGGATTACCTTGGCGCCAAAAATCCGCGCCATTGAAATTTGCGCTCCAAAATTATTTGCGACAACATTTAAGTTATTAGCGACGACATGGTTATTTCATTTAACGGTGAGTAATTGCGACAACATGTCGTCACAAATATTGCATTATTTGCGATAACAAATATCGTCGCAAAAAATGTCATCCCAAATGGCCTTTATTGTTGTAGTGTTAGTATTTTATTTAGTGAATATAAGGATGACTCAATCTTAGGAGTTCCTATCCATTCTATGGAAAAGAAATTTAAAAAATATTGGTCTAAGTTGCCTTTGTTGTATGGTTTAAGTACTATTTCTGATCCTAGATTAAAATTAGATGGTTTAGAAAACTTAAGTGAATTTTTAGGCATCAATTGTTCGAACCAATTTCTAACAATAAAGGCAAAAATATATTCGATCTATAGTAAATATGAGAATATGTTTAGAAGCACAAACTCTAGAGTACAGGAACCGCAACAACAAGATGAAAACCCACATTTATTCGTGAATTTTTTCGAGTTGAAGAAGAAGAAGAAGACAACTCAAACAGAAGCTAGGAGTGGATCTTCGTCAACAGGTGGCAGCGGCGGCGGCAGCTTCAACGAGCTTATGGCGTACCTCAGTGAGAGCTTAGTAGTCGACGGTACTAGAGAATCATTTGACTTAGTTCAATGGTGGAGGGCACGAGTATTAACTTGGTCAATCCTAACTCGATTGACAATGAATATATTTTCGATCCTAGTCTCCACTGTTTCATCCGAACAAACTTTCAGTACGACATGATGAATACTTGAGGAATACCGAAACGCATTGCAAAGGGACATTGTTGAAGCCCTAGTCTATAGGATACAATTTTGCCGGCAAGTTAAGAATGGATCAATGAATTTAATAGATTTAATATTTAATTTTGAAGACGATCCTTCAGCTTCAAATTAAATTATAAATTTGTAATTTGTAAATATGTATTTGCTTTTGACATTGTAATTGTATAACTTTGTAAGTTTGTAAAATTTGTAATTCGTCACAAACTGATTGAACTCTTCTTTCATTACTACGCTTCTATCCCAATCGGCTTTTTCTTGGTAAGGTTTTTAATGAGCCAATCATGAATTACAAATTTAAAAATTAATATACAAAATTAATTTATTAAATTGTGTTAATAATGTGTGTTGAATATTCATTTTAGTTTTATATAATTTTAACACAAAATAACTTAATAATTATAAATATTAAAAAATATTAAAAAAAATTTGGGCATTTCGGGCTGGCTCGGGCAGCCAAATACATCCCACAGCCCGTCCACGGGCCATCTCAAGCTCGGGCGGGCGGCCCAAAAATTTCAGGCAAGCCGGCCCAGGCATCGGGCAAAAACTTAGGGCCTGTTCGTTTGGAGTGTGACTTGAGTGTAGTTCTTTAGTTGAATTTGAGTTATAACTTGAGTTGAAGTTGTAACTTGAGTTTGTGTTTGGTTGTGTACATTTGAGTTATGGTTTGAGATAAGAATCTTTTTGAGTTTGTGTTTGATTGAGTCAAAACTTGAATTTGTATTTATATAATATTTTAATAAAAACTCAATGGTGATGAAAAATTTTAATAGGGTATATGGGTGGGGTTTTATTCATCTTTTCGTTATCAACGCATAGAAAAAAAATCATCTCAATCAGGATTAAAACGAAAAAATTATAGCATTTTTAAGAATAGAAAATAATGTTCATTAATTTGAGTTTGAGTTTCTGAACTCGAGTTGAAGGAGAAACTTGAACTCGAGTTTTAGTCCCAAACTCGAGTTCAAACTTAAAAGAACATGAACTTGAATAAAGTTAGAACTCGAGTTGCCTTTTTTTGAGTTTTTGAGGCTGCCGAACAAGGCTTTAGGGCCTGTTCTTTTGGAGTGTGACTTGAGTGTAGCTCTTGAGTTGAATTTGAGTTATAACTTGAGTTGAAGTTGTAACTTGAGTTTGTGTTTGGTTGTGTACATTTGAGTTATGGTTTGAGATAAGAATTTTTTTTTTAGTTTGTGTTTGAGTGACTCAAAACTTGAATTTGTATTTAGATAGTATTTTAATAAAAACTCAATGGTGATGAAAAATTTTAATAGGTTATATGGATGGGGTTTTATTCATCTTTTCGTTGTCAACGCATAGAAAAAAAATCATCTCAATCAAGATTAAAACAAAAAAGTTATAGCGTTTTTAAGAATAGAAAAAATAATGTTCATTAATTTGAGTTCGAGTTTCTGAACTCGAGTTGAAGGGGAAACTTGAACTCGAGTTTTAGTCTCAAACTCGAGTTCAAGCTCGAATTCAAACTCGAGTTTAAACTTAAAAGAACATGAACTTGAATAAAGTTGGAACTCGAGTTGCATTTTTTTGAGTTTTTAACCCTGCCGAACAGCCCTTTAGGGGTTGCTCTTTTACATTTTTGAGTTAGGCATTCTTGAGTAAAGATCTTAAGTTGAGTTTGAGTTATAACTTGAGTTGAAGTTGTAACTTGAGTTTGTGTTTAGTTGTATACATTTGAGTTATGATTTAAGATAAGAATCTTTTTAAATCTGTGTTTGAGTGAGTCAAAACTTGAATTTGTATTTAGATAGTATTTTAATAAAAACTCAATGGTGATGGAAAATTTTAATAGGGTATATGGGTGATGTTTTATTCGTCTTTTCGTTGTCAACGCATAGAAAAAAAAAATCATCTCAATCAGAATTAAAACGAAAAAGTTATAGCATTTTTAAGAATAGAAAAAATAATGTTCATTAATTTAAGTTCGATTTTCTGAACTCGAGTTGAAGGGGGAAACTTGAACTCGGAAATTAGTCCCAAACTCGAGTTCAAACTTAAAAGAACATGAACTTGAATAAAGTTGTAACTCGAGTTGCCTTTTTTGAGTTTTTTAGGCTGCCGAACACACCCTTAGTCTTTTCAGACTATCGCGGGCAGCCCGTCTAAAGTTCTAGCACTAGTTATGATTGACTGGTCATAGTATTATGACGAGACATATAACACTATGAGTCATAATACTATGACTCCTAAGGTCAACTATGTCTTTGATGTGTTGGTCGTTACAATCAGTTTACATACCAATTATAAACCATCTAAAATCTCAAATTGACGAAGGATATTTTTAATTCCTATCACATTAAGTTCAACTCAGTCATTTTTTTTTAGTTTTGTATACTAGGTCTCCCAAAAATTAAATTTAAAAAAGACAAAAACAAAAACAAAAATTGTGTACCAACCTCGATCTGGTTCACAACCGGAGTATTGACGACGAGGGAATGAGGGCATAGGGAAGAGAGAGGCCGAGTAGAGAGAGACCAAACTTGAGAGAATGTGAGAGAGAGAGCTGAAATGGGGTGTAGAGAGAGAGAATGAGCGGGAGAGAGTTGGGAGTCTCTTTAAAGTGCTTTTAAATGATAATTTTAACCTAAATAACATAAAAATCATTTTACCTCACACTACTAACATGACAATGTTAATTGTAAAAGTACACAAAAGTTGTGTTAAAATTAATAATAACTTAATCAGGAGTGTTATTATTGAAATTAGCCCTATTTTTTTTTACCATTTCAGTAGCTCTAATGTCCATATTACCCTTAGTTTGTTTTCCTGCTCCTCTATCTCCTATCGAAAGTTCATAAAAGCCAAACAACAATGTGGTGGCAATGACAGTGCTGAGATTGGCTAAAGACGTCAAGAACGGATGAGATCTGGTAAAAACATCAGTAATGAGGAGATTTAACAATCGGTGACGAGGACGATCAGTGAATTTAACAAATGAGGACGAATGGTGATGCTAGTGAGGAGGACGATCGGTGCAATGGAGCGGGAAGAGATCAGTAACAAGGATGATCATTGACATCATGTGGGCAAGGATGATCGGCATGACGCGTGGTGAAGGATTGGAAGGTGATGACGGCATGCATAAAAGGAAAGAAATTGCAGACAACAATGCTTAGGAAAGAGAGATGATGGAAGGGGCTGGAAATTACGGGAGAGAGAGAGAGAGAGAAAAGAAAAAGAAAATGAGAGAAAATGGGCTAATGTTCTCCTGTTAGTTTGGGTATTTTATATGCTAAAAGTGGATGTTTCAAGTGAAATAAAGAAAACGATATTAAGAAATGGTATTTATGCGATTGGCCCTCAAATATATAACAAAAAGATTTAGGACATTTTACTAATTGTAAAAATTAAAACTGTTATAATAATTATGGTAGGGCTATTCTACGGTGGGTTTACTGACATAAAGGGTTGTGCTAGCCACGATTGGGACAGGCTAAACCGCACTGGGGTGACCCTGAGGAATGCAGTTCCAAAAGGGACACCTATTGCAATTTTGACTCCATGAGACTTGAGAGGGATAAGTTCTTGTAAATAGGGATCTTTTAAGAAGTGTTTGGTATGAGATTTCGTGTCATGATTCGAATCATGGTTCGTGGCTCGCTACAACGTTTATTCTTACAAAAAACACATGTAAACCGAGAATGGTTCTGAATCATGATTCTAAATCCGTGAACCAAACGTTCACTTAGGGTCCGTTTAGTACGAGAATTTAAATTAGAGTGATTCTAATCATGATTCATAATTTTGGGTTCAAATCATGATTTGAAAACCATGATTCAAAATCAGGGGTTTGAAACACCTTGAATCAAAGGGGAGTGGTTTTAGAATCATGAGTGATTCTGATTTAAAACATCACATCAGATCAGATTTTAAAATATGATTCAAAATCATCCAAACCAAACACTAATTCTGAATTATAATTTAGAATCATGATTCAGAATCACTGTAAATAAACATTAATTCTAAATCAAGATCCAAAATCATGATTTTAGATCCATCTACCAAACACCCCCTTAACTAGAAGAAGTGAAGATGAACGTAATTAGCTTTGTAGAGGAACATTCAAGTTGATGGTAGAGTAGTACGGATGGTGAAGCCTCATGGGCTAGATTCTTCTCATAAGGGAACTTGCTGAGGAACGCAAATGATTAACTTTGAATCAGAAAATGGCTTTAAGTCTTTCTTGGTGTTTTTCTTGGGATAGGTACATGATAAAGGTTATAGAACATTGTTGTTTCAAATGGGAAAAACACCCAAAATACCTTCTAAAGAAACAATGTCAGAAGCTATGGAGTACAAGGGATGAGTTTCCCTAATAGGGTTGATAGAGTCATAGGGCACGTTTAGTTTGATAAGTCGAGTTTTTAATTCGAGTTAATATGTGATTTTATGTGAAAACTTTTTATTGTAGCAAAAAAGTTAGATGTGACTGTTTCTGAGAGCCTTTTATTTTAGCAAAACTCAAATTATAAACTCAAATCGGTGAAATGAACGGGACCATAATTTTTGAAGTGTAGATTGAGGTACTTGTTTAGTGGTAGTTGTATGATTTGGAGCAATAAGAAACTTATGCCTCATTCAGCTTGCCAATTGAGATATGATTTAATGTGAGAGCTTTTAACTGTAACAAAAAAATTAAATATGACTTTTTATTAGAGCTTTTAACTGTAGTAAAATTGAAATTGAAAACTCGAATCAGTAAAATGAATGCAACTTTAGTTTGGTGGATGAGATTTCTTATTAAAGATCCTCATTGGGAGACTTCCAATTGTGGTTGCTTGACTCGCTCTAAATGCGGAAGAAATTTCTTCCTGAAGAGTTTGAATGCAGTCAACCTCCGTTTCCATGGTAAGCTGCGCATGGGAAGTTGCCAATAGTGGGCTTCCTCAAGCTCCCACTTTCCGGTGGTTTGCAGAGGGAATAACTATGAAGTAGGAGTGTGACTTTTCCATTTCGTGTAAGTTTTCTAGATCGGAAGCTATCACTTACAATTTTACCGTCTGAATTCTGAAGGGTGAAAAACTTATCCTGAAGCTATTTTACATACTTTTGTTTTGGGCTAATTGGGCTTGGAAAATTTGCCATGCAATTTAATTTTCAGAAATAGTAAAAAATAAGTCAATATGAAAAGTTTAAGAAAGTATATAGGTCAAATTTTAGTTATAGAAATTAATAGGTCATAACTTGTCAAGTTATGGTTCATAACTAGATAAGTTATGGATAAATTTGTCAAGTTATGGTTCATAGTCAGACAAGTTATGGATAAAAACCGTGATTTATGGACAATAACTTGTCAAGTTATGATTCATAACCAGACAAATTATGGACAAAAACAATAATTTAGCCTATTTATTAACTTATGTAAACTATTAACCTATTAATTTTAATTCATCTCAAATCTTGGCCTATTTTCCACTTTCTCCCTTTAATTTTTACTTAAAATTTTACTTTACTTTCATCCACAATTGATACTATTCTAATTTCTAGTACACTTAAAGTTTTCTATGGGTCCGTTCAATTCGCTAATTCGAGTGTTTTTACAGTAAAAAGCTCTCACAAACAATCACATCTAACTTTTTTGCTACAGTAAAAAACTCTCACATAAAGTCACATCTCAACTCGAATTCTAAACTCGAATCAGCGAAGTAAACGGGATCTAAGTAGATCAAGAGTCTATTGGATCGAACAAAATAGACCACTTACGTTGTTTGACTTTTCCAATTATAGTTCCACCTAAAGATTTTAAAAGGAAAAAAAGAGATAAATACCCTTTAAAATGTATCTATCAGAATTTACATCTCCAATTTTGATTAATAACATTTTTTTGTCAAATAACTATACTAATAAAATATATTAATGAAAAATAATGAGTAAAAATTTAAATTTATACACTTAACAATAAATTTTGTAATTTTGACGTGATTTGGGCTTTTGTACCATGCTTTAGACCACATCACAAGACATTAATTGGACTCGGGCCTTACTACATGTTCAATATGCATTAAGTAAGATCAGTTCAGTTCTATGAGAAAATCACTCAACTTATTAGATCTAAATTTTTATTATTTATTTTAAATTAATACTCTTTTAATTAATAAAATATTAATTAAAAAGATATTAATGAATAATAATGAGAAAAAATTAATACTTATATAATTTAAAAAAATATTTATCTTATTTTTTATAATTTTATTTATTATTATTTTTAAACGTGATTTTAATTAAATTTAACAACTAGAAAGACGTATCAATGTCACAGGCTACCGTGAAACCGAACGCGCGTTCAAAGTGTAACCATGAGCCCCAACTCAAGCTTTCTTAGAAGGCGCGTACTTAGCCGCAGAGCTCCCATGGTGTATTGGTACCTGCGACAACATCTCAATTTAATCAATTATCAAATCCGGGTCGGCGCAGCGACATTTGCATTGTCCCAGTGCCGACTTATTGCAGTGTTCTCACTACTGCCTTCTCTTTTCTCTTGAAACTCGACACTGTCTTGTTGTGAAATGTGCGAAATGGTAAGAAGCGTTTGTTTAGGTTAAAAATGTTTTTGTATATGCAGTTTCCTCCAGGAATGAATGAAACACGATTCTAGTACATAGTCGACCAAAAAAAAGAAAGATTAGAATAATGCATATACTGTTGTTTGGTAAAAGAAAAATATCTATTCAATATTTATTTGTCCCTGCTGTAATGCAATTATACACCGAAGGAGCAAAATTATAATTGACAAGGGGTCACAACATCATGAAACGGCGGTGGGTAGGGCCCACTTTGAGACCATGGTTCTTAAATAACGGAAACTAAAAAAGAAAAGAAGCTCAAAAAAAGATAGCTGTACTAATGGAAACGCTTTGGTAGAAGTGGGAACACAAGCATGAGCCTTTTTTTTTTTGGCCCTTTTATTTTTTGTCAAATTAATCTTATTAAAGTAACTTTGATTAGAATATAATAATTGCGACTCACAAGTTAATCGAGTAAAGACGAGCGAAGTGGAATCTTTTGGATAAAAGGACACTCTTGCTGCTCACTCACTGCCCTCTTTCCTCTGTCCACAATAAAACTCTTTACTCGCAGCAACTCTTTGAAGAACAGAGCTAGAGAGAGAAAGGGAGGAGAGAGAGAGAGAGAGAGAGAGAGGAGCTACAAAGATGGTTCGGAGCTCAACAAATACCAAGGGGTTCTCGCTTTTTATGCTTTTGTTTGCTCATTTGGCCACTAATACTCTTGCATTATTAGAAGACGGTAAAGCTCTCTTTGCTTTCTCTCCATCTTTATTATTTTCTGGTTTTGCAATTTTCTTGTTTTGTGTTTGAGAACATTTATTAGTGTTTCTTTGCTAGTTTGCTTCAATTTATCCCTTCAAAATTGTTTCTCTTTTTGGTGCGCTTCTTTTTTTTTTTTTTTTCTTTGTTTGGTGAATGTTTGAGATCTGATGAACAATATGTGCATTGCAAACTTCCGATTTTTTTTGTTTTGTTTTCATGTTATGTCATCTCATCATCTTTGTTGGTATCATGTTTTTTTGTGCAATGCTATGTTATTATGGCATAAAGGAATGGCATTTTCAGAGGGGATTTCGCACTTCCATCGGCGATTTCCACTTTATGCTTCTTCCGAGATGTATTAAAATCTTTGCAAGTTTAAAACTAATTTCTTTGCATTGTATTTGGCAACCCAAGAAACAGAAATCATGGTTTATAGGATACTTTTAATTTGTTAATTTAAATTTTTAATTTTAATTAAGATGTAATTTTATATAAAAAAATTTTATTTTAATAAAAAAATTTTAAAAATAAAAAATTAAATGTGATTATTTTTAAAATTTTTTTACTATAATCAAATTTAAATTGGTAAAATAAATTATGAAATAAATGCGGTCTCAATGTGTCTTTAAAAGCATATTTTATTTTATTTTTTTTGTTTTTTTTTTCAATTGTAGCTTGTTGTCCAACACAATAATGGCGGAGAAAAAAAATCATGTCTTTTAAATTTTTAATTTAAATTAATATGTAATATTTTTTAAAAATTTTTAATTATAATATAAAAATTAAATATAATATTTTTTTAAAAATTTTAATTATAAAAATTTAAAATTAAAAATTTAAATTTGTGAAATTAACGAATTTGAATCAAATTCTCTATTTGGTGAGTGTATTTCGATGAGTTCTGACTTCTCGAAAACTTCAAGGCTATGAGGCCCACTGCCATCATGTGGTTCATGGTAAACTTGTTTATTCTTTACTCTAGTTGAGCCAAGTTGGATTTTGTTATTTTTTAGAAAAGAAAAAAAAAATCTTGTGGACTGAATTTTCTCTTCTTTTTGATGGATTGTGATATTTCTTTTCAGATAATTAAATAGTAAATAGTAATTCCTGTCCTAAAAAAATAGTGAATATTAATGTCTTGTTGTTCAAAGAGAGCCCACAAAACCCTGATGGGTCTATGAAATCTTGATCCGTCATTTATTAACAACTCTATTCAGAATTTCAGACGGCCCGTTTTGTTTCTTAAACTCCTACTGTGGTCTGTGGGTGTACTTAAACAGAGAATGTTTGGTAGAGGGATTCGTTTCCTGATTTAAATCATGATTCATGGTTCGTTACAATATTTTTTCTCACAAAAAATTCACGTAAATCGAAAATAGTTCGAATCACATAGTTTGAATCTTCCAATCAAACGTAAGTCTTAAACTGTTCTATAACTTTTTTTAAGGCGTTAAATACTTGTATATATTATTATAACTGAAATTTTATTTTTCAATGATTGAGATTGTTGTTTTTTATTCATTATTTAGTGTACATGGTACAACATAAATTTTTGATATAGGTAAGGTATAAAGCTCCAAACTTGCTCTGTGTATAAACTTTATTTAAAAAAACCATTTTTTTTTTTAACTCACAAATCGCAAGTATTTATTTACCTTCAAAAAAAAAAAAATCGCAAGTATCTTAGATTTTTCTTATGTTTTTCTTTTTCTCTTTGAATATTGCCTTTACTTTTAATCATGATCAAGTAATTGTGACCAAAGTGTATGTGGTTCTATTTGAACCTCGAGTGAATTTCTTCTGCTTGCATGACAGTTCATTTGATGTTCTTTTTACTCGAAAAGTAATTTTTTCTTCCTTTTTTTTTTCAAGCAAACTCTTATTAGGCATTTCAGGCTTTTGGTTTTGTGGTCTTACTCTTACATGTGTTTTTCATTTTCATCTATCAAATTGTATTTGGTCCAAGAACAGGTCTTAGAACAAACAAATATGAAAGGAAAAAAGTGCTTTTCCCAATCCCCTCTCATCGATTATAGCTATTCTTTTCTTTTCTTCTTTTCCTTTTTGGTAGAAAGCCAAGTATTGGGCCCCTAGGTAAAGTACTTTTTCGCCATATTCAAAGATTTAGGTAAAGATGAGACGTTATGACTGTAACAAATTTCCCGCCAGATCAACAGTTCCTTTATATATTTCCTCTCTAATTTGATGAAAGGCCAATGTCCTTTCGGCAAAGGACACTAACCCCTAAAATATTCTATTATTGTCCTTTTGTTGGTTATTATACCCATTTCCAGCTAGCCCGTGTCCGTAAAGGACACACTGTAAAATCCACTTTTCTCTTGTTAGTCAAAGTAGAGAAGAAAAGTTAAAATTAAAAAAATTAAAAAATTAAAAAATGTGGGTCAGCATGTGAAGTAGGGCCCACGCGGAGACCCGTCCAATCGGGCTCATGTTTGTTGGATTAGACGCGTCTTATTTCTCGAACAAATCTGGCTATCTTTTGTCGTTTAGGATCGAAGAATGCGAGAATGTGGTCACCCACATGATCTCTTATTATGAACCCTGTCAATCTCTTTCTTTATTTGTCTGCTTACTTTTTCCTCTGGTCTGAAATTTTTTCCTACCGTATTTATCTATTTCTCCCATTGCCCTTTTTTTGTGTGTGTGATTTTCGTTATTTCTATGTTTTGAGGGCAATGCATGATGGATAAGGTTTATCCACACGAGTTGTGAAACATTTTCTTGCAATTTTTGGGAAGACTGAAATATAATTGCTGATTTATTTGTTTTTTTTTCCTCCAAATTAAAGTTGTGTGATTGGTGTATTGCTGCTAATCACCAGTAAAAATACTAATGAGCTTGGACTAAACTCTAAAAATAGTACTGATAATAATGATGTAACTCGCGTGTGATATTGAACATCTGTGGCCTATTTATTTGTAGTTTGAACGTTTTTATTATAATATTTTCTCAAATTTCTGATACTTTCTGTTCAAATTTATGAACTTTTTATTTTGTATTTTTTCCGAGTTGCACAGTGCACACCAATACGAATGAATAGTAGACACATTCAGTTGAAGGCTGTTAAGTTACATTGCCAAAAAAAAAAAAAAAAAGCATTTGTGTAGGCATTAAATGCTTAAATGAATGGAAAATGTGTGCCGATTTTCTGATAAATACTTCACTACACCCTTTTTTTAATGCAAAAGTATGCATGTCATTACTTCAGTACACGTGATTGGCACGGTGGTTTTCATTCGCTGTATTGATAGGCGACTTAATTAACAGAAAATCGATGCATGTAAACCCAATTCCCAAAATATTTTTCATACGAAAACTGCTTTTGATAGGGAATTGTATCCACCACTTCTACTACCAATAAATAAACTCTTTCTCATGTCTAGTCTAGCAATAAATAAATGAATAATTTCTATTCATATAACTAAGAAAAAGTTTTTTAAGAATAAAGTTCTTAGAAAATGTTCGGCCATGCTCTATAATTCTTGTAATTGCATTGAAGCACTTTTACTATAAGGTTAAGATGTGAAATTCTTGCATTTAGTTTTAGTTCACTAATAAAACAAACTATTTGTAATTAATTGTTATTGTCAATTCTTTCATTTGGACAATTGGTGTGATTACATGGCTTATTTATTTATTTATTTGGAGAAATTTACATGGCTTGTTATACCTGTTTGCACAAATGCTTTGGCAAAGAAAAAACAAATAAAATAATCGTTCAAACTATTTGTAATTAATTGTTATTGTCAATTCTTTCATTTGGACAATTGTTGTGATTACATGGCTTATTTATTTATTTATTTGGAGAAATTTACATGGCTTGTTGTACCTGTTTGCACAAATGCTTTGGCAAAGAAAAAACAAATAAAATAATCGTTCCATTTTTCAACTGTACTTTAAGTAGTGGTAAGTACATGGTTTCTTTCTTGCTGGCTCCATTACATATTATACGGTACAACTTATATGGAGTATGTTTTCTTTTTGGGCCCTGTTGCAGGCCCAATACCGAACGGAGACTTTGAGACAAGCCCATTGGGCGGGTTCCCAAGCGAGGACGCCGTAACAGATGGGCCAACGACGATCCCAAACTGGAAACTACACGGCACCGTTGAGCTCGTGGAATCGGGGCAGAAACAGGGTGGGATGATCCTCATCGTACCACAGGGTAGGCACGCGGTGAGATTGGGAAACGACGCAGAGATCAGCCAAGATCTGACGGTGGAGAAGGGGTCAATCTACTCCGTGACGTTCAGCGCGGCCCGCACGTGCGCGCAGCTGGAGTCGCTGAACGTGTCGGTGGGGGCCGCGTCGCAGACCATCGACCTGCAGACGCTGTACAACGTGCAAGGGTGGGACCCATACGCCGTTGCTTTCGACGCCGAGTCGGACAAGGTGACTTTGGCCTTCAGGAATCCTGGCATGGAGGATGACCCCACCTGTGGGCCCATCATTGATGATATTGCTATCAAGAAGCTCTTTTCTCCTGATCAACCCAAAGGTAAAAAAATTTAAGCTCTTCTCTTTCTTCTCATTTTATTTTATATTTTTTTAATGCTTTTGTTTATTGTTTTTCTACAAGATTTTTGTGATATATAGATTAGAGTATACTTACTGCATGGTTTAGTTCTTAATGTCCCACTAAATATGAATTGTAGATTTTAAAAATTGCGCGCATGTGATATAACATAACTAAAATCTTGTGTTTTATTGATTACCATTGTACAGTGCTTTATAATTCTGTGCTTAAATTATCCGTAATTAAAAATAATCAATGTAAAACAATCCGTCAATGTCCAATTGTATAGAAGTCTCCATTTAAAAAGTATATTCAAATTATGATTCTTAATTCTAAGGTTCAATTTTTTTTTGAGAAAAAAAACAATATAGCATAATAATAATTTGAGTTTAATATATGAAACAAATGGGCCTTAAGTGTTGTGGTAGGATACACTGTAATCAGAGTGACAATATTTAGAAAAAATTAATAATTATAAATTCTTCTATTGTTCTCTGTGTGTTTTGATCATTTCTTAAAATGTTGCATAATAATTTTATTATCGAGGCTATTAAAGATGTCTTTCTCGATGTAGAAAAAGTAAATGGTGATTCATCGGTTCGTCTCCCATTAAATTTTATAGTCATTCTTAAATTGATTGATATACATTTTTTAAATTGATTGATTTACATTTTTTATTTTTCTCGACCATTTTCTGCGTAAAGATCCAATACTTTTCGATGCCAAAACTGTTCACTAAAACATAACACATTCAATAAAAATTTAATTTTTTTGCATAAAAAGTTAAAGCAAACTAAATAGGATTATGGGCAAAATAAAAGGAATAAATATTATGAATATATTACAATCATGTCAAATTAATATTGTATTAGGATGATATATTTTTCTTATGTAAAACTCTTATGATGTGAAATTTAACATTCGCATACACATTTGTACACTAGTGAAAAAAATAAAGAAAAAAATAAATAAAAAAATAAGAGAAAATAAATAAATAAAGTTACTTTAATAAACAATTCAAGCTATTACTTAGGAGAAGATCTTGTAGATATAATTGGAGTTTGGTTCAAAGTGAAGTTTCTTTATTTGTAGAGATCTTCTCTGATATGTTAACATATAAGTAGATTTAATGATTAGTTTTAACTTGACCTATTCGTACGTCAAGCGTATTAAAAAATCTCTCATAAAATAAAATTTTTTAATATTTTTGTGGGTGCTATATCTTAATTTAATAGAAATATATATAAAAAAATATAGAGAATGAAAAGTTGAGGGGAGCAGGCTTTAAGCCCCATAATCCTTCATTGCCTCCCTCCCCGCCTATAATGGGTTATTGTAAATGTTAGATTTAATTAAAATTGTACCAAGAAGACAAATGTGTTAATTTTGAAAATTTTCAAGTCGAATTGTGAAAAGAACGGATCTTTACATAAACTGAAAATATTTTCTTTCAGTTTCTTCCTGCATAATTTCACTTAACTTTCCTGCTATTCAAACACCGGGACCAGAGTAATACCCTTTTTTTTCTTTTTTTCTTGGAGTGGGTTCATAGTTTTTTTTCTTTTTTCTATGCTTGTTGATCTTTTTAAGGGATCCACGGCGTGAGTTTTGTCGTCTGAAGAGATCAGGATATGTTTCCTATGTGGGCTCAACTTCAAGGCTCTTAATCCGAAAAGTAAATAATAAAATAGTTGGACGGTCTTGACCAGCTGCCTGGCCTCTTGTTTATTTTCTACCCTTGTCTTCTCAATTTGGACTTTCTATCGTTTACTCACGAATCCCACTAAAGTAATTGGACTTTTTATCTTTTTATCCTTTTTTTTTTTCGTCTGATGTTTGCGCGGTTTATGGGGGGTTTTATTTGCATAATGAAAATATTGACTTTAGTTGAAATTAATTGGTAGAATTTGTGGTATGCACTTTCCCATAGAATTGTGCACAAGTAACGCCACAAAATTTTCTCCATTTTTCCTAATGCAGACAATGCTGTTCTTAATGGCAATTTTGAAGAAGGTCCATGGGTTCCCAAAAACGTGTCGCTTGGCGTATTGCTTCCCACCAACCTAGACGAAGAAATATCCTCATTACCAGGCTGGAATGTAGAATCCAACAGGGCCGTGAGGTACATTGATTCCTACCATTACAGCGTCCCCGAAGGCAAGCGAGCCATTGAGTTGCTCTCTGGCAAGGAAGGCATTATCTCTCAAATGGTCGAGACCTCGCCGAACAAGCTCTACACCCTAACCTTTGATTTGGGCCACGCGGGTGACAAGTGCAAGCAGCCGCTCGCGGTCATGGCCTTTGCAGGGGACCAAGCACAGAACATCCATTACACGCCGGATTCCAACTCCACGTTCCACACCACTAGCCTCAATTTCACCGCCAAGGCGGAGAGGACTAGGGTCGCGTTCTACAGCATTTACTACAACACGAGGAGCGACGACATGAGCTCGTTGTGTGGCCCGGTCATTGATGATGTTAGAGTGTGGTTCTCTAGCTCTCATAGGAACGGGATTGGAGGTTTGGGGTTAAGAATAGTGGTTGCCATTTGGGTGCTTGTTTTGGTTTTGGTTTAAGATTTTTTTTTTTTTTTTTTTGCTGGTTAGAAAGTTTATATAAATATATATAGCCTACTGTTTGTTAGTTGTGGGGTGGAATGGTAGTGTTGGTATAAGACCACCTTCCTTAGTTCCGTGTTGTATGTCATCTTTGATGTTATAATCTTTGCTATGAAATGAAATATATGATCAGCATCTTGTTTTTGCCAACTTTGCTTCAATTTTTTCGTGATGATTAAGACATTGATTAATTGGTAATGGGATTTGCGAGAAGAAGAAATGGGAATTAACCTAAAGATAAGGAATTCTTTGTGCTTCTCATAGGCAAAGATTTCCTCTTATTTTTTATTATGTGTAAAGTTTCCAACTTTTTCATACTTGGCGCTTTATGGAGAGTTGTGATTTTTTAGTTTGTTTTACGTGAAAGTTGGATCGATTTGAGCTATAAGAGGCGATGAATATGTCAAACTTAGTTTTCACTTTTCCTTTTTCACCGCCAAGATAGCCTTCTATCTTCATATTATGTTGCTTGTAAAGCTCAAATGTAATCGAGTTCAATTTGATTTCTAGAGTATTACACTTTAGTGAAGTAATTTGGTCAACGATAAGATTGTCCTTCCTTGAGGCCTTTGAAGTGGGCTCCGTCTTAGAGGAAACAAATCTTGAAATGAGTTTGATTTAGCTCACAAATATATTTAACAATTGTAGTGAATGGCCTTTTTGAAAAAAATAATAATAAAAAATAATAATAATAATAATAATTCAGGGAAATGACGTATTTAAAAAGATTTTTTGTAAATTACCTTTCTTTAAATAAAGAAAATCAAATTTCTAAAATTACATCGCAACCAGGACTTATTGTCTTGAAGCTTCGCGAAGTTTTGGTGGCAAAGTTCGTGAGGTGATCAGCTGCCTTCTTTGAGGGTTAATGGGTGTCTATTTGCAAAGTTGAGGCCTGTCGTTCTATGTTTTTTAATCATGGGTGCGTATGTTATGCAGTCCAATAGCCACCGAAGTCGTCGTCGTTGTCATGAAGTTTGCAACACCTCACAGCAGTGAGGCTTGATCTTGGTGATGCTTCAATCTCATTCCTCGCTGACGTTCTTATGTCGTCACGAAAACTGAATTAGGCGTCGTTTTCGCATTGATGGCATTTGAGCTTCGTCACTGAGGGAGGAGAGTACATGACATTTATATGCAGTGTTGGAAGTTCGGGTCGGCGGGCTGCCCGAAGCTCGAATTTTTTCGGGCTCGGGTGGGCAAGCTCATTTTCCGCCCGCCCAAGCTAGATTTTCGGGTTCAGACTCGGGCAGCCCGAATTTGACACTAACTCTCTTGCCCGCCGCCGTCTAACCGCCCTATACTGCCGTCGGCCAAAATTTTTTTGAATTTTCCAACTATGCCCGACCCGCCCGACCCGAAAATAAGCCCGAAAACTTAAATTTTGCCCGAAGAGTTGCCCGATTTGCCCAAAACCGCCCAAAAATTTTAGTTGCTACAAATTGGGGCATTCTGAGAATTGAACTCGAGACCTCTCACACCTAAAGCAAGAATCATACCACTAGACCCAATGCCCATATTTGTTATTTAAATTTTTAACTTTTTAATTAAGGTAAACACACAATTCCTTAATAGAAAGAGCAAATTCCTATTTTAGCAGTTTAATATTTCAGTTTTCACATTCTTGACCCTTTTTTATAATCAATCACATGATAAAATGATTCATCAAAAAACAATATACACAAGGAAAGAAACACATTGCCATCACGTTTTTATTGTTTTTTATTTTTAAAAAGTGTTGTTTCTATATAATGCCGGTTTTGTTCTTATAGATACTCGTGTTTTTCTATTCTATATCACTCTTCTTTCTATCTTTATCTATTTTTCTGTTCACAATCTCTCCTCATCCTCTTAATTATCCTCTTTTTTCTTCAACTTTCTTCACTCTCTTTGTGACTCTATATCAAAATAACTTTCTACTTGCATACCAAAGTAAATTGATAATTTATCAAAAGTCACTCAATGATTGGTTTGGTTTAATAACTTCATCGCTATTTGATGATCTCTATTTTAAAAGACCAGTCACTCAATGTTGATTGAAGCCTTGGTTTGCATTAAGGATTGGGATCTGTAATTGTATAACTTTGTAAGTTTGTAAAATTTGTAATTCGTCACAAAATGATTGCACTCTTTTTTCCTTGCCAAGTTTTTATCCCAATTGGGTTTTTCTTGTTAAGGTTTTTAACGAGGCAGTCATGAATTACAAATTTTAAAATTAATAAAGAAATAATTTTTTTATATAGTTCGTGTGTTCATTTCAAATTTCAAATTATAATATATATATATATATATATATAAATTTTAACACAAAATAACTTAATATTAAAAAAAAAAGTTTAAATAATTCGGACAATTTGGGTGGGCTCGGGCCGCCTAATACAAGCCCGCGGCCCGTTCAAGGTGAAATTCGGGCTGGGGCGGGTGGCCCAAATTTCTCAGGCGGCTTGGGCTCGGGTTCGGGCAAAAATTCGGGCTTTTCGGGCGGTCGCGGGCGGCCCGTCCAAAGTTTCAGCACTATTTATATGTATATATATATTTGATATGAAAAAGGTTATAAATGGGCCCGTTTAGTTCACTGATTCGAGTTTTTAATTCGAGTTGAGATGTGATTTTATGTGAGAGCTTTTTACTGTAACAAAAAAGTTAGATGTGATTGTTTGTGAGAGCTTTTTACTGTAGCAAAACTCGAATTCTAAACTCGAATCAGCGAAATGAACGGGGCCTTCACCCCAAGTTTCAATTATTTCTTTTTTAAATTCCCTCCCCACTCTAGAACTAACTATTCTAATTCACCATAATATCTTCATTAATCCTATGGATGTTGTCGTCTTTTTGTATGTCATGTATCGATTAAAACATGGATGACGCAATTTTTTTTAAAGTGTAACATGAATATGTTTGTTCTTCGAAGACATTAGTAAGTGAGTTGGCACGGTAAAATACTTCGGCCTCGAATCCAAAGAGTTATATTAATTAAGTTCCGGGTAGAATGGAATGGACATCATAAGAAAAAGGTGGGCTCAAATCTCATATTAAATGGTCAACCTTTTTAACATGGAGGAATTTTCTTAGGAAATTTATAAGCACACGTTCAACTAAATGGTTACATTTAACTTTTATTTTAACCTTTAATTAACAAGCATAGCATAGCACCAAACGTGACACGAAAAATTAGGAGTGTTTATGGAATCCGTCAATTCAATTGATCCATAAAATCCAATCAAATCTGAAATTTTATATTGGATTGAAAAAGGTTTTGAATTGGACACGAATTAAAATTTTCTCAATCTGAAAATTTTAAATCGGATTACGGATTAAGCACTTTTTAATCCGTAAAATCCGCGAATCCGAAACCTATTATATATATATATATAATTGATATGTATATATATATAATTGATATGTATTTATATATATATATATATTTCTTTTAATTTTTAAGTTTAGTTTTCTATTTTTTTTATAAAAAAAATCTGTAATACATATGATTATTTTTTGATTCAGTCATATCATAATTATAACATAAACTCTTTTTTTTTTTTTTTTGTCATCCTTAATTGGGTTGTAACAATTTAGACTTGGTTGAACAAGTTTATGTTATAGTTATGCTATGTTTATTTGAGTTATGGATGTTGAAATTTTGAGACTTTGAGTTGTGATAAATGATGAAGAATTCATGTTGTGTTTATTTTGTATCAATGTTTATCAATTTATAATTTTAAATGTCATAATTCGTGGAATCCATGAATCTAATCCATAAAATCCGTAGAATATGTGAATCCAATCCGCCAATTTAAAAAGGTTTTGGATCGGACACGGATTGAGATTTTTTCAATCCAAAAATTTTGGATCGGAAACGAATTCACCTCTAATCCGCGGATTCCAATCCGTGAACATCCCTATGAAAAAGAAAAAGAAACTATTCTACTTGTCTATCGATATAACAATTACAACCTAAAATTTATTATACAAATTATTTTGTTAACAAGCAGTGTATATATCTTATTTTTACCCTAATGGAGTGAGTTTTTTGGTGACAAAATCCAATATTTCTTACATCTACTCTATTTTGAGAGATTTTCTCAATTAACAACTTGAAAATTTAGATTTTATGAACATACTTTTCATTCAATTATAAATTTACATTTTGTACGTCTCTTTAAAACCAACAAATTATGATGTAGCAACCCAAGTAGTCCTATACGTCCATATCTAATGAGTTAAAAACAACTAATGACAATCATCACCACTTATCATAATTAGCATTTTCTTTATAAGTATATTATTTCCCGAGTAAAAAGTTAAACATAAATTCATTTTCCTAACTTTTTTACAATACACGAATTGATTGTGACAAACTCGTATGAGGCTTGGCTTCATGGTCATTCGTGATGTTCACCAGCCTCACGTGAGGTACAATTCATAGGATTCATTGGCCTTTGGCCTAGCCGTATTCTATCGGATTTGATCTCACCATTAAAAAAGATGACTACAACAAAGGCATTCGAGGAAGGTTGAGAATTTTGACCGTCAGTTGAGATTTTGCAATTCACTATGAGGCCTACTAGTCTTAATCCTAGTCAAATCTAACCCTGTGGCGACCTAGTTTGGCCATTACAAGACACTCAATGGAGGCCGAGAATCTTGAGCTTTAGTTAAAGTCGAGTTAGAGGGCGAGAATTTACCTAATGGAGACATCGTGCTTTACTAAAAATTAGAGCTTCACCATGGACTTACTTTGTTTTGGATTCTACACCTACAATGGGCCCTATTTAGGAGAGCTTTTTAAAACTTGTTTTTTAGCTTCCTAGGTCTAATAGTGTTTCTGGTTAATTTTTTGTTTTTAGCAACAAGTTTTTTCTTTTCCACTTTTAGCGACAAGAAATTTTTAATGACACGTAGATTTACGTTTAGTTTATGTATTTAGAATCATGATTCAAAATTATTTTTGTTTTACGTGTATTTTTTTTAGAGAAAACACTGTAGAGAACTATGAATCATGATTCAAAATCATAGACGAATATAAGAAACAAACGTCAGTGATGACAAATATCATTGTTGGTGATCCTTTTCTTATGTATCCACTGAAATATGCAGATGGGTAAATGATAAAATATCTACTAAAATATGCAAAGTAAATTAATTTATGTTTTATTTAAATTAATTAAATGCGTTATTGGGAAATAAGTTGTTGAACAACATCCTTGCACAGGTATCCTTTCATGAACTTTTTCCCCCATGCTATATGTGAGAAGACTGAAGTGGACTAAGATTGCAGGAACACTACATAAGACAATGTGATTGCGCGATCACAGAAAACGTTTAGTTTATAGATTCAGAATTATGATTTAGAATCATTCTCAGTTTATGTGTTTTTTTGTGAGAGAAAACACTGTAGCGAGTCACGAACCATGGCACAGATTCTTATTCCAAAAGTCCTCTACAAGCTGCGATGCAGATTTAACGCTACGCCCTTCCCTTAGTGTCTCACTCTAGGCGGGGCTCACAACCAAAGGATGCATGAGTGAAGTTGTATGTTCCCCAATATCCTTTTAAAATGCCTCTACCACCCTCTTAGCAGGTGGGTCAGTCTCAGTAATAGAGCAAGAAGAGTCCACTGATCATTAGTTACATCACAGTAGTGGTCCTCTTGCCTGGCGGAGTCAGCCCTTAATGGGCAATTCAGCATCACATTACACACCGCAGTTGAACCGTGCTTTAGACCACCGAGCATAGCAGAATGAGGAGGCTCGGCCTACAAGCTCTAGCAACCTGCTTTGACTCTATTATAAAGCAACTTCTAGAGCAAATTTCAAGAAGAAATTTCGATGATATCTTGGGTATTGTTTGAAGGCCATCAAATAACTTTGTGACAGAAGCTACAAAATTAGGAAACTATGAGCTCTTAGTCAAGGTTGTTAATTCGGTTCTGTAACTGATTTGGAAAGAAAAAAAAAAAGAGAGATGAGAATAAATAAAATATTTTATATTAGCATTGAAAGGCGTCATGAGCATATCTTCAAGACAGAATATGAGATGGGGTCAATTCAAAATTCTATAAAATTGTAAGAAAATGAAAAAGGTAATAATCTATTACATCTTGCTACGAAGTTGCCGACATCTAGGTGTGAACCAAACAAGCCTGTAGTAAAGAGAGTTTCACCATAATCTGCTCATCTTAAAGAAGAGCTATTGCGGTTTAAGATAATAATTCTTCACTCTTTTCCTCGTATGTCCTTTCACCATATTCCAAATAATTAAGTTTAATGTCATTCTTTATCAACTGATAGGAGGTAGATCATTTTGTGCTCTTATCACAACGGACTAAAAGAAATATTAAGGAAAAACTCCTAATACCTTGACTGCAGCAAGAGTGCCATCATTTAACTCCCCTTTGTATATTCTACCAAATCCTCCTCGGCCTAATTCTACTGTTGAGGAATTGGTCATTTTCTTAACATTCAAATAAGTATAGCATGTTCTTTTGTTTAAAAAATTAAAAAAAAAAAAAACAACTCGAGTTCTAATTTTATTCAAGTTCACATTCTTTTAAGTTTCAACTTTATTCAACTTTACTCAACTTTGTTCAAGCACAACTTAAACTCAAGTTATAACTCAAATTCAACTCAAAAACTACACTCAAATTACACTCCAAAAAAACAACCCTATATCTTTTTATTTGATGGGTCCATAGTTTCGTTCCTAAAGAAGGTCTCAACATTTTTTGATACTTACTAAAATGGTCTTGATGATCTCAGAGAGATGTAAAAATGGGTCAACCCGACCCGGTCTAAACTATTATCTTTTATCCCACAATAGTTGTGGGCTGGGCTGGCCTATAAAAAGACCAATTCTATGCCCAATCAGTCCAATGGGACAATTTTTTTTTAGTCGTTATCAGATCGGCCATATGAACTCATTTATGAGTTAGGATAGGTTGGCCAATTAGGGATATGGATGGGCAGCCCA
This sequence comes from Morus notabilis, assembly GCF_000414095.1. Taxonomy (NCBI): domain Eukaryota; kingdom Viridiplantae; phylum Streptophyta; class Magnoliopsida; order Rosales; family Moraceae; genus Morus; species Morus notabilis. The sequence continues at coordinate 555,857 of NW_010367552.1, forward strand.
TTTTAGTAAGCACTTTGTCATTTTTTCCTTTTTTGCTATTTTTTAAAAAATATTTGTTTTTGAAATGGTCTTGGTTATCTCACTTTGTAGAATGTGTAATCGCTTACAGCATTCCATCCTCGAATCAACTCTCAAATTTATAATCACTTGCGTCTTTGCTTACCTTCATACCCATTATAAATAGTTGCTGATGCATTAGAGTTGATTCATAACAATATCATCACTAATTAGTCTCCGCAACAATATTATCACTTACAATATTCATCACAAATCAAATGGCAAACCTCTTCTTTCATCTCCTATCACTACTTATAAGAACCGTTCATTTCATTAATTTAAATTTTGTTACAGTAAAAAATTTTAAAAAACAGTCACATCTAATTTTTTTTTTATTACAGTAAAAAATTCTCACATAAAATCACATCTTAACTCAAATTAAAAATTCAAATCAGTAAATTAAACAGACTCATAATATCTATTACTATCTTATCGCTCTTTTTATTATTAATTAATTTTGTTGGCTCTACAAAACCTACTTTACCAATATTGCAAAAATTGGTGGCGGTCAATTAATAAGTTTCCCATGCTACACCGATGATGACGAGCATAAAGAGTGTGGATACACAGAATTTCAAATCTCGTGTAAAAACAATGGTAATGCTCCCACAAATGAGTTCCACGGTGATGGCTACATAATCAAGGACGTTTTCAACCAAACAAGACAATTATGTTCTTTAAGGTTTTTATTGATACACTTTAAAATTTGTATTAGAATTTTATTAATACATTATAAACTTTATTTTAATATTTTATTATTTATTAAAAAATTTATAAATCATTTTAACTCGTTAAATTCTTATTTTCAAATACTTAATAAAAAATTATAACTTTTAGAGTATGTTTGGTAGGAAAGAAAAGTTGAAAGAAGGAAGAAGGTGGAGGAATTTTGGGAGGAAAAATAAAAATGTAGATTGTTTGGTATGAGAGAAAAGAGAAAAGAAGAGAAAATAGAGTGAAAAATAATACATGTGGGCCCCACCATTTTTTTTCTTTCCACAAGTGGACAGAAAATGGGATGAAAAATGGGGATAACTCATTAAAATGAGCAAAGTTATTAAACTACCATTTTCTCCATCAACATCCAAGCAAAAAATTTAAAGGTATAAAAGTAATTTACGAGTAATATTTTTTTTTCCTCCCAATTTAACTTCCAATACCAAACAAATGAAAGTAAGCTCATTTTCTTTCCATCTTCTCATACCAAACAACATAAAAGAAAATTAATTTCCTTTCCATCATTGCTATTTTCCATCACTTTCATATTTTCTTTCTATCCTATTTTCTTTCCTTCCTACCGAACATAGCATTACTTTTTTTTTTTTTTTCTAGTTATTCTGTCAAATGAACCCAATGTCAAGTTTCATTGATTAGGGTGTCCATTTAACAAAAGATCGTTGAAGTTGATTAGCGAAGAAATAAAAAAATTAAAAAAAAAAGATCGTTGAAGTTAGGTCAGATCCTACATCATGGAGACAAACACAAATTTATCTCAAAATTTTCCAGTTCGCAAGTAAAAAAGCACAAAATAACTTTATAAAAGGGTTCAATGGGAAACGAAATGACCAAAATAACCCCGCCAAAAATGACCTTTCCCCCACTGTAATATAAAAGGGTCCGAAGGAAGCAGCAAATGAGAGAGCAGGGGAAGGAATGAGCGGGTAGCCATTTTCGCATTTCAACATTTGAAGGGTTTCATCTTCCTCCTCTCTCCCACTCTGCCTATTCCCATGGAATCCGAAGAGGGGCCCGCCGCCGCCGCCGCCGCCTCCTCAAGCCCGCCGCCGCCGCCACATCCCGACGCCTCTCCCGTGGGATCCCCCGATCACGCGCTTGACGATGTTCACGCGCTTCTGTCCGACGACGATCACGATCACGATCTCGGCCATGGCGATGATGGCGTTCAGGAAGAGGAGCCGGCGGCCGGAGCCGGCGGCGGCCTCACTGAAGATCTCAAACGCAAAATCATTAAGCAGGCAAGCCCTATCCACGACTTTCCTTTTTTTTACTTTATTATTATTTTTTTTTTCAGTGTTTGGTTGAGCGTTCTTGCATTTAACCCTATGAGAAGAGTTTTCTTGCCGTGCTTGGTACCTTAGAAATGGCGGAATATAGAAAAAACTGGATATTGCAAACGCCTAATTTGAAGAAAAGAGAAGCCTTTGCAAAGTTTTGCTTGATCTAACTTTATGGTTTTATCTTATATATACTCACAGATGCGTCAAGTTTTAGTATAATAAATGGCCGTGATTCTGTAGTTGTGTACGCTTGATTTGACTTGTACTTTAGACTTGAATCCTAGATATGTAAATTTGTTTGTTTGTTTTTGTTTTTTACTTATTCGGAGTGGGGCCTGGGCTCGGAAATGAAACCACTCACGTACTCAACCACTTGAGCTAGCCTCGAGTTGCAGATATATATTTTTGTTGAATAGTTTGCTTATTTAGGTGAAAAGTTGTCGAGTTTCTCAAGTTCATATCTTAATAAGTATATAATTTCTCAATTGTGCTGGAATTGATTTTTTTTTTGTGCAAAATGTCATTGATTGATTTGGAATTTGGCTAAATGCAATTGAATTGTTATGCGCTGATGCATCTAAGTAATGAATTTTAGCTTCTGGTAGAACTAGATTGAATGCTTATTCCATTATCTGAAGCGATGAAATATGCCATACTAGAAAGGAAATTCAAAATTACACGAAGCGGGAAAAAGGGAAGGGGGCCCTAAATCTATATGCTATAGAAGTAGTCCAGTTGAGAAAGAGGTTCAAATGCGGAGGAAAATAGTTTTCTTCTTCCAAATCTTGCTTTAAGAACTATGATGAATCGTTTCTAAGATATGGGGAACCTTGATAACAGCATGAAATATGTCTTTGCAAGTTATTCTGATCTAAATTTGGTACCTTCAAAATTTCTTTAGCATGACTAATATTTTCTCTGGTGGTTCTTGCAGGTGGAATATTATTTTAGTGATGAAAATTTGCGCACAGACAACCATATGAACAGTTGGATTAGAAAGAACAAAGAAGGGTTTGGTAAGTACGTTACACTACTCAGATTAAGGTATAACTATAATATCCTGGTTTCACTTCTTGGAAGAACTTGTATTCGTAGAAATAGTCTCTTGCGGTGGCTATATGTTGTTTGAAATGATGAAACTAGCAGATTTGTCGGCAGACAATATTCATCCCATTTGTGTAAGAAGTTCATGCGAGTTCCTGTTGATCTATGGTTTCATGTCTTCTCTCAGATATGTACATAATAAGCTAGTGCTGAAAGAAAGATTTCAGCAGAAGTATCTAATACTTAATTGGGTAAACTTGTAAACATGTAATTTTATACTTTTGTGTCACATGAGTTGGAAGTTTAATTTTAGTAGAAATCCTGATACTACCACCATCTTGGTTGGGTGCTTCAAAGAAAAGCTTAGATTAGGCTTGCTCTAAATCCTTGCTACCTATCTTTTGTTGTATATGCACACTCACGCTAGAGAACGTTTTTGGAGTACCTTTTTTTTAAAATTATTTTGGCATACTTTAAGTAGATTGGATGTTTTTTTTTTTTTTTTTTTATTCAAAGATTTTGTTCTGGTTATATGGCTTTCCTATCTGAGACCGATGTTTTATTGAGTGTCCTTGCTCTATTTCCGATAAGAATTTACTTCTTGACAAGAAATGTGAATCCTTACGAGACATTCATATGCAAATTCAAAATCCTGAAAATACTTAAATTGCTCAAAATTTTGAAAATTGACAGCAATAATTTTTCAAAGCTCTAGTAGCAGATGTTGTGAAATTGCTTTTGAGTCCCCCCCCCCCCCCCCCCCCGTTTAAATTCATTTCTCATTCGAAGATAAAGCTAATAGTTGAAGTACTTGGCCTCCTGGATTATGGTTATTTGTCTTACTCTTGACATTTTAATCATGCGAGACATGGAGTTCAATTTAATTTTTCCCTAGCTTTCGAAGAACTTGAATCTTTTGATGTCAATCATATTGTTGAGCAACCTATCAAGACAAGAATAGAGATGCTGAAGGTGATGAATTAAGGCAGGTACTTCTGACAGGTCTCATTGCCCAGATGTTTTCCTGGCGCTACCAGATTTGGCTGTGCCGTGCATCTGAGACTGGGCCGAATGACTATCAACTTACTGCTGACTGATTCCTTCTCTATTCATATAGATCCTTCTGCAGGATAAATTTTTGGCTGCGGTCTGCGCATATTTATACTTTCTTTTCTTCTGTTTGTTTCATTTCAGTTTTCTCTAACTTCCATTATTTCCATATGACATCCACATGTTACTAGGGGAACTGGCAATGTATTCTCATGCGCTTGTTAACAGTTTAGTTAGTCTGAACTCTAGGTTGTAATATGTCATATGGGATGCTTAATTAAGTATCTTTCTTTTGAACTGAGAAGTTTGGGGGTGTGATCTCATAGTGCAATCAAGTTTTATAACATAAAAACCTACTTGCATATACGATGCCTTTTAGCACGTCACAAGTTCGACCAATTTTGAATAAATGACATAGTAAGAAAAACGCAAGTCTTGAAATGTTACTGACTTAGTTGCTATCATTTAATTGATATTATTTTTCTGATAAGATAGCACGTATTTGTTGCAAGTACTCTACACGTTAGCCTCATATCTTCTAAGGAGACTGTTTAGACTACTATCTAATTAATTATATCCATATCTTATTTACAAATTTTTGGCATAAATGTTTTCTGCAGTTCCTGTTGGAGTTATTGCTTCCTTTAGGAAAATGAAAAAGCTTATTAGAGACAATGCTTTGGTAGCCGCTGCACTGAAGGAGTCTAACTTTGTTGTACAACTTCTTATTTTCTCTTAAGAGTCTTTAGTGCATATAATGTCTTGGCCTTGCTTTTTTTTAAGGTTCCAATGACGTACTTCTATTTTTGTAGGTTGTGAGTTCAGATGAAAAGAAGGTAAAGCGACTTCACCCTTTTCCACTCGCTGCTGTGAGGGATCCAAAGGTAATTGTTGATCCTTTGTTTATATAACTCTCTGAATTTTGTAGCCATCTAATTTGCGCACCCTAGTTATATACTGTTTTGGTAGAGAATTTACCTGAGGATCATTCAGTGGAGAATCTTCGGAGAATATTTGGTGAAGCTGGAAAGTATGTGCTCTTTGTTCTTTCTCTTCACATTGCAATATTGGTGTTTTCAACAGCTTATGATTGTGACTGTTTTTTCTAATGTTGTTTTCAGCATAAAGCACATATGCGTACGAGACCCGCATGCAACAGAAGAATCATCAAAAAGTGACAGGGCTGAGAAATTTCTCAGCAGTAAGGTTTGGAACAAAAATATATGGACCTTCCCTATATGTTGTGTGATTGAAGTTTTTTCTTTGGTAACTATTTATGATTTCATTCTGGTTTTCTTATGCAGTTACATGCCCTTGTGGAGTATGAGACTGTAGAGGCTGCTGAGAAAGCTGTGTGTTTCTAGCTGCCTTGAATATTTTCTGCATTTGATTTATGTTGCTTCAATTGATACTAAGGGTTCAGTTTCTGCTGGAAATTTTATCAGGTGGCTAGTTTGAATAATGAACAGGACTGGAGAAGTGGCATGCATGTCAAGCTTCTGAAGAGAATGGTAGTGTTCCTAAGCATTTTTCATCTTTCAATCTTTGGCAATAAGGTGGAACTAAAGTTTGTTTTATATGCCTCAGGCAAGGCATGGGCAGAAAAAACAAACTTGGAGGGGGCCTGAGCCTGAGAAGAATCATGCTGGCCGTTTGCCAGATCGGACCGGAGATGAGGGCAATCATAACTCAAGCGAGCATCATGATGATACACCTGATGAAGAGGTAAGTTGTCTTTTATGTTTTTCCCAACAGATAGAAGAAAGGGATTTACATTATTTCGCAGAGCCTTATGTTATCTAATTTTATTTAATGTTGCTCTATCATCTTAGGCTGGGCCACATTTGCACAAAGAGAAAAACGAGCATAGAGATAGAGGTAGAAATCGAGGACGATCGGGCAGACAAAAACATCGTGGTCCTAATGGTACTTTAGACAAACCACTCCTTTTTGTTTTTGTTCCTTTTCTTCTACATAAATGTTATATTTCAATTAAACATCGTACATTCTGCGCCTCCTCAGGTCATGGAACTACTTGGTCTGGTCATTCCCACGAACCACCAAAGCCACCGCCTGGCCCCAAAATGCCCGACGGAACTAGGGGATTCACAATGGGGCGTGGTCGACCTCCAATTTCCAATCAAAGTTAGCATAGCCACTGCTGATCATCTTACGTTTAAAACATTCTTGTGAATTTATCCATTTTCCACGCATCCATTTTCCACACATTGCAGTGAGCGTGGAATTTGGAAGTTGCTGGAAATGGACGCATCTGGAAGTGTTTGAAAGTGCGTGTGCAATGGACAACCCATGTATTTCGTATTTATCTTTTGTAATATTATAATTTGTATGAAAATTCGTCTTTCATGGTGTGTATGAATTGCTTTCTAGATGACATAAACGGCATGAAAACAAGTATGACAATCGAAAACTTTTTCCTTTTTCTTTTTTCCCCCTTTGAAAGTGAATACGTGAACGTGTATTTGAGTTCTTTCAGTAATGTGGAGTGTAGACGTATTTAATATTTATCTTTTCCTTTTCATAATTGCTCGTGAAAATTTCTCAAATTATATGTTTACATTGTTGTCTATTTGTTGTGAAAAGTGGGAAAAAAAAAAATGGTATTGTACCAAAAACTTATTTAACAATGAAAAAGAAGTTTTTGCTGCAAAATGGTCTGATTAGAAAAAAGCAAATCACGCAACATGCTATAGGCTGGCATTTCCCAAGTCAGTTCGAAACAATTTTCTCTCAACTAACTTTTGTGCTCCAGGTGTTAGATGAGCAGTGCAGTGTAGTAACACGATTGACAAAATTTTAAACGTGGCATGAGTGCCAACGCGCTTTTTTTTTTTTTTTTTTATTTATTTAGGGCCAATAATAGTAGATAAGTTATTGATTTATTTTCTTGAGAAAGCTTAACTTATTCGGTTTAAATTTCTATCACTTTTTTTATTAATACTTTTTAATTGATATAATTATTTTACTAAAAAAAGATATTAATTAATAATAAAAGGTAAAAATTCAACTCAATACTCTTAAGAAATATTCATCTACTTTCTCTTTTTCGCCATGTTTAGATGATTGATAGATCAAGAGAATTTTATTTACAATAATTGTTGCATCTTTTCCTAGAAATTGTGTATAAATAAAGAAATTGTGTGGTAGGGCATCTTACTTGGGAAGATGTTGATTGTAATTGTACTATTTAAAAAAAGCGGTTTTACTCGCAAATAAATAAATAAATAAGTAAAAAAAAACGTTGTGTAATTTTCTTCTGGTATATCAAAATGCTCAAAGCTTGAAATTGCCTTAGAATTTAGATAAAGACTAATCTCCAATTTAAATATTAAAATTAATGTCATATTCAATAAAATATATACATATTTGTTTTTTTTCTATTTTATTATTCCGTAAATAATAAACTCTTCAGCCGTTTCCAACACAATAATACGTGTAGAGCACGTTACAAAACTAGTAACTATTGAAAAAAACAAAGAAAAGTGATTGTTTGCCTAATCTAACGATAATGCAAATCAACCCTGATAATTATCTTTTTTATCGGGGAATCCTTCTCACCAAGTGGCAGAGCTTATTATCAGCACTGGGATTTGGAACCAGGCGAACTAATTCAGTGAAATTAAGTGGGAAATTAGACCAAACTAAGACGAACTAGTATAAGTAAAGCTATAACTTGTTTTGTTTTGAGGGAACCACTTTGTGGTTAGATTTATACATTGTTTGTCAACATAATGTGTCGAGGTCTAATTCAATTGTTAGAGTTAACAATATATCAAATTTTTGTTTTTTTTTTTTTTTTTTTGGAAATAACCATATATTACACAACGGGAAAATTGCTGAAGACTATCATTTTGTTTAAACTCAAACGTCAAATAAATTCAATCGTGTGATAAACAAGTACAATAAGCTCAGAAATTGCGATATTAACTCAACTTGAACTTATATAAAAAAACCCCAAAAGAATAAAGTTAAAATTGGTCCCGTTCTTTTCGCTGATTCAAGTTTAGAATTCGAGTTTTGCTACAGTAAAAAGCTCTCAGAAACAGTCATATCTAACTTTTTTACTACAGTAAAAAGCTCTCACACAACATCACATCTCAACTCGAATTAGTGAACCGAACGGACCCAAAAGTTCGAACATGTAGAAGATAATGAAGGACAATAACTCCAACATAATATTCCAGCAAGAACCAATTTTTGTTACATGCATTAATGTGTTACTATAATCTTCTTTGGACAAGCTAAAAATAAAACAATTTAAGTGAACAAGTTTCCTGTTTTGAAAGGACAAATTAATAAACATTCAATCCCGGTAACATGGATTAAATCAGAATAAAATTTGCATTTGAGTTGGGGGCATTTTTGGAAATGAAAAGAAGAAGGAAAGAGAAATGGAAAGAAACTAAAGGCTCGGATCAAAATTATGGACGCTTTTAAAACTCGTTCTAAAATAATTTTATTTTTTGTATAAAAATAAAAATTAAAACGTTTTTAATCTCAGACAAAAATTATTTTTGAAAATGCGTTTGGTAGTTTTATTAAGAGATTATTTTCAGTGTAAAAAACTCATTAATGTCTCTTTTTCTCTCTTTCTGCGCGAGAGAGGAGAAAATAAAAATAAAAAATAAAAAATGACTAAAAGTTGTTTTTCATTTCTCTCTCATTTTACACTAAACTAAAAAATCATTTTCATTTCTGTTTTTTGTATTTATTGCGCCAAACGCCGTTTTGAAAACGTTTTCATTTTTTCCTTCTCAAAAAACATGAAAAATAAAAACGGGATCAATTCCAAACACGGCCTAAATCTCTCTCCCACTCTCAACATCACTCTCACTGCCCTCTGCAAAACTTTCTCGCTCAGTTGCGAGCATAACAGAATCTCTGTTAACAATCTCTCTCTCTCTATATTAGTGACAGAGCTAGCTTTTTACTTAGTGGGGGCGTAATTAATTTTTTTTTAACAAATTAATGAGATGAAAAAGTATGAAAGGTTAGGTAGATAAAAAGTCAAAAAAGTGTAGGGGCATATAAAGAAATATATTTATATTTCAGTGAGATTTATGTGTAAAATCTTAAAATTTTAAAGAGTAATATTTTTTTTTAAAAAAATTGAGTAGGAGCGGTAGCCCCCACTCAACTATATGTACATCCGCCAGCGTATGATATACTAATAATTATCGAGTCAGGAAGCACTCTTCTTCCTTTTGTAATGAGTTTAGTTTGTTATTATGAGATGTATCTAACTTATTATCTTATTTTTTAGGATTTAAGTTATGTTATGTGTGCAGAAAAACTAATAGAGTTGACCACATTTTGACTACTTATACTCTTAATATAGATGATAAACTAATTTAGTTAGAAGAAATTCTAATATTTATAGAATCTAGTATTGTATCATACGTTTATTATTATTTATAATAAGAGATTCTATTCTAAAAAACGATAATGCAAATCTAATTGGATTATTACAGTTCGAATCTCTTTAATTTAGTTAAAAAAACAAAAAAATAAAAATAAAAGGAAAAGTTTCTAAAAAGAGGGAAAAAAATTGAAAATGGAGGAACGGCAGAAACAGAAGAAACATTTCCGGGATTTTCGAAGCTGCCCGCGTGTCTTTCGGCATTTTCTTTCCCTCTCTTACTTGTTTGTTTATAGATAGTTTTTTTTTTTTTTTTTTTTAAATCTTGTTTAATCATAGTTTTGTTTGGAGTCTCAGATCATATCTAACTAAAAAACAATATAACTAAATCAAAATTATTATCACTAATTCTCCCTTATTCTCAATTTATTCTTAAATTTTAAAAATTTTAACTTTATTTTTTGAATTTTAAATTATTTACGCTTAACTTTTTATATTACAATTTCTATTAAAAATAAATAAAAAAAGAAAATAATACTATAACCTGGTTTTTTTATTTAAATTTTTATTAAAAAGAAATATATAAAAATTACGTAATTACATTTATGGTCCGTTTAGTTTGTTAATTCGAGTTTTTAATTCGAGTTGAGATGTGACTTGAGAGTTTTTTACTGTAATAAAAAAGTTAGATGTGATGGTTTCTAAAAATTTTTTACTGTAACAAAATTTGAATTCTAAACTCGAATCGACAAAATGAATATGACTTTAATATTTTGTTTATGAAAATTTTTAAAGTTTAAGAAAGAAATGAGAATGAATTAATTCAAAAATCAAATAAAAAAAGGAATAAGAATAGTCGAATATAAATCCCAACCCCACACCAACGCACCATTAATGTTCATGGCCTCCTCCTCCTTCCTTCCTTGCACCAACCTCCTCAACATCTCCGCTCTCTTCTTCTTCTTCTTCTCTCTCTTCTTGAAGATATGAAGCTCCACTCTCATTTCCATTCTCCTCTGCTGGATCTTCCCCTTCTCTCTCCTCCTCTTCCAGGCCTTTCTCGCTCCTCCCGACTGCGCTTCCTTCCCGCGCTTCCTCAATCACCGCCCGCTTTCCTCTTTCAAACCTCCGATTCTTCTTTCACTCCCAAGGTTTGTTTTCGTGTCTTCGATTTCAATCTTTCTTTGTGTTTTTCGTTTTCTCGAATGATCATTAACTGTTCAAATTCCAGTTTATTGATTTATTGATTCATCTCATCGTTCTGATGATAACGTTCTGTTTTTGTAGTTTTCCGGATCGAAAACTCGGCGACGTGCCCGCCGATTGCGCCGGAGACATGTCCGATTCATGGTTTTTGATGAGGTGCAGTATTCTCTTTAATTCCAATGCTATTAATAGTATTGTTGTTGTTGTTTTTGTTTGAACTTGGAGTGGGGGATTCGAACTTGATCTGTTTTGATCACTTTATGCCTGCTGAGTATGACCCGTTTTGATTTTGGAGAGAATGTGAATAACAATTTTGAGAGGTTTATTTTTGTTTCTTATTAGGACTCGGTTGATATACCATTACTTGATGATTGGGGTGACAATGATGAGACAAAAGGGTATGTGGTTTCTTCAAGTGATGATGAAAATAGTGACACTGAATTTATAGTAACTCCCGTTACTGAAGTTGATTTGCCTACTGCGACTATGTCGAGTAATAATGACGCTCTCAATGTGGCGACCCATCGGCTTGGAATGGTTGGGAGAGGGCATAAGAAACACAGGCAAGTATGGCTACCTTAATGCTTGTTTGTAATTTGGATTACTTGTTATTGCATAAAGTGGACCAATCTTTAAGGTCAATCTTCAACTTTGTGGATTGCTGGTTATAATTCTGAATTGAATCTTTTTATTTTTAATCTGGATTCTGAATTAAATCTATAATTTTCCCACTTACAATTTTGCAATATGTGTTTGATGTTTGTCTTAGTTGCTAAGAGCTTGTTTGGTAGGAGGGAAAAGTGGGCGGAGGGATAGAGGTGAGAGTATTAGTGGAAGGATTTTGGGACCTATGGTTGTTTGGTAGGAGGGAAAAGAGAATAGAATGGATTGGAGAGGGATTTAATATATCTCTTCCAATATGGAGGGATTAGAGGAGGGAATCCTATCGAAGGCAATAACAGAAAGGTTCTCTCGTTTCTCTCTATTCTTCCTCACGTAGGTTATATTCCTTTCTTTTCTTCCTATTTTCTTAACACAACCTAAAAGTTAGCCTTAGTTTGCAATTGGTGGATACTTGTATGTTTTTTAGTTCTACTTCATTTAGTTTGTAGCTACAATAAATGCTCTAAACAAGTTTCACATATGCCTTTCCTGACCTTTATCCTTTTGTCTGTTGGATGGCAAGTCAATAAGTCTATGAAAATATCAATTGACTATAGTCCTTTACACACTATCCTTGCAGGACTAAATATGGAGTGTTACTGAATACAGGGCTGATACTCTTCTTGTCCATGGTACTTGTGTATGTGGATTGGTGTGCATGGCGTATTGTCAGACTACCTCTAGCACCATTTCATTTGACCCGCCCCTTTCTCATATCAGCCATACTGGCCTCCTGCGCCGGCTATGTTTGCGTCCCTTTACTCTATGGCTTGAAGATGTATCAAATTATCAGGAAGGAAGGGCCTGCGAGGCATTCTATGAAAAAGAGAACCCCAACAATGGGTGGATTGTTTTTTGTGCCAATAGGTGTAGTTGTTGCAAAGCTTATTGCTGGTTCCTCTTGTCCTGAAGTTTCTGGTGCAGCTGCGGCAACTTTGGCCTTTGGTGCAATCGGGCTACTTGACGATATCTTCATCTTAATCAAGAATCACAGTAGTGGTTTATCGGGGCGTCTAAAACTTCTCTTGGAGGTGAAGCTTTTGCACATTATTTCTTTTAGGACTTTAAATGTACCTTGCTTCATGTTTTACTTGTTGACAGTTGACACCATTACGTTGCAATGCTTGCCAGGTTGCAGTTGGGGCCTGCTTTTCATTTTGGTTGAATACCACAAGTATCGTATCACCCTACGGCATGTATACTTTCTCGTAACTAATCTGATCAATTTCTGATGGTAAATAGCATGTGTATGTTGGGGTAACAAGCTTAAAGAGGATTAAATAGCAAAAGAAGAGAACAAATGAAAATATTGCTTTTTTATATAGATTGCTAAACCATGAAAAGTTATGGGTAAGATTAATGCCAATGCCCATTCACATTATCTTATATAATTACTGGAAGAATAACTGCAGTTTATATTTTATGATGCAGGAAAATGTTGGTTCCACTGCCTGCGCCGCTGGGCCTTGTTCACCTGGGAAAATGGTATCTAATGTTGACTTCATTTTGTCTTGTTTCCATGGGAAACGGGGTTAACTTAACAGATGGTCTTGATGGATTGGCTGGGGGGACTGCTGCATTGGCCTTTGTAGGAATGTCTATTGCTGTTCTTCCAATATGTCCTGGTTAGTACAGATCTCTTTGAATCAAGTTGATTACAGTCACTGTTTTCTCTAAATTTCAACATTTGACTTTTTTATTTCTGTTTCATGGTTTAAGCATATATTTTGCATTTTGTGTCTAAATGTTACCAAATAAATGGTCAGAAGTAAGCAGAGATTGAACACGTATCTGGCTTCCCACCTGTATGCTAAAAATAAATCTTAGCTATGTTCAAGGCCAGCTGCTGATAAGGTGTTTAATTTGTTTGTAACATACCCAACAAGTTCTAACGATGTCGCTATGCATCCATGAATTTAGGGCAGTTTGTGTGTTTGCCATATTTAGATGTAATTTTAATAACCAAGTTAAGCATACAATTGAAGCTTCAAACAATACATTCAAAGTTCAGAACACTATAATTTAAAAAAAAAAAAAAAAAAAGTTCAGAATACTATAGACTGGTTACTCTCTTATGCTAGTTGCATTACTTAAAAGTTGCATGCAATTTTAATTCCAATATGGCTAGTTAGGAAGATTATTTGCTACATGACATTGCCATTTAACCGTCTAGCCTTTCTGGGGAAAAAGAGTATTACCATTTTCTTTACTTTCTGTACCAGATGTTTCTATGTTTGGGGCATCAATGGCAGGAGCCTGTGTTGGTTTCCTTTTGCACAACCGATACAGAGCATCTGTTTTCATGGGTGATACTGGATCCTTGGCACTAGGTGGCGCTTTAGCCGCGATGGCTGCCTGTACGGGAATGTTTTTTCCATTATTCATTTCATCTGGTATCTTTGTGGTGGAAGCATCATCGGTTATTATGCAGGTTTATTAGCCCCCACCCTATTTAATCTGTTAATGCTATACTTTTTCCATGTTTTCACTACCTCTCTACATGTCTGCGCTTCTGTCGGTTGTTTGGATATTGACAGGTTATGCTATACGTATGGTTATATGCTGCATTTTACAGTTCTGACTCTGGCATTGTGTTTCAGGTTCTTTACTTCAAGACAACCAAATACTTTCAGGGTGCCGGTCATCGCCTGTTCCAAATGGCACCTATTCATCATCATCTTGAACTACGTGGAATCAAAGAACCATTGATCGTTGCTGGTGCATATGCTGTTTCATCCGCTTTGGCTTTGTTTGCAGGTTATTTGGGCCTCATTTCTGCATAGGAATTGAAATATTTGCCTAACACAGCTTGGTAGTTAGTTAGACCAAGACAGAAAAAGGGGGGGAAAAAGAAAGAAAGAAAGAAAGAAAGAAAGAGGTTTAGCTAGGATTAGTTTCTTTCATTTTTTTCTTTGATTCAAATTTTTTTTTTCTTTTGAGTTAAAAGTTTTTCCTTTAACCTACTATTTTACACCTTGATTGGAAAAGCGGAGCAATAGGGCTCTTGAAGCTGATTTGCACGTCAATTCTACACCAATTTGACGAGAAGATTAATGTTTGTTATCTTGAGCTTGTAAGATGAAAGCAATTAATCACTTCCATATTAGAAGTTGTAAAATCAATTTAAATGTTTCGATTATATTTCTTCAATATATATATTTTGTATTCATGTGACATTACATAAAACATTAAAACATCAAAATCTTTTGGTGGCCTAATATGTTCTACAGTTCAATATCACGTGGCTTCTCAAAATATTTCAGAAGAATCTCTTTGCAATTTTTTTAAACAGGGCAAAAATGAAATTCTTGAAAAATTCATAGATTAAAATGAAAATTTCCAAAAATGGCAAAATAATGTAAATTAAATTTCAGGTACTAAAATATCAATATTTGTTATTGAATATTTAATTTGACACACTAATAATCTTAATTTTACATTATTAAGCACACTGAATAAGTCCTAATTTTGTGGTACAGACATATTTGAAATACAAGTCGAACATATTAAAAAAGTAACAAATTCAAATATTTGACACCTATTCTTAAACCATAATTACTCACATATGTATCTTATTATAATTGTCACAAAACAACATAAACTAATGCATACTTGACTAATTTAACATATTAATAAAATAAGAAATTCGTAAAATTAATAAATTTCTTCAACCATAATTGATAGCATATCCTATAATTTTCCCATGATAACAACGTAAATTAATTAGCAAAAACCAAACTATCATCATCATAAACAAAATGAACTAACAAAAAAATCACCATAAAATATAAAGTAATTCAATCTCAAGAACTAAAAAATATGTTTATAGCCACAAACAAATACAATGTACCTAAAAAAATTAAGTAATCAAACCACAAAAATTTAAATCCATGCAAAAGTTGATAAGAAATTAAAAAAAAATAAAAGCAATCACAAAAAAATTCGAAAGGAGCGACAGCTAACGCCTCGCAATGGAGGAGCGACGGTTGACGTGGTATGAAAATCCAAAAAACGGAGATTTTCATGCCACATTTTTTAATTGCTAGAAACTATAGTGTATTTATAGCTGTGAAACCAATAGTTTATAGTAGTGAAAACTCATTAGTAAATTAATCAAGAGCTATTTTGTAAACTAAATGTTTTCAATCTATGAGCTCATTTGGTAATGTCTATTTAGGCCTCATTCATTTCACTGATTCGAGTTTTCAATTCCAGTTTTGCTATAGTTAAAAACTCTTACAGAAAGTTACATCTAACTTTTTTACTACAGTTAAAAGCTCTCACATAAAATCACATCTCAGGTCGAATTGAAAACTTGAATCGGCGAACTGAACGAGACCTTAAACAATTTTTTGTTTTTTAAATAAATTTTTTTTTCAAAACACGTTTGATTATCTTTTATTTATGTAAAAATATTTCCAAAAAAAAACTGCTCCTTTTTTTAGTTTTTGCCACAATTGTACTTCAAACTTATCGTGATTTAGCAAATGGCCCCCTAAACTTTTAATTTTGGTAAGCTGCCTCCTGAACTTATAAATTTATTGCAATGTGCCCCATTTAACTAAATTTGCTCAATTTTTTTTACAAGATTTAAGGGATTGAAAGTTGAGATATTGAAAGATTTGTGTTATATTTGAATTAGAATGTTGAAATTTTTAGCTGAACGTGTTTTTTAACACTAATTTAACACAATCGTATTTAAGGGATTAAAAGTTGAGATATTGAAAGATTTGTGTTATATTTGAATTAGAATGTTAAAATTTTTAGCTGAACGTGTTTTTAACACTAATTTAACACAATCGTGGTCAAAATGAGACATATTGTATTAATTTTACAAGTTGAGGAGGGCAACTTATCAAAATTAAAATTTTAGGGGATAATTTACTAAACCACGATAAATTTAAAGGACAAATGTGCTAAAACATATGCTATCTAATGTAATTTTTACCAAACAATAATAATAAAATAATATATTAATAATGATGATTACACCAATAATAATAAGTCAACAAAAAAAGTGGACACTTTACAATTAGTTAATATTTGAGGCCAAAAATGAAAATATGAAAGGTATTGACGCCTTCCCATAAATATCATAAAAACTCGGTCAATTCTGTAAAATTGAATTTTGAGGATCTCGTCGCAAAACCCTAAATTGGTCTATCATATAGAATCGAAATGAACACAATCACGAAAGCCTCACTATTTCTTCCGTAGGGTTTGTTAAGGCGACGAAACTTACTGAGTCGCCTCATAACCCTAGTTTCTTAATCTCGTCGCTTCGTCAACATGGTAAGCCAATTGAACAACTTTAGTTTCTTCTTCTCCATATATTTTCTTACTCACCGATCTGTATCTGCTTACTCCGTTTAGCTTTAAAATACACGTTTATGTGGATAGAAACCTAGGATTATAGATTGGTTTTCTTTCTTCGCGGATCTAGAATGCTGTTTTTCATTTTTTTTTATCTGAAGAAAGATTTTAGATTTTAATTAATTTTGGGATAAAGTAATTGCGTTTTTGGGGCATTTACATTTTAAGCAGAGTTTATCGTATGGTGCTAGCTTTTGTAAATTTTTGTAAGAATTTTTAGATTTTGATTTTCTTGTATAACTTTGAGATACTTTTTGTTCCAAGTTTGGAACGATTTTAGTCAGTTTTACATTCAGAGTATAGGTAGAATAATGCAGAAAGTAATTCTTTTAAGTGAAAAAGGGGGAAGAAAGTATTGTCCGTAGCTATTTATGTTGTTACAGATATTCAAGTTTTTCCTTTTCCTACTTTTGAATTCCTTCGAAGCCTGATTTTGTGGGCTTATGATGCCGATACACTTGGGGTTTTTTTTTTTTTTTTTTTTTTTTTTTTTTTTTTTTTTTTGTGTTGAAAAGAACTAGGCCTTTTGTCCTTGTAATTGAAAGATTGAATCGATTCGAGTATAGCAGTTGTTGTTGTGAGACCTGCATTTCTCTTCACAAAATCCTGCAATTAATAAAAAATGGCTTATTAAATTTGCGTATTGGAAATTTCTTTTAAAAGATGTAGTGGGATGTCATGTTAAACGCATTTGTGCGGTATTTTTAGAACATCGTTGGAGGTCTCATTTTTATTTGATGTAAGTTTTATGGACGGTTAACAAGAGTAAAAACACACACAAATATATATATATATACATATATATATATTCACTCTTGGTGTCTTTTCATGGAGGGACACTGCTTTGACATTACATTTGTTCTTTCACCATTATATCTCTGACTACTAATAATTTGTTATCCAATGATCTAGTAATTTTTTTCGACTTCCTAGTTTTTGTCTTAAATGGTGTGATATTCTTTTCAGGCATCTAAGAGGAAGAACAGGGAGCCAAAAGAAGAAAATATTACCCTTGGACCTGCTGTCAGAGAAGGAGAGCACGTCTTCGGTGTCGCACACATTTTTGCATCATTCAATGACACCTTCATCGTAAGTCTAGTTCGTTTGTTGTGTGATTATCATGTATAATTTTCTTGTTGTTTCTTAACTTTTAAATATATCTATATATGTGTAATTATCTGGTGCTAATTCATTTCTTTATTGAATGCAGCATGTAACTGATCTGTCTGGAAGAGAAACCCTTGTTCGCATCACTGGTAGGGACAATATTTCTTATTGGGGAAGCTTTATATGCGCTGAACCTAAATTGGAGTTGAATCTGTTTTATTGGTTGTTTTGGTTTAGCGTAGTTTACTTTCTTGTCATTTCTGTTCAATGTTAGCAGCATAATGTGTAATCTATTATCTACACCTTGACATATTAAGAAGTTAAAGAGTGCTATAAATAGTTTATTATCTGTAGCAGGATTTGTTTGTGCAATCAATGTTTTGAGACGTCTGTTTCAATATAGAATTTCTACAATTTGATATATGCTTAAATGTTTATGTCCCTCCCAATACAGGTGGTATGAAGGTGAAAGCTGATAGAGATGAATCTTCTCCATATGCTGCCATGCTTGCAGCGCAGGATGTTGCACAGAGATGCAAGGTTGAGAGCCCCTCATCATAGTCTCACCAATTTTCTAGCTTGTATCATTTATTTATTTCTGAAATTTTAATCAAAGTTTATTTTGGTAATCAAGTAAACATATTTTTGGGAGTTGGACTAGTGATTTTACATTATGCAGTTGTATTGGATTGAGCGTGTTGCTTCCTATAATACTGGCTAAGCTCTAAGTTTGTTCATGCAGGAACTGGGCATTACTGCTCTTCATATTAAGCTCCGTGCTACTGGAGGGAACAAAACAAAAACCCCTGGTCCGGGTGCTCAGTCTGCACTCCGTGCTCTTGCTCGTTCTGGAATGCGAATTGGTCGTATTGGTAAGGCACTATTTTCTTGAAGCTCCTTCCCATAAGATATCTACCTATTTGGAGGCGGAAAACCCATTGAATGATTATGAACTTTTGAGTATTGCTGTCTTCTTTTCACCATATTTTTTAACTAACTCAGCCACACCCATTTGTTTCTTGACTGCAATGGATTATTTGTTTGCGCCATATATGTTCAAACAAACTCTGATCTTTCTTCTTTACCCCTCCCCTCCCATACTCTAATTATCTCTGTTTTTCAAAACCTATTTAGTAGAATGTATTTGCAAGCGTTTTATTAGGTTGCGTGGCAATGACATGAAATACGGGACGCTTAATGGATATTTCCATGATGCCATTTTTTTGACGCTTTAAATAATCAATAATCATGTTTGAGAAGTTGTTGATTCATGTCCTTTTATTTTTCAGAGGACGTCACACCAATTCCTACTGATAGCACTCGCAGAAAGGGTGGTAGAAGAGGTAGAAGGCTGTAGGCTTGTTTTTTTTTTACGTGGCCGAGTTATGCAGTGGCAACTGTTGCGGTTTCACTTTGCATGGGATGAGAGACTTTGCTAAAAGTTAGGTTGATGTTATTTTCCAGTTTGAAATGATATGTAGTTTTCTCAACTTAGTTAGACTTTGTCAAAGATTCATTTCAAGATGTAGAAAGAGTGTGCGATACTGAGTTGCATTGGCACTTGGAAACTTTTTGAAAAATTTCTTGCCCGTTGGTTCGTATTTACGCTCGGCATCATGAGCAAGTCCTTTTTATGTATGGATTTTTTTTTAATTGCACTCTCTCTCTCTTTTCCGTTCTCCATGATTTTTTTTTCCTTCCACCAATTAGTTGGCAATGGCAACTATTCGTTACATTGTAAATGCAGTGTTTTGGGGTTGAAGTTATATACCTAGCGATAAATCACTCCCTTTCCACTGTTAGGGTAAAGAAAAACAAACATGCAGTCTTTTGTGTGCTCAATTTGAATAACTCTAATCAGATTGGATTCCTCCCCTACTTTGTGTGACTTCCGGTTGTCTCGGGTGCATGGCACGGCATGGCACGTTGCCCCGTGCATTGAGCCGATTGTGTAGATCAGTGGTAGTATGCATCTTTGACCCTCGGGTCATGTGTAGATCAGTAGTAGTATGTATCTTTGACCCTCGGGTCATTGTTGTTGTCGTCTACATTGGTTCCTACCCTGTCGAAGACGTCTTTGTCCTTTTAATCTGAGCGCAATGGGGCACTCACTCTGAGGTAAGGCATTCGGGTGCTTGTGTGCTTGGTGTGGTTGCTACTGTATCAGTGAGCTCCTTTGCTGACCCCTCTCAACATTCCTCTCAACATTCCTTGCATTTTGCAAGATTGTTGGCGTGTCTTGTTGGCAGTTGGTCGGTAGACTGATGAGCTCTGTTCAAAGTGGTGATAAGCTCGATCATTAGGCTCGCCAACGCATACACATGTGCAACGTGCCTCGGGCCTATTCGCACATGATTGTGTGGTGCTCTTGGAGTCCTCCCCCCCCCGACTGGCGCCAGCTCCTCTCACTAGGGTCCTTAAAGTATTAGCTCGATTTGTGCTTGAGTTGTTCTCACTTATCATATTGAATGATAACTTGCAAAAGAAAAGTAAAAGTTCAATCTGGTGGGAGCTCGAGGATGTTAATAGCTCCTCCTCTCTAACATTAAAATTTTAGAGTAAAATCTAGTCCAACACTAAATCATTTTAGACTAACTACTCAAATCAAACAAACAATTATGCGAAGAAAATTTTATGGACACTTAGGAACACAAATAACATTGGGAAATAAAACGAGTAAACAATAATTCTTTTTCATATTTAGTAGTTATATTTATTATGTATATAATTTAGTCCCAAGAAATTTAATTCGATAATGTTTTTCTTTTTCCTTAGAAATTTCGTACTTTAAGTGAATGTCCTCACTTTTTATTTTATTTTAAAAAAACTTCTTTCATAAATCGTTAATTGATTTTTGATAAATTATTGATTAATTATCATAGACTTACAACAATGTCTAATATATTATTTTTCAATCACATAAATAATTAATTCCTAATACTTTTTTTTAGGGAAAAAATTTCATTTCATTAAGACAAAATTACATGCTCAAACTAGTCGCAAGTGAGCACCAGCTAAAATGGAATTCGACCCCAAACATTGACTGGATTCACCAGTAAAGACGGATGAAGCACAAGGGGGAAAGACAATTGCCGAGACTTGACGGGGAAAGACTCACTTGGCACATAAAGATTGAGCGCGACCAATGCTCGTTAAACAGAACCACTACAATCGACGGCTTAACTCAGTCGACTAAGACTAAATCCCAAATAATAGGGACACAAGCGACACGACATAGAATCAAATCTAGTTGGATACCATTACCCAAGATATCGATAAATGGGTGGGATACATTGACATAATCGGAAGGCGGGAAAACCACCTCCATTATTATAAAACTAACACAAACCAAACAACATAAACCAACACCAACAAGGCGGAAGTATCAACGCCTTTATTACAAAACAAGAAAAGCAAGGAAAAAAACAAATAGCCATAGCCAATAGGGAGGACTCAACGACAACAAGCTTACCATCGCGCCACGGGTTAGGCAATCAAATATGAGAAGAGCCGCCACGAAAGAAGCATAACTGCCGACCACAAAACTAGATACAAAGTTTCCTAAACGAAGCATTGTACCATCGGGATCAACCTCCATGCCACAGGCCCACCAGAAACATCCTGCTTCTCACATTGTCGAAAACTCTAAAGCTTCCATCTTTGGTTGGTAGCGAACGCTCCACACATCACGCCTCCTAGATCCGTCCACCACGACCGCTACCACACCGCACCCATCAGCCGCAAGAACTACTCACGAGACCCAGGCTACCATCTCAAGGGGTTGAGAGTCCAAAACCATCTAGAGGAGGCATCCAAACTCCGACTCTAAGAAGAAAATCAAAGAGAGAAACCCTAGCCGCTTCTATGAAAGAGAGAGGAAGAGAAGAAAAGTTTTTAGTTTTAATTTTCCTAACACATTTTTTAGTTTAATTACTTTTTTATTAAATAAGAGCCCCTTTTCACACTGGATAATTTTTATTACTTACTATTACTTATTACCTGGGGACAAAAATGAAAATATAAAAAGATTATGTTGCCTTTCATAATACATCACAAAAAGTTGGCCAATTCTGTAAAATCGAATTTTGAGGATGTCCTCGCAAAACCCTAGACTTTGTCTGTCATATAAAATCGAAGCGAAGACAATCACAACAAAAGCCTCACTATCTTCTTCCACAGAGTCTCTGCAGGCGACGACAGTGAAAGTCTCCTAAAAACCCTAGTTTCTCAATCTCGTCGTTTCGTCAACATGGTAAGCCAATCGAACAACTTTATTTTCTTCTCCTCCATAGATTTTCTCACTCACCGATCTGTATCTGCTTACTCCGTTTAGCTTGAAAATACATGTTTATGTGGATAAAAACCTAGGATTATAGTTTGATTTCTTTCTTCGCAGATTTAGAATGCTGTTTTTCATTTTTTTTTCCTGAAGAAAGATTTTAGATTTTAGTTTTGGGATAAAGTAATTGCATTTCGGGGGCATTTACATTTTAAGCTGAGTTTATTTTATGGTGTTAGCTTTTGTAGATTTTTGTAAGAATTTTTAGATTTTGATTTTCTTGTATAACTTTGAGATACTTTTTCTTCCAATTTCGGATAGATTTTAGATAGTGTTACATTCGGAATATAGGTAGAATAATGCATAAAGTAGTTCTTTTAAGTAAAAATGGGGGAAGAAAGTATTGTCTAGCTAATTATGAAATTACAGATATTCAAGTTTTTCCTTTTCCTGCTTTTGAATTCCTTTGAAGCATGATTTTATGGGCTTATGATGCCTATATACTTGGAACTAGGCCTTTTGCCCGTGTAATGGAAAGTTTGAAATCAATTCGGGTATAGAAGTAGTTGTTGTGAGACCTGCATTTCTCTTCACAAAACCCTGCAATTATTAAAAAATGGCTTATTAAAAATTTGCATATTGGAAATTTCTTTTAGAAGATGTAGTAGGATGACACGGTAAATGCATTCATGCGTTACTTTTAGAACATCTTTGGAGGTTTCCTTTTTATTTGATCCAAGTTTTATGGACGGTTAACAAGATTAACAACATATGTTATGATACTGTGGAAATGGTAAATTTTACTGATAATGCACTCTTCGAGACAGTGCCAATCTCCTTAACAAACAATTCTTCTCTCAGCGTACCCTCCCCAAATACAAGTGTTTCCCTTATATCCTCTCCCTTCCCAGTAGCAAACGAAAATAAAATGAAATAGAAGAACGAAAAATAACAGGATAGCAATTCGGGTGTCCCGCAATTCTCGCGATGCCTCAGCATCCTCCATTGAGCTCAAAACCGTTAAGCCACTTTGGCCTTCGACGTTCTCTGTCCTCACGCGCCTGAACTGTCTCCCTCGCTGGAACCTTCTCAGCCTCAGAGCTTCTTTGTTCAGCTCCTCTTCAAAACGCAACCGTGCCCTTGTCGTTTCAGCCTGTGAACTTGGGCCTTGGGTCTTGACTTCTTCATCCCGATGGACTCCCTTGTTGGCCTCATCTTGGGCTTCCGTCTCAGCCCTCCCCTTCATCATCTCTTGGATTCGGTTGGCATTGAGAACCAACCCGGACCAGCTATCATGTTATCTTTGACACTGCTTTGACATGTACATTTGTTCTTTCACCATTACATCTTTGACTACTAATAATTTGTTATCCAAAGATCATAGTAATTTTGTTCGACTTCCTAGTTTTTGTCTTAAATGGTGTGATATTCTTTTACAGGCGTCTAAGAGGAAGAACAGGGAGCCAAAAGAAGAAAATGTTACGCTTGGACCTGCTGTCAGAGAAGGAGAGCACGTCTTTGGTGTTGCACACATTTTTGCATCATTCAATGACACCTTCATTGTAAGTCTAGTTTTTTTGTTGTGTGATTATTATGTATAATTTTCTAGTTCTTTCTTTAAATATATCTATGTATGTGTAATTATCTGGTGCTAATACTCATTTGTTTCTTGAATGCAGCATGTTACTGATCTGTCTGGAAGAGAAACCCTTGTTCGCATCACTGGTAGGGAAAATATTTCTTATTGGGGAGCATTATATGCACTGAACCTTAGATTGGTGTTGAATCTGTTTTATTGGTTGTTTAAGTTTACGTAATTTACTTCCTTGTAATTTATGTTCAAAGTTGGCAGCATAATGTGTAACCTATTATCTACACTTTGACGTATTAAGATGTTAAGAGTGCTGTAAATAGTTTATTATCACTAGCAGGATGTCTTTTCACAATTAATGTTTTGAGACATCTGTTTCAATATAAAAGTTTTACAATTTGATATATGCTTAAATGTTTATGTCCCTCCCAATACAGGTGGTATGAAGGTGAAAGCTGATAGAGATGAGTCTTCTCCATATGCTGCTATGCTTGCAGCACAGGATGTTGCACAGAGATGCAAGGTTGAGGGCCGCTCATCAGTCTCATCAATTTTCTAGCTTGTCATGTTTTATTTATTTCTGTAATTTTAATCAAAGTTTTTTTTTTTTTTTTTTTTTTTTTTTGGGGTAATCAAGTAAACATATTTTTGGGAGTTGGACTAGTGATTTTACATTATTCAGTTGCATTGGATTGAGCGTGTTCTTCTTATAATACTGGCTAAGCTCTAAGTTTGTTTATGCAGGAGCTGGGCATTACTGCTCTTCATATTAAGCTCCGTGCTACTGGAGGGAACAAAACAAAAACCCCTGGTCCCGGTGCTCAGTCTGCCCTCCGAGCTCTTGCTCGTTCTGGAATGAGAATTGGTCGTATTGGTAAGGCGCTGTTTTGTCGATTTCTATTTTTTTTTAAGTTGCGATAGCTGTCTGTTTGGAAGGGGGAGAACAGTATGTTATGAATGCTAAGTAACTTTTGATTGCTGCTGTCTTCTTTTTACCATCTTTTCTAACTACCTTAGCCCCACCCTGGCACAGAGCCACTACACAATGACCAGTGGCTCCGGCCTCCACTGAAAAGTTGGAAACGTATTTTACTTATATAGCTTGTTAATGATATGCCCCTCCTAAATTTTGCTGTTTGTGCCCCTCCTAAATTTTGCTGTTTGTGCCCCTCATAAATTTCTTTTTGTGCCCCCCGTCCTCATTTACGCCCGTTTGTTTCTCGAGTACAAAAGGCTATATATATGGTCAAATAAACTCTGATCTTTATCCTCTTCCCTCCCTTTCTTTCATCCTCTCTTTTGGCAAATGATACGTAATGCAGGATGTTACAATTGAGACTTTAAGAATACCTGTTTTTTCCTTTGACGCTTTAAGGCCTCGTTCATTTTATCGCTTTGAGTTTTCAATTCTATTTTTACTACAGTTAAAAGCTCCATAAAAAGTCACATCTAACTCTTTTTGCTACAGTTAAAAGCTCACACATAAATCATATCTTAGTTCGAATTAAAAATTCAAATAATGAGGCCTAAATATTTGTAATGATGTTTGAAAAGTTTTTGATCCGTGTCCTGTTATGTTTCAGAGGACGTTACACCAATTCCTACTGATAGCACCCGCAGAAAGGGTGGTAGAAGAGGTAGAAGGTTGTAAGCCTGTTTTTTTCTTCCGAGGGAGTTATGCCGTGGCAATTGTTGCGCATTCACTTTGCAGTGGGATGAGAGACTTTGCTAAAGTTAGGTTGATGTTATTTCCAATTTTGAGCTGATATGTAGTTTCTCTCGACTGAGACTTTGTCAAAGATTTATTTGAAGTTGTAGAAAGAGTTTGTGGGATTTTGAGATATTCGGGATTCTTCTATCTATTCGTATCAAAGTTGCATCGGCAGTCGTATGCTTTTTGAACGAATTTCTTGCCCGTCGGTTCTTATCTCTACACTTGGCCTCAAGTTGCTAGTGATAGGAGACCAAGTATATGAAATCAATGCACTATTTTTGACTTGTTTGATCTCTAATTTTAGAGGATATCTTGAAAAGGAAAGCTTTTCTGGTGCGGTATACTTGCATGTTTTACACGACTGCGTAGTGCACATGTTTTTCCCCTTTTAAAGGAAACACACGTGTCAAAGGGCATAATTTACGAAATCTCGAAGTCAAAAAAGTTTTCTAATCAATAATCGTAGTAAACTGGGAACTTTATGGCGTCCACAGAACATTTTCATTTGGTCGAAAATATGATAAATTGTGAATTTTATTTTAAAATTTATAAATTTTAAATATTAGAGTAAAGTGAGTTATGATAGATTTGTGAATTTTAAATAAATACGATAATTTTAGACTTTTATGTTGAAATTTGAAATCTTCAAACGTTTTAAGTTGTAAAAATTACAATAGAGATGTGGGGGCTGGCACAGTAAAGACTCTTGCCCCTACTATCTACAAACTCACTAAAAAATAGTTGAAGTCTCAAACCGTCCGAGAAAGATACACAGTATCATTCCTTAAGGTAGAGCTAGTGCACAATTCTTAATTTCATCTTGATTTTTTTTTTTTAATTTGATTAGATGGTTAAAATTGTATATAAATTTGATCTGTGTTAAAAATGGGATAGCATCAAACATAGCCACTTAGAGTACATAGCAGTTCTCCCCTATAAATTAACCAAATGGCTGCCTTATTTCTTATGTGATGAAAAGACAAAAAAGCCCTCCTTCCAAACCTAAGAGCAGCCATCAAGACTCTCCGTCCCCCTTCATGTCTCTTCTCTCTTTCTCCCTCACAGTTCCAAGCTTCCAAACGCGATTCTCTCTCCACAAAAGTTTATCAAAATTTCAATTGCTCTATAAAAAATCATCCAGAAAAAATTGCTCCATAATCTGAAATTGAGATAGAAGAAGCAAAAAAAAAAAAAAAAGAAAATAGAAGAAATGAGATGAGAAAATACCTTCACAATTGCAAAATCGGAGATGAGATCCTAATCAAGTCTGGAACTGGAATTCAAAAAAAAAAAAAAAAAAAAAAAAAGGAAGAAAGAGGAGGAGGTAAAGTGAATCGGAAAATCTGAAGATGAAAGAAGTGAATGGAAGAAGAACGTGTGTTTTTAAAGATGAGAGTAAAAAAATTATAAAACTGAAGCCATATTTTTTCGAGTAGCCACTCAACCAAATTTCCCCTAAAAATTAGAATGAGTTAGTTGCATAACACGGTTAAACTGATCAGGAGATGTGTGTTTGTTAGTTGTAGATGTGATTAAATAGTTGTTAATTGTAAGACTATACGAGCCTTTTTTTTTTTGGATGAAAACTATACTAAGTATTGTTCTATCTACGAATCTAATTAATGAGAATTATCGGCACTGTTTGTTTCTGTTTTCGTTTTTATTTTTTACGTTTTTCGAGGTTAAAAATTAAAAAAGTGGGTGAAAAACGCGTTTGGTGCAAAATGTTTGAAAAAACAAAAACAAAAACGTTTTTGTCGTTTTTTGAAGAATCTGAAAATGCAAAAAAGTCATTTTCATTTTCTCTTCCGTTTTTGTTTTCCTTCCCATTTTCTACCGTGTCCTCTTCCTCTTCCCATTCTTCTAAAAGTTCTCAGAACCTTCCCCAATCTCTCATCGCCTCTCACTCCGCCTCTTTCGCCGGCCTCCACCTCTTTCCCCGTCGTTTCTCATTTTCTGCTGTGTCCTTCATTTTCCTCTTCCCATTCTTCTTCTGTTTCCTCGACCCTCTCTCTTCTCCGAAGTCTCCGATCTCCCTCGACCCCGCTCTTCTCCGATCTGAGACGACCCCCATCTTTTCCGTTCTAAGGTTGTCGCATTTTTATAAAGATATCCCTAATCAGCCCATAAACACATAACCCATAAAAAATTCATCAAAAGCATGAAAAAACCCTTCTAATACAAGAAGAACACCTTACCTTGACTGCTGTACAAGTTGGCCTCTTAAATTTGGGTTTATACTTAGAATTTGTCAAGAAAAATCATGGTTATCTAGGAGGTTCCTCTTAGGTCCGAATTTTCTAGCTCAAACCCTTACTCTTATGTCTTCTACTTTGGAGAGAGGAGAAGAAGTTTTGAGTAGAGATTTTTTTTTTTCTGGTCATAAGCTGCTGAGGAGTAAAAAAATTGGTGGTGTTAAACGGTGGTTGGTGGCTGAGTCATTAGTTAATATGTAGGTGGTTTGGCATTTTTCTAGCTTGATGACAAGTGTTGTAACTAAATTCTAACTTTGACAATTTAAAAAAATTAAAATAAAAAATTAAACTACTAAATACAGTTTCAGTTTTTCTTAAAATTGAAATCAATCTCTAAATAAAATTACTAAACGCATTTTCAAAAATAATTTTAAAATAAAAATGAAAACGTTTTCATTTTTTTTTATACAGAAAATAAAATCATTTTAGAACTAATTCTAAACGCAACCATCATTATTGCAATTATGCTACGTACAGTTGTGTATATTTTTGTACTTTCATTTTTGAGTAGTTAGGATATTTAGTGTGAAGTCTGCGGTTTTTATTTTTTTATTTTTAAGTACTGCTTAATTTTTTATTTTGTTAAGGGGAAATTTTGAAGAATGGCATAGAAAGGTTAACACTATTTTATTCCTGTTATTAATTTTAAATTTATTATTTATGCCTTTAATATTTTAGTAGGATATTTTTCATATTCTATCAGAATATTTTTTTAATAAGATATTTTTTGTATTGTATCATGATATCTTATATTTTACTAGAATATTTTTTTTATGACATAAAATAATTAGATGACAAAAAATAATAAGATGACAAAAAACAATGGTTATTTTATAATTGTCTTTTAAGATTATAAGTTAAAGCGTTTGGGAGATAAAGACGGTTCATGAAGAGATTTTTATTTTATAAAGATTATTAGGCAGATTGTAATGAAAGATAGTAAGAATTTTAGGAACAGAAAATTGTTAATTGGACTAGGGAGTTAATAATTAAAAAAAATTATGTTTTTTTGTTTTGTTTTTGTGGTAAGAAGGATCTTGCATACGTGTAAAGGTCTATGTAAGAAAGTTCCCAAGTGTCATAAAATGTACTAATAAGGAAAGCTTTTCCACCCAAAAACAATAAAATAAAATAAAGTAAAATGTACTAATAAGTAATAAAGACAGTGGACTTGACCAAAATCATCACCATCAGTTGTGTTTAGACATGATGAATTTCTTAAAAGAAGTACAAGGGCGGCAATTGGGGTTGTGACAACTCATAAGATGACTTGATTGGAATACGACCAATTTTTTTATTATTATTGAAAAACTTGATTAAAAGACTAATAAGTTAATTGATATGTTCTAAGACGGCCGTAAATTAGTTAACGTTTGGTTTATAAATTTAAAATTATAATTTAAAATTATTTTTAATTTATTTATATTTTTTATAAAAAAAAATATTATAATGAATTATGAATTATGATTCAAATTATGACCTAAATCTCTTTTCCAAACATCGCATAAAATTACATCGGTAGGATGCATGTAAACTACAGTTTTAAACCGCGAAATCATACTAGAATGATATCAGTTTAAAAAACAAATAATAATAAGACAATTTAACGAAGTTTGACGATTCGGAATTGTGCCGAATAGAAAAAGGACAGAGATCACAGCTGAAGTTCAGTACACATGACAGTTTGACCAACAAACAATAAATTATAATTTAAATTATGATATAAATACATTAATTAAATACACTCTAAATCATCCAAAAGAAATTATAAAAAAATAAATGAATTTCGCACTAATAAAAAAGATTGATAAGGAAAGTTTTATAAAAAACTCAAATTAAATATACTTGATTAATTTTTTTTCCTAAATTTGAACTTGTCATATCAATTTAACTGACATGTTTGTAAAAGGTCGAGTGACGCCACACTTTTTCAACAAATAAAGAATTCACGTAACATTTTGTTGATGTTAACATATAGATTCTCACATAACCTTATTGTGGCTGTGGAAATAGATCCTTCATCAAACAACCACAATTAATGTTAATACTAACAAAAACGATAATGCAAACCGGTTTTAGGGGTTTGTAAAGAAAATGACTACTTTTCACTTTTTTAGAGTTAGTGAAATTTGTTCGATTGGTTATTTCTGTTATAATAGTCAAGGCTTAGCTGTAATTATTTATCAGCTTTGTTAAGTCAGTTAGCTTATATATATAGTGGACAATCAGTGTATTTTAGTTAGTTCAAAAATCTAATGAGAAGTTTATCTTTTCTTCTCCATTTTGCTATGTTCTCGTAATATTCTTGATTCATCTCGAATCATTGTTTTTTCTTTCGATTCTGACTGAGTAGTTTGAAAATCTTTGATATTCCTTTTTGATTTCCATGGATACTCTAAGATTTGGAAATTCTTCTACGTTAATCAGTAAATCCGCCATTGATGATCCTTTTAATCCATACTATCTTCATCATTCTGATAGCACATGCCTTGTTCTCGTTTCACAGCTGCTGACAGGAGATAACTACGCCTCCGAGAGTAGAGCGATGCTAATTGCTCTTTCGGTGAAGAACAAGTTAGGGTTCATCGATGGCTCCATTTCTAAACCTGGAGGTAATGATTTGAATCTTCTTAATTCATGGATTAGGAACAATAATATGGCGATTTCATGGATTCTGAACTCAGTGTCGAAGGAGATTTCTGCTAGTATTATTTTTTCCGAATCTGGTTATGAAATCTGGCTCGATCTTGAGGATCGCTTTCAACAAAGTAATGGACCTAGGATTTTTCAATTACGTCGTGAATTGGTGACCATAACCAGGATCAAAACTCTGTAAGTATGTACTTTACAAAGCTGAAAGCTTTATAGGAAGAACTCTGTAATTATAGGCCTATTTGTAATTGTGGAAAGTGCACATGTAGAGGAGTTAAGGAGCTAAATTCTTATTACCAGATAGAGTACATTATGTCATTCCTCATGGGCCTTAATGATTCTTTTGCACAAGTAAGAGGTCAATTGCTTTTGATGGATTCTCTTCCACCTATCAATAAGGTTTTCTCCCTGAGTTCTCAAGAAGAACGTCAAAGAACAATTGGACAACAAAATCCAGGCACTAGTTCTACTAATGGAATGGTGTTTGTTGTTAAAAATGATGGTTTCAAAGGCTCTGTTGCTAATGCTGACACTCGAAATACTAGAAGCAATAGAGGTCAAAAGAACGACAGACCTTTTTACACTCACTGTAATGATCATGGCCACACTATTGAAAAGTGCTACAAGTTACATGGCTATCCACTTGGTTTCAAGCAATGACCGAAAAGTCAATCTAATAACTAGATGGTGGCTATCAATCAACTTTCTAACCAACCCAATCTGCCTGAGAAAAGTGATAAAGACATCAGAGGAACTCAGAATTTCTTCCAGAGCCTTGACAAGAATCAGTATCACCAGTTGATGGCCATGTTTGCTAGCCACCTGTCTTCCTTTGCTACGGCCAGTGAACAACAAGATGGTCCTAGTACTTCTTTCACAAGTACATGTTTCTCTGTTTCTGTGATATCTAAGTTGTCTTCTTCAAACTATTGGATATTGGACTCCGGAGCTTCTAGGCATATTTGTTCAAATGCAAATGCTTTTCTCTCTTTTAGGCCTATAAAGAATTCTGTTGTTACCTTGCCAAATCATACACATGTGGTTGTCCATTTCTATGGTGATGTCCGACTAAACTCCCATTTGTTATTAAGAGATTTCTTGTTTATTCCAGAATTCAAGTTAACTTGCTTTCTATGAGTGCTCTCATAACAGATGCGCATCTTACTGTCAGTTTCTTTTATGATCATTTTATCATTCAAGAAATCAGCACCAGGAGGATGATTGGCAAGGGTGAAATGCTGGAAGATCTTTATGTTCTTAACACAGACAAATTGAGTGTAGATTCTTATGTTAATAGTATTTCTGTTCATGTTTGGCATAATCGACTTAGTCATCCATCTTACAAGAGATTGGATACCTTGAAAAGTCAATTACCTTGTGATGTTACCAAGTTTAATAAAATTGATCCTTTCTACATTTGTCCTTTAGCTAAACAAAGGAGATTACCTTAGATTTCTCATAATCATAGGTCTTAATTTCCTTTTGACTTGATTCATTGTGACATCTGGGGTCCATATCATGTGACTGCTCATTCTGGTCATAGATATTTTTTAACCATAGTTGATGATTGCACTCGTTTTACTTGGGTTTTTCTTCTTAAACATAAGTCTGATGTGTCCACTACAATTCCAAGATTTTTTCACATGGTTGCTACTCAGTTCAACAAGAAAATCAAGGAATTCAGGTCTAATAATGCGAAAGAGTTGGCTTTCACATATTTTTTTCATGAACATGGAGTCTTACATCAATTCTCCTGTGTGGATAGACCGCAGCAAAAATCCGTGGTTGAAAGGAAACATCATCACTTATTAAATGTTGCTCGAGCGTTATATTTTCAGTCACGGGTTCTTATTCAGTTTTAGAGTGAATGTATTTTAACAGCAATATTCTTGGTCAATAGAATGCCTTTTCCTTGGCTTACAAATAAGACTCCATATGAACTCTTATATGGGCGTCCTATTGATTACTCATTTTTAAGGGTGTTTGGTTGTCTTGCTTTTGCCTCCACCTTACTTGTCCACCGAGCAAAGTTTCATCTGCGAGCACGAGTTTGTGTGTTCTTAGGTTATCCCCCTGGTATGAAAAGTTATAAATTGTATGATATCGCGCAAAAGTAGATATTTGTCTCTAGGGATGTTGTGTTTCATGAAGAAATCTTTCCTTTTCATTCTATTATTGTTGCGGACTTTTTAACTGATACATTTTCTGATCTTGTTATGCCAAAGCCGCTAGTTGGGGTTCCTTTTGAAGATCCACTTCCAGTTCATCCTTCGGGTGTTTCCTCCCCTTCATCTACAAGATCTTCTTCTTCCCATAAGCCTTCATCTTCACCGGGCATTGTTACTCTTCGGAAGTCTTCACGGATTCATAAGCCTCCTTCCTATCTACGGAATTTTCACTGCAATTTATTGTCTCTCAATCGTCAAGCTGATTCTCTTTCTTCTAGCAGTATGTATCATTTGAAATATTTCCTTGGTCTTGAAATAGCAAGGTCTTGCAAAGGAATTATCCTTTCCCAACGGCACTATACTCTACAGTTGTTAGAAGACACTGGTTTTCTGGCCAGCAAACCGTATGTTGTTCCTATGGATCCAAAAGTCCAACTCAGTGCTACTGATGGTGAGCCCATCTCTGATGTGTCTCAGTATAGGGGACTTATTGGTCAACTTCTGTATTTTACTTTATCTCGACCTGATATTTCTTTTGTTGTACACAAACTTAGTCAATTTCTGGCACAACCAAGAGTTCCACATTTGGCTGCTGCTCATCATCTTCTTCGGTATTTCGAGTCCACTCTTGGTCAAGGGTTGTTCTTCTCTGCTTCCTCTTCCCTCCAGCTCAAGGCTTTATCTGATGCAGATTGGGGTTCTTGTCCAGATACTAGGAAGTCTGTCACTGGGTTCTGTGTGTTTTTAGAGGAGTCTGTAGTGTCCTGGAAACCCAAGAAACAGACTACCATCTCTCGGTCTTCTACTGAGGTTGAATATCTCGCCTTAGCTACTATCACTAGTGAATTAACTTGGCTGACACAGTTATTGCAATGTTTTGCTGTGAAGCTGTCTCTACCAACTCCTCTGTTCTGTGATAATCAAGCAGCAATCCACATTGCTACTAATCCTACATTCCATGAACGTACTAAGCACATTGAGATTGATTGTCACTTTGTTCATGATAAAATTGTTGCTGGATTTATCAAACTCATGCCTATTCGTTCTCAACACCAACTTGCAGATATGTTTACCAAACCGCTACCTTCTGTAATGTTGTCCTCGCTTTTATCCAAGATGGCTGTTAAGAACATTTACAGTCCATCTTGAGGGGGAGTTTTAGAGTTAGTGAAGTTTTTTCTATTGGTTATTTCTGTTATAATAGTCAGCTTAGCTGGCTTAATTGTAATTATTTATCAGTTTTGTTAAGTCGGTTAGCTTGTATATATATAAATAGTGGACAATCAATGTATTTTAGTTAGTTCAGAAATCTAATGAGAAGTTTATCTTTTCTTCTCCATTTTGCTCTGTTCTCGTAATACACTTTTATGCATAATCCGAGTTGTCTTATTGCAGAATGTGAAGATATATAAAAGAAAAAAATGCATAAGGCCTTAGTGCATAGCTTATGATTAAACTGTTCGATAAATAAAAGCGAAACGACTTAGATACACAGAGAGAAGTGTATTTTATAAATAGGGGTGAATGTGAGAAAAATGTATGATTTTATTGATCGAGAATTGAAACTGTTTTTTTTTTTTTTTTTTTTTCCCTTTATTTCCTGAATTTCTTTGAGTTGTTTTCTAATTTAAACGTTAAAGAACCCCATTTCTCCTAATCTCGGAGTTTCAAACATGAGATTGAGAATCAAGCGCAATAGTAGTTGGGGTGATCTTGTGTAGATTTTTATCCAACACTTGTGTATCAAGTTCTAACTAGTTAAGAATATTATGTAATTCTACGTTAGGGAGTAAAAGATCTCTACTAGTAGTGTTCTATTTTTAATTTTCAAATCTATATAAAATCCTATTAGTTCTGTATTCTTTTTTATTTTGATATAATTTTGATCAATAAATCTTCATGCACAAATAGTTTATGAAGACAGAGTTTAGACTACTAGATCACGCCTAGTTTATGAATTTTCAAATAGTTTTGAATAGTTTATGAAGAGAGAATGAACGAAAGTGGAGAGGGACAAAACAGAATTTGGCTCTTTTTATATAACAGTTTAGGCGTATTAAGTTGTGATTTCAATTTTTATAACGTAGAATACAAACATCAATATGTAGAAAAAAAGGAAAATCTAATAAATTTAAAAATATATGTATAAATAGTAGTCTAAATGGAAAACTTCTATGATTAAATACATGAAACACCTTGAATTATACAATAATATAATAAAAAATAAAGGAGTTGAAAAGTAGAAAAATCGCTACCATAGAATGAATAGTAATCACATTAATAAAAAAAAAATGGAGTCAAAACTTAAAAAGGAATAGGAAGAAAGTAAAAAAAAAAACTTGAACTCATAATTTAAAACTGTCATGTAATGACGACCAGTAGCCATGACAAAATATAAAAAATAAATGAGTTGAAAATTAAAAGGGAGAGAGAAAAAATAAAGCACATAAAAGTCACAGTTCATGAACAGTAGCTACATATCCACTATTTTAATGTTTAGGATTTAGGATTTAGAATTAGAATGAAATTTAAGATTTTAGATACGTATGAAGTTTTAATTGAAGTTTTTTATAACATAAATTATTAGATTATGAAAAGATTAAATTATGAATAGAAAGAATAAATACAAGAAAAATTTTACTTAGAGATTTTAAAAAAATTATTTGCACAAATAGTTTATGAATATGTGCATTTCTTTTACTTTGGTCTGCTGAAAAATACTTTTATATGGATCTAAATATCCTGATATTTATGAAATATACGGTTTATTGATTGACTTGACCGTGAAAAGAATGAAACAAAATAAGCGCAATTGAAATCATAATTGATTACAATTTAATTATCTCAATGAGAAATTGAGATTAGAGGTTTAAGAAATTTATGACAGAGTAATAAAGTTCAAATGGAGCGAAAATAAAAGAGGAAAAGAAAGGAAAAGGGCAGGAGAACATTAGAGTTAAAAAAAAAAACATCCAAACGGTTTTTAGGGTAAGAGATATTGGAGAAAAAGAAAAAGAAGAAGAAGAGAAAAGTAAAACAAAAGAAGGAAGGAGAAAAAAGAGTAAAAAAAAAAAAAGGTGAAGGAAAGTAAAAGAAAAGAAAAGAAAAAGAAGTACCAAAACGGTACGATTTGGACTGGGAAAATGCTACAATGAGAGCTCTTCATGGCTCTTTTATTATCTAGTGATATAATATATATTTTATATAGATACATATAGACATTTCAATCAAAACATGGATTTCAGTTAAATATGTATAAAAAAGTAGAACATATTGTATAAAATTATGTTAGTAGGCAAATTAGACATGAAATTAATTGGGCATCACATATTAAAAGCAGTAGGTAATACATGAAAAAAAAATGTTTCAATAGAATATAATTAAGAGAAATGACCTTAAGTAACCAAAAAAAAAAAAAAAAAAAAGTCATCCACAGGAGAGAAAAATCATCTTCAGGCGTGCGTTTGTCTGTTCAAGGGGTTATTAGCATTGTATCAAGTTGTATGTTTATTAGTTTTTGTTTAAATACAATTTCCTTAAACAAAAAATGGTTACGATAAAAACTGTCAATAAACTAGAAAAAGGCAATAATATTTATAAATGGATAGATCTTTTAAATCTTTGTTATAGGAGTATTAATTATTGGAGACATATAAATGCTTGGATGCAAACATAACTTATAACCATTTTAATAGATTTCGGTATCGTTTCGCCTACTTAAATTGTGTGGTTCTGAATCTTTTGACTTTGAATGAAAAGTTTTAAACCAATTACTCCGGTTTAAATTGGTGTTTGTAATAGTAAAGTTTGAACAATAAATAAAACATTACATCAGAAAATAAAAGTATGAAATAGTGTTTGATTAGTGTGAGAATTGTGAGTAAATTAGAAACAGAACCATGATATTAAACTATAACTACTAGAGCAAATAAGTTCAAATCCACGAGGAAATTAAAAGGGGGTTAAGTTCTCCAAAACTCATAATTTTAGGTTCGTACAAGTTCTCAACCACATTTTAAGTTCAAAATTTTAGCAACTAAACATGAATTGTAAAGCGTAGGGGTGTTCATTGTATTCGTCAATCTGACCAATCTGCATAATTCAATTCGTTATTGTGAATTGGATTAGATTGAAATAATTTTAGATTGATAACGGATTAAGATTACTAATTGAGCATTTCTTAATCCACATAATCCACCAATCCGAACTATATATTACATTTTTTATATATGTTTAAAGAACATATGTAACATAAATTTTTTTTTTCAATTATATTATACATATATATAATTTAAGTATATATGTAATTATGTATGGAATCTCAATACTATTTTAATTTTGTGCTATGTTATTTATGTGTTTAATTTCATTATTAACTTTATGAAATATTGAAAAAAGAGATGGACTACAAAAGTCAAGGTCC
This sequence comes from Morus notabilis, assembly GCF_000414095.1. NCBI lineage: Eukaryota > Viridiplantae > Streptophyta > Magnoliopsida > Rosales > Moraceae > Morus > Morus notabilis. The sequence goes on from NW_010367552.1 coordinate 592,837, forward strand.
AAAACATAGGCTAATTCACGAATATGCATAACCCAATTAGCAAAATCTATTGCAGATTGAATTGGATTGAGAATTTAACGGATTGATAATGAATTGAGATTTTTCTAATTCACAGTAAGTAACTGATTGAATTACGAATTAACTACTAATCCGTATAATCTAATCCGCAAACACCTCTAATAAAGTGGATACTGAGTTTAGACAAGAACCAAAGGAAAGGGCACTTCTTTGATCCCAAGACTATTAATTTATAAGAATTTTATTGTGTACTACTTCAATGGAAATATTTGAGCTTAATTTACACCATAATCGCCTATTTAATAAATGTGAGCCTACAAAAGAGTCCCACATATAAGGTCATATCCGAAAAGAAAAATACTAACCAGAAAATAAATAATCAACGTGACACACAGAGCAATCATTTGGTAGTAAAGCCAAGTACATATAACAAGCAAATGCATAGCGACCACGTCATGATCCCCCTTTATTAGGGCTGCACGTAAATTCGAATAACTCACAAACTCAACTTATTCCGCTCTAACGTAACTCAAAAAAGATAACTTATAGCTTTATTTTTTATAAAGATAGTTGTTGTTATAGTGCTTACTTTGAATGAATTTGAATTAAGTCTATAATTTATGTTTTCTTTATGTTTGATGTTTGATGGACTACATTGCTTCATATTTGATGTTGGATTGAACTTTGAATTGCTATCTATTTGATGATAGACTAATCAGTATTATTTCTATTTGATGATGAACTTTGAATGTTGGAGTTATATTTGATTATCATTATTATTTCTCTTTGATGATCAGTATTATTTGATAATGAACTTTGGCCCCGTTCTTTTCGCTGATTCGAGTTTAGAATTCGAGTTTTGCTACCGTAAAAAGCTCTCAGAAATAGTCACATCTAACTTTTTTACTATAGTAAAAAGCTCTCATACAACATCACATCTCAACTCGAATTAAAAACTCAAATTAGCGAACCGAACGGACTTATGTTGAAGTTATTATTTTTATTTAATGATGAACTTTGATTTTTTGAATAATGAATCCGACCACCCAATCCACCTCAACCCAACTCAAACATCATTGGGTTGTGAAATTTTTCTAACATTATTAAGGCTAAATATGTACAACCCGCACCTTTTAAAATGAGATAAGAAAAAGTTATACTCCGTACCAACTCAACTCATGTACAACCTTACTCTTTATCCAACTGGGTCTGGATCTCAACCCCACCCGTGGGCCCATTTTTCATCTCTCTGTTACCTGCTACTAATTTGAGTCAAGACTTAGATCCCGTTCATTTCACCGATTTGAGTTTAAAATTTGAGTTTTGTTACAGTAAAGGCCTGTTTAGTTCGCTGATTTGAGTTGATATGTGATTTTATGTGAGAGTTTTTTACTGTAACAAAAAAGTTAGATGTAACTGTTTCTAAAAGCTTTTTACTATAGTAAAACTCAAATTTTAAATTTGAATTGGTGAAATAAATGAGACCTAAAAAGCTCTCAGCAATAGTCACATTTAATTTTTTTATTACAGTAAAAAACTCTCATATAAAGTCACATTTAAACTCGAATTAAAAATTAGGAGAAAGAGAAAAATAGGCCAAGACTTGAGATGAATTAAAATTAATAGGCCAATAGTTTACATAAATTAATAAATAAGCCAAATTATTATTTTCGTCAATAACTTGTCCGGTTATGAACCATAACTTGACAAGTTATTATCCATAACTTATCTGATTATGAACCATAACTTGACAAATTTATCCATAATTTATCTGATTATAAACCATAACTTAACAAGTTATAACCTATTAATTTCTATAACTAAAAAATGACATATATACTTTCTTAAACTTTGCCTATTTTCTACTATTTTCCTTAAAAATTTGAATCAATCAATTAAATGTTATTAAAAGACTCGCAACCGAAGACAAAACAGCCATTCAGAAATGCTGTTCGTCTGCGGTCTCTTCTAGCCTGCCGAAATCAGCAGACCTTTCCCTCCGTTTCCAAGAATCTCCACTCAGTTTTCCTCTTCCAACACGCCATCAATTCCCTCATTCCTTCATTTCACAATTCAATTTTTGACTCTCTTCTTCCTTTCTTTGACGAGTCCAAAATCCAAATCCAATATTCTGACTTCTCCCCCAAAATCCTCCTATAAATACACCCAATCCTCCCCATTCATCTCTCCAATCCAAACACCCCCTAACGATAATGACTACCAACAATTCCCTCCTTTCCCATCTCTCCCCACTTTTCCCTTACTTTGTCACTTTTGTTATTTTCTTTCTATTCCTGGAGCAGATCTCTTACCTGAAGAAAAAACGTCTCATTCCCGGTCCCACTTTGGTACTTCCTTTCATCGGAAACGCCGTCGCATTGGTTCGTGACCCCACAGCCTTCTGGGACCGCCAATCAGCGGCCGCCAAGTCATCCGGCCTCGGGTTCTGCGCAGACTATGTTATCGGAAGGTTCATCGTCTTCATCAGAGACACCGAGCTCTGCCACAAGATCTTCGCCAATGTCCGACCGGATGCTTTTGCCCTTATCGGACATCCCTTCGGGAAGAAGCTTTTTGGTGATCACAATCTCATCTACATGACCGGACAAGAACACAAGGATCTCCGCCGTAGGATCGCCCCAAACTTTACTCCTAGAGCGCTCTCCACCTACACCGCGTTGCAGCAGATTATAATCCTTGACCACCTCAAGAAATGGGAGAGACTGTCGGCCGAAACTTCGTCGTCTTCTTCTCCTTCTCCGATTTCTCTCCGTTTGCTGGTTCGCGATATGAATCTGGAGACTTCGCAGACGGTATTTGTTGGGCCGTACTTGGGCCAGGAGGCCCGCGAGAAGTTCAAGTCCGACTACAACTTCTTCAACGTTGGGCTGATGAAGCTCCCGATTGATCTCCCCGGCACTGCCTTCCGAAACGCGCGGCTCGCCGTTAGCCGGCTAATTGAAACTCTAACCTGCTGCGCCGAGCGGAGCCGGGAGCGAATGGAGGGCGGCGGCCACGAGCCGACATGCCTCGTTGACTTCTGGATGCAGGAGACGGTGAGGGAGGAATCGGCAGCTGCTGAAGCCGGACTCCCGAAGCCCGCTAACGTGACCGACTTTCACATCGGCTCGTACCTCTTCGACTTCCTCTTCGCGGCTCAGGACGCTTCCACTTCGTCTCTGCTGTGGGCGGTGGCTCTGCTCGACTCGCACCCCGAGGTGCTCCGGAAAGTTCGGGAAGAGGTCGCCTCCGTTTGGTCGCCGGAATCGGATTCGCTGATCACGGCGGAGATGCTGGCGAGCATGAAGTACACGCAGGCGGTAGCGCGTGAGGTGATCCGGTACCGCGCGCCGGCGACTCTGGTTCCACACATCGCGGCGGTCGATTTTCCTCTCACCGAATCTTACACGGTTCCCAAGGGCGCCATTGTGTTCCCCTCGACCTACGAGTCGTGCCTGCAAGGGTTCAGTGAGCCGGACCGGTTCGATCCAGACCGATTCTCGGACGAGAGGCGGGAAGACCGGGTTTACAAGAGGAATTACCTGGCGTTCGGCGCTGGTGCTCACCAGTGCGTCGGACAGAGGTACGCTCTCAACCACCTCGTACTGTTCATCGCGATGTTCACGACGCTTCTGGATTTCGAGAGGCACAGAACGAACGGCTGCGATGATATCGTCTATGTCCCCACCATCTGTCCAAAGGACGATTGCAAGGTTTTCCTCCGCCGGCGGTGCAGCCGGTGGCCGGAGCTCTCTTCGCCATGATCGGAGTCGAAAGTTAACGTTCTTACCACACTCTCTCTGTAAAGACGGCAAAAAAAAGTGCATAGAAGAAAAATGAGGAGGGGTAGGGGTTGTAGTTTCCCGAGCTTGTGAAGGGTAAAATGGTCATTTCGTTCTGTTCGCGTTTTTTATTCAAAAGGTGTGCATAATACACAGCTAGGATTCTTTGGGGAGTTTGTGTTGGCTCATTGTTTTGGCGGATGATTTATGATGGGTGTGCTGTGGTGGAACCAAATAAATTGGATATATTAAAAAAAATTGTGTAATGTGTGTGTGTGTGTGGTTTTTTTTTTTTGTGGTGTCACTTTTTTCTTTTGAAAAAAATATTATTTGAATTTTGCTTTTTACGGTTGACGTCCTCGTGGCGTCAATTAACGGGCTGTATATGCATACGTTGTCGGTTACAGGTGGCAGCAACAAAAAGGGCAAAGTGCAATTATTGGAGATTCAGAAATCTTACAAAACTTGTCCCGTTTCATTCACAATTAAAAACGAGAATAACAATTTGATTCTTGAATTTAGGGTCCATTATGGTTTAAATTTTCTCATTCAGTTCTCTAATAAACATAAATTCGAATTGAATTTTTAGGTTCAGATGGGCAAAAACTATACATTAATCCATTTTCTACCATAACTCGTAATAGTTTTATAAATGTAATATTTTCATCCCTATTTGTTTGAGCAACTCAAACCTTAGAGTTCAATTCAAATGAAGCCTAATGGTCTAAAATCATATTTAATTGGGGAATTAAAAGGGGTAATCCTAACCACCTAGCACAACTCAGAAGGCGCAATTCACAATTTAACAACCCCCTTTCGACAATCATAATAGTAGAGCTACAGGGAAAAACAACTCAAAATATTAAGAGGTTGTTCTTTTGAGTTAGGCATTTTTGAGTGAAGATCTTGAGTTCAGTTTGAATTATAACTTGAGTTGAAGTTATAACTTGAGTTTGTGTTTGGTTGTATACATTTGAGTTATAGTTTGAGAAAAGAATCTTTTTGAATTTGTGTTTGAGTGAGTCAAAACTTGAATTTGTATTTAGATAGTATTTTAATAAAAACTCAATAGTGATGAAAAATTTTAATAAGGTATATGGGTGGGATTTTATTCGTCTTTTCGTTGTCAACGAATAGAAAAAAAATCATCTCAATCAGGATTAAAGCGAAAAAGTTATAGCATTTTTAAGAATAGAAAAAATACTATTTATTAATTTGAGTTCGAGTTTCTGAACTCGAGTTGAAGGGGAAACTTGAATTCGAGTTTTAGTCCCAAACTCAAGTTCAAACTTAAAAGAATATGAACTTGAATAAAGTTGTAACTCGAGTTGCCTTTTTTGAATTTTTGAGGCTGTCGAACACACCCTAAAAAATCTACTTTTTCTTTTCACTTGAACTTTAAACTTAAAAATGTCATAACTTCTTTATTTTAATTTCGATTGGGATGATTTTTTTTAATGTATTCATAATGAAGAGAGAAACAAATCTCTATCCATATTGCATATTTTCTAATGTCATTTACAATGGGATTTTTAGAAGATTTGCTGCAAAACTCTAATAGCAATTTTCAACACTTTATCTAAATACAGTTCTCAATTTAAATACAATTTATTTGCGTATCTAAATACCGGTTCGAATCACAATTTAATTCACCACAATTTAAATCACCACAGCTCAAATCAAATCAGCAATATGAATCACTGAACCAAATGGACTTGATCATCATTAGATTATTCATATTTTTATGTAAAACTCAGTTTTTTTAATTGTAACATTCAATAATATATAGTTTACCATTTCAGTATTACCATGTGATGCTAAAAGATTACAATTTTTTTAAGAAAAATACTATCCACTTGTTTGTTTCAACAATCTAAACCTAATTATTAAATTCAAGTCATAGTTCAAGATTCAAATTGATATTTTGTAGAGAACTAAATGAGAATAATTGAAACAATTCACAATGGTTCAAACCCTTGATTTTAAAGTTGACCTTCCCTTAAATTCACACAATCTGAATTATTTTTTTACAATGAAAATAATTCATGGTCTTTTTATTTCATATACTCAAACTGAAATCATTTATTTGGCTACAGTGTTTTTCTCCCCCAAAAAAATTAAATTTCAAATGTTAGAATCAAGAATCATGGTTTGAGTAACCTTCCAAATAGACTATCAGATTTTTCTTTTCCTCTATCCTTAACTTCAAGCTTAAAAATGTCATAACATTTTCGTTTCAGTTTCGAACGAGTATTTCTTCAATGTGTTCATAAGGAAGAAAGGAACAAATCAGCATCCATATTGAATATTTCTTAATATCATTTACAATGAGGTTTTCTAAGATTTGTTACAAACTCTAATGACAATTTTCAATAATTTATCCAAATACAGTTAGAATTTTATTCCTAATTTAAATTTCAATCATATCCAAATACTGATTTGAATCGCAGTTCAAATTACTATAATTCAAATCAAATCACATAATTCGAGCGACGAATCAAACAAGGCCTATATTTATCACAGCGTATGGTCGCGGGACTTAGATTTTTCCTAACTAAATGACATATAGTTACAATAAAAATAAAATATCATATAAATCTTGTGCACTTGATTCAAAAATGATTGAGAATTTAGAGGTTTGTTCATTTTATTTTATTTTTTATTTTAGACTGATATTTAATATTAACGATTTTAAAGATAACTATAGCTATGGACGAATTTCTTTGATATTTTAAAAATATCCACCAAAAATTTCAGAAATTTAAGGTCCTGAAATATTTTTTGGTGCAAAAGAATTTATGATTTTATCGAAATTTATCAAAACTTTTGGGATATTTTTTATTTTTTTTATTATTATTTTTTTTTTTACATTCAAAAGATATTTTGGGATGTAAATATCGGATAAATTCCACAAACTTAAGAGAAAATTTATGTAAATATCGAAATATATCGGTAAAAATACAACATTGTAAAGGTCCTAGTATATGTTTTGTACAAACTTATTAAATAATTTTTTTTATATTTATCATATTATAAGATATCAAAAAGAGACACTAAGTGTTAAAACAAATATTTCTAGCTTCCATAACTTTTTCAATATTTTACAAATATCGATATTTTGTTTGATTTTTTTTTTTAAATTTAGATTACCATATTTTCACCAATATTGATATTTTCATCATTCACATTGACTAAAACTAACAAAGAAAAAAGAATGTAATTACAAATTTTTATAGATCATGTAAATTATAATTATATGTTGGACTGGATTCAGACAATAAAAAAAAAAAAAAACCGAATAGAGTTCCATCTAATCTAATTGAAATTCAAAAATTGGTTGTCAAATTCGATTGTTTATGAGAATTGAATATCCAATCCAAATTGCAGTGGATTGGATTGGATCTACCGATTTTTTAATTACATTCGACAATTTAGCTCACTCTATTTCTAAGAGTTATGTAGTGTTGGCTTCTAACTTGTGTTTGAATTAGAGGTGATAATTCGTATTAATAGATTGTGTTTATATATTTGTTGATGAGATACTATATGTAAAACTGGCCTAATACACTTTAAGAGTTAAACTTGACCTAAAATGTTAACCTATTGAGTCTTGGGTAATTTGATGCATATAAACCACTTCACATTATCATCTACTTTCCATGTGAGATAACACACATGCACTTTTCTCAATAATATTATATAAATTATAATTTATATGTTGGACTGGATTCTAATAATAAAAAAATTGAATAGAATCCCATCTATTCTAATTGAATTTCAAAATTTTTAGTCAATTTCGATCGTTTACGAGAATTGAATATCCAATCCAAACTATAGTGGATTGGATTGGATCTAGCGATTATCCAACATTCGATAATTTGGCTCACTTTATTCTAAGAGTTATGTAGTGTTGGCTTCTAACTTGTGTTTGAAATTGAATAATATTTAAAGTTGAAGGGTCTAAAGTTGTAATTATTAAAATATCTAAAATTTTGAATTTTGACAAATTGAGCAATTATCTATTGTTGAATACTTGATGCAACTTTTCAATCAACACCTATAAAAACGGCCGCAACCACCAAATCTCGATTGAAATATCCTCTTGGTTTTGACCATGTTGCGATGTCCATTCACATTAGGTTTCTTTTCATTTTTTTTTTTAAAGAATACTAGATCTTTTCATGGAACTGGTGATGAGCTACTTTTAAGCTTTGAGGCAGCTCTCTAGCCATATATATATATATATATATATGCGTGGTCATGAGGTATATATTGTTATACCTAAATATGAGCAAATATTCATATGGTATGATAAATAAACATACGTGTAGAGTAATTTTCTTTCCATATTCTAGTTAGATTTACTTTCAGGGATCTTGTATCTGGGGGCCGTTTACTACACATGTACGTTCGTTCCTTATGTCGAGGTCGGAGATAAGCCTACATCCATATTATATACGTTAGAATTATAAACATCTAATAATGCCATGTTACTCAAATAGGAATACGTAGAAACATGTTAAATCCATGTCTTCTCTTCTTTATTTTATTTTCATTATTATTAGTCCTCTGGAAACTATGTACGTAAATAATAAATTAACATTGTTAAACTTCATGTATATGGACAACTAGGTGAGTTAGAACGAGTTTTGGATTATTTATAAAGAACAATAAATATAATAATAATGAGAAAAACTGTTTTAATTGTGAGATGGGCATTAGGGGATATATAAATAGATGTTTGCGTAGAACCCCTTACTATCAAGGTTTGTTTTTCTTTTTTCTTTCTTCTTTTTCTTTTTTCTTGAAATGTTTTTCAATAAAAGAGTTAATGCACAAACTTTACATCTGAAACTCGTGTTAATTAAAAATGAATTAGAAAAACATACCTGATTATTATCCGGTTAAGATGAAACTCGTGTTAATTAAAAATGAATAACAAAACATACCTGATTATTATGTGTCTTAACCAACATTATGGATATGACGTCATTGAAAACGAGCTTCAAATTTATTTGTTAATTATGCATGTGATATGTGTTGGGTCGAAACCAACACAAGACTCTAGAATCGGAATAAAAAAGATAACAATCAACACAAGAGAATTTTACTGAGGTTCGGACAAAATGATTTACCCTACGTCCCCGTTGAGCTCTCTCACAAGAAGCTCTTCCACTATTAGATCAAAGATTACACCCTCACAACTCACAATCTCAGAGAGACAAACAACCGATTACAAGAAAGAATCCCAAGAACGTTTACAAGAAAGAAACCAGAAACCCTAGAAAACTCTACGATTTTCTCTCAGCACCCAAAACACTCAAATCCTCTCTATCTCTCTCTACAAGGTACTTTCAAGTCTCTCTCTCTCTAGAAGTGAATAGAATGGTCTCGAAGAAGCCAAAATGTCCTTATATCAGAAGTAGAAATAGCATGCACCGACTCATCAAGCCATACACGTGTGCATCTGTGATTGGCTGTACACTATATCTCTTTCTCTTGCAAAACGGCAAGTCGTTTTGATCTAATAGTGAAGCTGCTATTTGGATTATGTCGTTTTACTTGGAATTACTCCTTCAATATGTGTGAATATGAAAAAGAAACCAAAGGTCGGAAAGGAACTATATAATAGATTCGCTTAGTATATCATTCTTTCAATTCGCAAAAAGTAAAGGACGGGCAGATAATACAACGTGAGAGTGAAACAAAATATATTATTCCCATCCAAATGCAACAAACAATTGCAAAGGTTGCGAAGAAGATAACAAAATATATCGTGCTTGTGGATCTGCGTGAAAGATAATACTTTTAAAAAAAGAAAAAAGAAAAATAGATATATTATTACAATTTGTGAATTAGGAAAACGTATTTCAATTACGTGCAGTTATCTCTTAATCTGAACTAATTAAAAGCAGAAAAGCATATTTTGAAAAGTTGGTTTCAACTTCAACAAAGGCAATGCGTTGATCCTATTGAATAACTAGCTAAGAGAGTAAGGATCAAAAAGTATGGTTTTTTTTTTTTTGGCAGTAAAATATAGATCTTATGTCGTATTCATTAAAAAGAAGATTGAATGACGCTGTTACACCTCAAACTATTCCGTTATTCAACAATTTTGAGGAGGGCAAGGCATTAGGGATATATAGCAGCTTCCGCCTCCGGCCAGTAATGAATGGATAAGGTGTTAGTTAAATATTTCAGAATAGTTAACTTATGCTTGTCTGCCCTCTTCCAGAGATGGTACGACGTCATTTGTTATATTTTGAGAAATACTAACATCATTATTTTTTATCATTTTTTATATCATTATTTAGCACATAAACTCTCTATTAGCATGTATATTATTAGTTAAACTATAAATGAGATAGTAGAGTCTCGTGTATATAAGTTGATATATATATATATATCTATAAAATAGTGATGTTAGTATTTTTCTTATATTTTTAATTTATTTATTTTAAAATTTTAAATTTAATTTAGTAATTAGTAATTTTAAAAGTATTTAGTAATTTAGTTTATTTATAATTTTTACCACTCTTAGTCATCTTTGTAGAAAGACACTTATTATTGTGTTATTCGGGATCAAAAGAAAACGATTATTAAAATAAATTTATTTGTTGAAGGTGAAGTTTGTGTATAAAACAAGTCCATCTGTAAAAAGAATAGTAAATGACACTATTAATACACCCCAAATTATTCAATATTTTTAGGATATTCAACAATTCTGGGGCAAGCTCGGTCACCGATTAATGCTTGCCGGTATATGTTTGACTAGACGTCTTTCATTTTCATCTAATAATTTCAAAAAAGTTGAAAACGTTATCGAAGCTGATGATTGAAGATCTTTCAAGAAATATTAATCTTTTTATGAAAGGATAGAAAACATATTTATTTTATAAATTCCAAGGGTGCATGTGTCACTTGTGATGTAATTAGCATATATATCAAATTAATTTGTGTTCGATTTGACGATATCCCTTTTTTTTCTTGGTAAACGAATTAGACTATTTTGGGTCCGTCTAGTTTGCCGATTCAAATTTTTAATTCGAGTTGAGATGTAACTTTTTATGAGAACTTTTTACTGTATCACAAAAGTTAAATGTGACTGTTTTTAAGAGTTTTTTATTGTAACAAAATTCAAATTCTAAACTTAAATATATGAAATGAATGGTCACTTATAACTTATTACCTAACCGATTGTTTTGTGGTATACGTACCCTCTTGAAATTGGTACCACATGCACTTCTACGACTAGCTGTCACGCTTGGCCGCCGATTGTTTATTCTTTAGAATTAGTGACCATAATTAGGTGTAACTTGATCCTCACTCTTTAAATTTTATAAATTGTATCCTCAAACTATTAATTGAAAGGGTTTTCAATTGAAGGAAAACTATTAACTCACATCAAATTTTTGGATAGTTTTTCAAGTGTGATCCTGACTAATGCTCAATATGCTACCAAAAGACTAAAATACCCCATCTTTCGAGTGAGGGCAACCTCAGACCAAAGGAAGAAAAAAAGCATACAAACATGGAAGGAGAAGAGAGAGAAGTACCGCGTCGCCCCCAAGCCTCGTCGCACCCAATGCAAGCTGCTGGTGTTAGCCGTTTTATTGCAGTCACCATTTCAATAAATATAAAATATAAATAAAGTTATTCAACTCCTAATAGAAATTGACAACACCATATATAAATTCAAATGGTCCATTCCCACTAAATTAGGGTAGGAACCTTATATTAACACCCGAACTATCACACCGTTGATTGGTTATTTAATTAATCGACCGATAAAGTTGTTTCGGTGTCAGTTCTGACATGTCACCAAACCAACACTATTCGCTCTCTGTTGATTTTATCGGCAACCCGCGATTAGAGTCAGAGTGCCAATTTTTCTGAACAATTTATGTGCTGCCATTTCCTGATCAATAGGGGTCTTAATCCTTGTATTACGTTAACAAGTTTAATTAATGTAGGGAA
>NW_010367552.1:604644-628133 GCF_000414095.1 Morus notabilis
ATCACAATTTTTTATTATTGAGTGGGAATAGATTTTAATACTCATCATAGGGGAATCTATGAATCTTTTGAACATTATTACAAATGGAAGTCAAAATTCCAAATTCCGACATTCTTTGTATGTGTTTAGAGATTAGACGTGTATGTGTTTAGAGATCAATATGAGACTTTGGACAATGTTTTTGTCCACAACCCATCTATTTCGTCAATTACAAAATATTTCTCTGTCCATTGAAAATGATTGCAACAAGCATATAAATAAACGATAATAATGAAATAAAAACAGAAACGATTGAACAACAACTGTCAATTGATTAATTCGCTATAATCCACAGTCGTAGCCAATCTTTCACGTCAAACATTTTTCTATTTGTACGGATTAGGGAGAACCATTTTTTTTTTTTTTTTGGGTCAAATAGAGATTAGGAGAATTCAAATTAGTACATACTCCTTCAATCTAATCGAAAGACAATTATGCGGCGTTCAAAATAAACTTTTATTGTTCTTTCTTATAAGAATTATAAACAAGAATCCTAGTTATTTATTTAAGACTTTCTCTGGTACGTTAATATTGGGTAGGTCAAATTTTTTATCCGTTAATTTTGCATAAAATCACGTAAAAATTAAAAATATATGCAGATTTAATAGTTAGAAAAATCCGACCTACCGGTACGCCACACATATCAAAAAACCTCATTTTTTTGTCAAATTTTTTATCCGTTAATTTTGCATAAAATCACGTAAAAATTAAAAATATATGCAGATTTAATAGTTAAAAAAATCCGACCTACCGGTACGCCACACATATCAAAAAACCTCATTTTTTTTGATAAAATGAAAAAAAAAATACATATTTATCCAGACATACAATAGTATATATGTATATATAAAGATATCATAATATATTATCAAATTTGTATATTTAATAATAATTACAAATAAAAATATAATTATTAAAAACTTGTCTATATAAATATATATAAACGATAGGTCCATCATATGTCTATTATTAAAAGAATTAGTTGATTATTCTTCAAAAACAGATGAAACGAAATGATATTTACATCATTGATGATGCGAACCAAGATATGCTCTATCTTCTCACCTTCCCTTACGTCATTGTACCCTACTATTATTCATTGCGATGTTTAATAATAATTACGTAATTACATTATCTGGAAGAATATTTGATCCATATGTAGCTCACGCATTTAATCATTTGATCCAATCCATCTCTCCAATTAGCAGGATCCTACATGGAAAAAAAAAATGAAGATAAGCATATATGAAATAAGTATATACAAATATATAATTTCCCACTCGTATAAGGTCCAATCATTGTTTTATTCATATAACTTTGAGTTTTATATTCTGAGAAAATAGTATGAATATGTGTCTTTTTATTTACAAGCTTCTTCGCAAATCATTATCCAAGTTAAATGTTACAAACATTGTTGATATATAAATTCAGAATATATAAAATGTGAATTAGTGATGTTGCTAACTTGGAAACGTATATAGGAATTGGGGAGAGAAGGCGTGGGACAAGATTCTTATGTCATGTATTCTTTTTATCTAAATTCTAAAGCATCACATTTGTTGACAGTAAAAATTAGTCAATCGATTAATATCAAGCTTTTGTGATTTGTGAGTGGATTAAGAACGAGATGAAGAAAAAAAAAGAATAATAACACGAGAATTTATAGTGGCTCACTCCAATATAGAGCTACGTCCACTGTCTGAGAGAGAGTTTTTTACTATTTTCAGAAGAATTATAATTCTAAGAAATAATATTCTGGAACCAGCCCCTTTTTTTGGGGCAATTATCCCCATATATATACACAATATTGTCCCCTGTCCATTATCTAATCACATCCCGTGATATATTCACCAAACCCCAGAACAGTAATCTCTGATTACCGAGATGTTATCCAGTCTGCCTGATTTTCTCCACCGGCTTCACCATTAACTCTGCATGCATTTAATGCACGTCAAATCTCTATACACTTGTCACTTCAGTCTGGACATGGCTGCGTTCGACGCCTTCAGCTCTTTGGAAGCGGTCTTTGCTCATGGCCAGTAAAGTGCTTGTCTCCATGTTGTGGTCTTCCTTTCATGCAGTCGACCCCTTCAATGGAGTTATTTCTATGCACTCTACTGACCATTCTGTACCTTCCAGTCTTAATTATTTCATGCTTTAATTGCGCCATGCGGTGCTCAACAATTGTCTCATGTGGGGTTTAAGGTTTTACCCCACAACATTTGCCCCTTAGGTTAAGGCTATCTCTTAGGTTGCCTCAACCTCCACGGATACTTAGTCCATGTTCGGAGCCCTTGTCCAATGGATGCTTATCAATGACGGTGCCTAGTATGGTGTCCCGAGGCAATAATGACTCTGACACTGAGGCGGCTTCTTTCTCTTGGGCTCGTCATCTGGCGGCATGTTGCCCGTTGCCGAGTGATTTAGACGGTCGAGGCCTTGGGTTATTTCTCCTAACATTTTCACTTTCCCCAATCATTTTTGAGGTACTACGCTGGTCACCAGCATTCTGGTTCCCGACTGCAGCGGTGCTCGGTGGTCTTGGTGCGTCCTCCAGGGGAGGCATAGAGCTTCTCCCATCTATACGCTTGATGGTCGCCACCAGCCCACGAACCATGTTGGTCAAAGCGTTGTGTTGGGCCTGCATTTGCGCCGGGTCGGGTTGCTACACACTCGGGGTCGGGGCTTCATCCCTCACCGGGGGTTGATTCCCCTAGTCGGGTTGGTTTCCACCCCCCCTTCTATTGGCCTGATTGGCCAGAAGTGTGGTGTTTTCCTCTGTTTGGCTGCCTTGGTTTGCAACACTATTTCTTGTTCTTCTTGGCGCCATACCTGTTGATGAGCTTCTTGTAATCTAAAATTCCTCACATAAACCAGAGATTCTGGGTTCGATCATCAGCGGAGTCGCTAATTGTTGACTGTAAAAATTAGTCGACAGATTAATAACAAGCTTTTTTGATTTGTGAGCGAATTAAGAACGATATTAAGTAAAAGAGAAGAATAATAGCACAAGATTTACAGTGGTTCACTCCAATATAGAGCTACATCCACTGTCTGAGAGATAATTTTTTACTATCTTAAGAAGAATTACAATTTTGAGAAATAATATTATGGAACTAGCCCCCTTTTTGGGGCGATTCCCCCATATACATACACAATATTGTCCCCTGTCCATTATCTAATCACATCCCGTGATGTATTCACCAAACCCCAGAATAGTGACTTTTGATTACCGAGATGTTAGCTAGTCTGCCTGATTTTCTCCACCGGCTTCGCCACTAACTCTGCATGCATTTAATGCACGGAAAACCTCTGTACAGTTGTCACTTTAGTCTGGACATGGATGAGTTCGGCGTCTTCAGCTCTTTGGAAGCGGTATTCGCTCATGGCTGGTAAAGTGCTTGTCTCCATGTTGTGGTCTTCCTTTGATGCAGTCGACCCCTTTAGGGGAGTTATTTCTGTGCATTCTACTGACCATTTTGTACCTTCCAGTCTTAATTATTTCATACTTTACTTGTGCCACGTGGCGCTCAGCTATTGCCTTATATAGGGTTTAAGGTTTTACTCCACAACAACATTCAATTTGGTTTTTCTCATTTAAAATCATTAAAAAAATCATTCGTTAATTTAGTCAAAGAAGACTCCAAGAAGTATCACTATCAAATGACTAAACTGATAATGGACTGTAATAGCTAGCTATATCTTTGTGATGCAGAATATCTGCTTATGTTTTTAATTTAAATATCATAAATTATCTAATAGGATATAGTTTGTTGTTATTTGTAATTTTAAGATAGAACCATGTTTATCTTGTAGAATTTTTGAATTATTTAGCTATAAAGTTTATGTTTTATATTTTTATAATTACTTTGCTGATAGTAATTTTGTTCAGGCTTTAAATGATTAATAAATATTGAGGTTTCAGTTTTCTCTTTATGAGTTTTTGTTCTCCTCCTACTTCTATCTCCCTCGTATCCTATTTTATCTTACATCTTGATTATGTTATTCTCTCTAAATTCTCTCTCTGTTTTGAATTATGGTGTGGCCTTATATCACTTTACTTTTTTAAGTTGTTGATGCAAAAAAGAAAGAAAGAAAGAAAAGAACAAAAGAACAATTTTGTCATGATAAATTTATGATAATAACAATTTTTTATATGTATTTTTCATACCGTTAAATTCTTATCGATGCGTTTGTTTGCTTATTTTCTTTATTACTTGCAATGGAAATTGGTTGAAAGGAAGCTAATTAACTATCAACTATAACTGTTTCATGCACTATGTTCTAACTACCCCGATCGACCAGATAGTGAAGAATTTATGCGTTATGGCGATTACCACAAGTGGTTTATGGTCATTTTATGGCCAATAAAATTTATTAGTTTCTCTATACCTCCAATTCAAAGATTTTTATATTTCGGGGGTAATTAAGCCATCCAATTCTAAAATATATGTGTTCAATACGTGTAACACCTCAAAAAATTAAATGGGATTAATTAAGGTAATTAAAATTGATTAGTGTGCCTAATCTAGTTTAATAAATTAATTATTGACTAATAAATGTTTCTGACGTGTAAATTTAAATAATTCTAAGGTATTTGAATATTTTCAGTAATTATATTTTACCCAGAAAT
This sequence comes from Morus notabilis, assembly GCF_000414095.1. Taxonomy (NCBI): domain Eukaryota; kingdom Viridiplantae; phylum Streptophyta; class Magnoliopsida; order Rosales; family Moraceae; genus Morus; species Morus notabilis. The sequence goes on from NW_010367552.1 coordinate 609,317, forward strand.
GTATGTGGGCACATTTTCTGGACTGTCTTTTAAATGTTTGACACCTGTCCATTTTTCTTTTTTTTTCCTTTTTTTTCTTTTTCTTTCTTTCCTTCCCTACCCATGCAACTCTCTCTCTCTCTCACTCTCATCCTCACTCTCTCTCTCCCGTTTTGCCTCAAACCAACTGGATTTCGAACCAAAGAAGGATTTCAAGAAGTTTTCAACGCCAAGAGAATGATTCGAGGTAAGATTTCTGAAAAACTTCTCTTGAATCTCGAATTTTTCAGATTTAAAAACTTATTTTTGGTTCGAAATGCATCTTGATGGATTTTGAGTAAAACAATGGTAGAAATTGGAGATCTTGGGTTATTTAGACTTGATTAAGTACTTAGAACCTGGATATAGTGATTTCCCCTTGAGATATTTCGAATTGGAACTGAAATTATAGGTTTTCAGACTGATTTTGGTGAGTTTTCCTCACCATGCTGATTCCACCAGTCGACCGGATTTCATTGCAACAGGTCGACCTGTGCGGTCGACCGAAGTGCACACCACCGGTCGACCGATGGTGTTGCACTGCTCTGTCACCGGTCAACCGGTGTACATGGGGTTTGACCCTGTTTTGCTTGAAAATGCTGTTTTGACCTCAATTTTTTAGGAGAACCCAAATTAGCTTCATTTGGGGACCTAGAATGAATGTACCGGTCAACCGGTGTACATGGGGTTTGACCCTGTTTTGCTTGAAAATGCTGTTTTGACCTCGATTTTTTAGGAGAACCCAAATTAGCTTCATTTGGGGACCTAGAATGAATGGATTAGCATCTTTAATCCATGTTTTGAGATTGAAAACCCTTTGAATGATGATTTGAAACATGAAATGGTTTGTGGAACTGATAATTGAATTATGACACACTAATAGGAAATCGAAGTGTATAATTGGTATTGAATTACTTTAGGAATGAGAATTGGATCCTAAAGTGTGGTTTTGTATCAGTACTAGCTGAGGACTCGGATTGTGGGGCTTTGAGGAAGCGAAAGCTGAAATAGTGCAACGCTAGCCAGGTTTGATATTTGAGAGGTAGGATTCCTTATCCCTTTCTTTGGTAGCCTAATTTTAAAAGAGTTTTGGTCTTACAAGTGTTTTAAAGAAAGGGCATGTTTGCGAAAGAAAAGCATGTTTAAAAAACAATAGCTTGATTTTAGCTATTGGTATTATAATGAACTGTTTCATAAAGTTTAATGAATGATTTCTTAAGACAAGAGATCTTGTGAATCGCTAAACCGGCTGATGGCCTAGATAGGATGTGGAGAGTGCATCCTTGGGGGCAGAACCTGAAACCCGGTCTGGGGGTGATAGGCTTGTGCACGTGGTTGTGTAAGTAATTTATCATAGTATAAATTACTTGTTGATGCCTGTAATACATAGATTTTCAGTTATATTTCCTTTCAGAAAAAGGATGTAAGGTTCCGGTTGTTGTGTTGGAACTGAATGTCTATATTTATTTCATTGCTTATTCATTTATTTATTTACTCATTCATTTATTTACTATGTTTTACAAAAGTATATCCTACTGGGCCTTTCGCTCACGTTTTTATTTATTTTATAAATATTAAACCCCTCCCAGGTGACTCTAGGAGCAGTGCGGAGTAGCTGAGTTAGATTGCTATCACCAGATTTGGTGAGGATTGTGATCATCCTCCCTGTGTACGAATGTAGGAATTGCAAATTCTGTAAACTCTGAATATTTGGATTTCTAGACTGTGGTTGATGTCTGTAATGTTATTTACATGTTCATGTATGTACAATATTGAAGATCCTGTGGGTGTAGCCCTGAGTGATGTTAGAGGTTCGAGTTCTAGCCTCTTCCTTGGAATCTACTTTTCAATTAAACGGGAGGTTTGTTTAGGAATTTCTTTAATATCTTATTCTTAATCGCGTTTAACCTCTAAACGAGCCTCCACGTCACCGACCCCTGTCCCGGGGCGTGACAATACGTATATATGTTAGGAAACTAATTCTTGTGTCTCCTTATTCTTATCTCTTTTCATGTCCTCTAATAATATTGTGACACGTAAATTAAAATGTCACGTTAATTAAAAAGTCAAGACGTGACATGTTATTAGTGTACATCAATAAAGCATACTTTAATAAGAAGGGTGTTTATTCCATCATACTAAAACAAACCAAGTAATAAATAATTGAACTACGAAAAAGATGTTTTAATTTGTGAAGGTCTTTTTACGATAGGGTCTATATACAATTTTGATATAAATTTAATAGCTGAAAAATAAAATCGTACATGTAATATATTTTTTATTCATGCAGTAGAGTAGCAATTTCCTAATTTTTTATTCATGTAATTGGAGTAGCCTCTGAATTTTTAAAAATTGTAGATAACCGTTTCTTTCTTTGGGTTCTACAATGAAATCAGAAATTACTTCTGAGCTAGCTATCTACAAAATAGAGACAAATCTACTTCTTGATGAGTCAAACCATCATTGGGAATACAAGATTAGCTGAAGTGGAATCTTTCCTTTTCTGTGACATATTATTGTCGTTTCCTTCATCTTCTACCAATATTAGACAAGAATGAAACACCGTTGTTATAATCTATGCAAACACTTGAAACCAAATATGAGGCTCATATAATCTTGTCAATTCAGGAATCGGATTGGCTAGATTATCTGATTATGTGTTTTTCCCCATATTTTTAATGTGTTCACTTTTTAGATAAAATAAAGAAAGAATCAAGGAATGATCAGATGATTTGTTAGGACACATGGAACACATGCACAGGCCATCACGCCGTGATTGCTTCGTCGGTACAAGCTGCAGTAATATGGAACACTAGTTAGTCTTTGGGCCCATTTGGGAGTTCAAACAGTAGAAGAAGAAAAGAATGAGTTAGGACTAGTATTTTAAATACTACATTGGAAAAGTGTCTTTAATATTTCTAGCAAAAACTGCACGTGCATTTATGTCCATTCAATTTTTGTTTTTAAATATAAGTGATTAACTAAATAATAAATGCGTAATAGAAAGAATTAAAAATAAATCATATATGACTTTGGGTGTGTTTAGAACTCGTTTCAAAATGATTTTGTTTTCTGTATGAAAATGAAAATAAAAACGTTTTCATTTTCCTTTTTGAATCATTTCTGAAAATGTGTTTGATAGTTTTATTCCGAAATTATTTTCAGTTTAAAAAAAACTGAAATTGTGTTTGGTGATTTAATTTCTAAAAACATGTAATAATATTTAAAATAATAATATATTAAATATATTAAATAATAATATATTAAATAAATATATTAAATAAACATTATATACATGAAAACTAGTGTGTTATGCTACTACAAAGGAAATGGGTGTGTTTCGGAGAAATCTCTGGAATTTTCCGATCCGGAGCCGAAGAGGCTGCGATCGTCGTCGTCGTCGCCAGAGAAGAAGTCATCGTCTAGGGTCCCGACTCTGGTGAGGTGGAGGAAGGGGCAGCGAGGTCGAGGCAGAAGAGGAGTCCAGCCCGTCGAGATCGGAGAAGATTCTTGCGCGATTCCACCGACAACCCAAGGCTTAGAACAAAGAAGAAGGGGGTCGAGGGGGAACATAGGAAAAATGAAAATGGGAAGGAAAACAATCCTTAATCGTTTTCAGTTTTCCTGACTTTTTGGGAATAAGTAAAAAACGTTTTCAATTTTTATTTTTTAGGAAATGCGGTGCCAAACGCATTTGTGAGAGCATTTTCATTTTTTAGTTCTCGAAAAACGTGAAAAATGTTTTTAAAAATGATTCCAAACAGGCACTTTATTTTACAGAGTTTCTCAAATAATTTTTCATATGTTGGCACGATGGGCGAATTTCTCCATCATAAATTCGTGGTACTCACGGTGCCCCATGTGCCCGATTATTAATTTCATCGTAAGATAAATAATTAATCAATTAATCAACACAACTATATAAACATGGACAGGAAGTTAAAATTAATAAAAGAAAAATAGTTTTGAAATTTTATAGATATTATGTGATATCTCATGCTTAAAATTAAATATTACAACATATTACACATAATATATATAGTTTAATAATAGTAGAGAAAATTGTTGAACTTACTCTTATAGTGCATTGATTTAGATTTTTATCTCTTACTCTTAATTAGTACCCTTTTGACTATATTGACTAAAAAGGATATTATTCAAGAATAAGAGGTAAAAATCCAAACTCATGCATTCTAAGAGGTGTTTGTCTCATTTTCCTTAATAATATGATATAATCAAACGAGGCGATTAAACAAGGAATAGGGTTAAGGACCTCTTACCTTACACTTCGATCCGTGACATGTTAAAATTTAATCCATGTATAACCTGCATCCATTTAAATCATTTTTTATGTCTCGTTTAAGGTGGGTTCCAATGGGTAAGTGAGTTAATGAGTAAAATTAGTATTCCTATACGTTGGCCATGTATGGATACAAAGATGATAAAAAGCAACAAACATAGCCGAGTAAAAAATAAATAATAATTTATGTGATAAATGAATCATTTACCGCGTAAATGGTTTATTTATCGCTAGTAAAAACAATTTGTTTACATAAATTTTCTTTCTACAACTGGTAAAAAGAATTTTTTTCATTCAATTAAAGATTTTTTAAATTTTTTTACCACATAAGTTATTTTTTTGCAAGTCGTAATAAATTATTTACACAATAAATGATCAAATAAACTGTTATTTACTTTAAATAATTTTAAAATATAATATTTATTTAATTTAATTTAAATAATCTTGTTATTTACTACCATTTCCCTTTTAAAATTCTTCTATTAAAAATGCCATTTCCCTCTTCCACCCTTATTAAGGTGCTTCTTACCTAATAAGGCCCAATGGACAGATGAGCCCAAATCATGAGGATCAAAGTGAAGCCAGACAATGAAAGCTAAACGAGATGCCCAACCAACAGTAATCTGGTTACCGGTTTCGGGTCAACACGTGCCAGCTCAGCGTCTCCTCATATACACCGCCAAGCATCGGAAAAGAGACAAGACAACGAAGATGAACTTTGTTTCGGTTTCTTTTCTTTTTGTGGGACAATAAAAGAGGACGAATTACGATATACTCTAATCTTTGGAGAGCAATTCGGATCGGAGAAAAAAAAAAGGAAAAAAAAAAAGAAAAGAAGAAAGAAAGATGAGCGAGGAATCATCGAAGAGCAGAGGAGTGACCGGCGACCAGGAGAGCCAGCACTACGGCACCTTCCAAGGCGTGGCCAACTACTACCATCCTCCTTCTCACCAGCCACCGGCTCAGCCGGTTGTCGGTTTCCCTCAGCCGTTACCGCCTCCCGGCGTAACCGGTCATCCCCGCTACCCTCACGTCCATTATCCTCATGCTTATCAAACCGTCCCTGGTACGCTTCGCTCTCTCCTCTGTTTGTTTTTCTTATTCCTTTAATTACGTAAAATAGATATGTAGATTTTTTTGTGCATATGATATCGAATTGGGCGTTGTTTGGATGATGCTTATTAAATGCATAATTTGTTTTTGATTGTGTTATAGATTTTATTATTTTTTTCCCCTGAAATGATTGTTTATATTAGGTTATCATGGATGAAATTGCATTTTTAGTTATGATACATGAAATTGATCATGATTGAAAATAAATTGACTTTGGATATTAAAGTGGTTAACTTGACATCTTCTTGTGGTGTTTTTTTTTTTTTTTGAAATGGGAGCTATGGTGAGTTATCAATGCTAATTTACACTTTTTTTTTGGGTGCTCTTTAGTGGAAAATTTGCCCTTGTACAATTTATGTGATAGTTTCTGAAATTATCAGATATCATTATTTGGGGGGGTTTCACTTTATCTTATTTGCTTATCAACCCAAACGCAGAGTTCATTTGGAAAGCATTTTTCGAGTTTTCATATATTCGATTTTGTAAAGGTTATATGAATTCATATGCATATGAGAAGTTATCAACTGAGGAATTAGCTTCTTTTTGAGGGGGATATAGAAATTGTAGCGCGCATTTGTTTCTGCTGTAGTTTTAGGTTTATGTCGCTGATGTTTTAAAGAGACTCAAAACTTGACACATTTTTTCGCTGCTAAAGCGATGTTGAAGTTATGATATTATTGTAGTTTAATGTATGAATAATAGCTAAGGCTTGAGTACTTTCTATGATTATATTGAGTAGACGTTTCTTTATTTATATTTAATCTTCATCTTGTTATATTGTTGTTCCAAAGGTTATGCTGTTGTTGAAGGACACCCTGTAAGAGAACATCGTCTTCCTTGCTGTGGCCTGGGCATGGGCTGGTTTTTGTAAGTTTGTCGAGATTTATCCTTTTCATATTCAACTATTGTCATTTGTAAGTCTAGTTTTAACTTTTAAGGGAAACAATATGGGTTTGAGTTTAGGCCCCAATGAAATGATTAAGATAAGCTAGCTCGTTCATCTGCACATTAAGAAGAACTACCCGGTGGTGCAGAACTCTTTGACCCTTAGATGCAGAGGAACTGACATCTATCTCACCTCCACTCCACTCCTTATGTACAATGAATGAGCAGACAAGCGTCTCCTTTGTTTTGGCTTTGAAGAATAGTTCATAAACAAACACATTTATTCCAATACATCTATCCATGTAGGCATGAGAAATGAACTGAAGGAACTTTGTGGTTTTTTTTGTTTTTGTTTTTGTTGTATATTATAAGTGATATGAAAAGACTAAGTTATACTATACATAATTAGTGACTTATATGACCTATGCCTAATTGATGAAGAATGTTGACTAAACTTGGCTTCTTGAGCTTCTTTTTTCTTTTTGAAAAAACATAGTGCTTGTCCAGTTTCTTATTTTTTTAGTCCTTTTCAGTCGTGTTGATTATAGGTCAGTGGTTCTTGAGCACTCAGTTTCGGAGACTGGAGAGTAACTGTTGACTTGAGTTGCGCACCTTAAAGTAACTAAATCTAATGTTAGTCTAATACTGTAGGGTCTATTGATGAAATAGAATTGTTTGATTTCTCATGATTAATTAGCCTTCTTCAAAAAATCATTAACTTGTTTTAGGATAATATGCTAACATTCAAATATCTGACCAAGGCAAATAGGAATATGTTATGGACATTGAACAGCTCTGTTTTGAAGTAATTAAATTATAGCTTCTGCATTTATTGAAAAATCATCTTTAACCATCTTGCAGGATTGTCAAATTTTGTGTTGATTCTCGATGTTTGTCTTTACAAGTATAGTTCTCCGGTTTATCTAGTTCATGTTTATGATTGGTGTTTTCACTGTTTCTTTGGTCAGGTTTTTAATTGGTTTCTTTCTTGGTGGCATTCCTTGGTATGTGGGAGCTTTTATTCTACTTTGTGTACGAGTGGATTACAGAGAAAAGCCTGGATATGTGGCCTGCATGATCGCTGTAAGTATCCTTTATGCTTTCATTTTATTTTATTTTTAACTTGCTACAATTGTTCTTGAATTTCATTTTTCTTTTTGCAACTTAATTGTCTGAAGTATCTTATTCTTTGTAATGAGTCTAATGACAATGAAATTAAGCAAAATGTTTTTTCTGATTCTTTCAACTTTATTCAAAACCCAGTCCTTGTCCTTAATAATAAGTGCATGTTTTTGTAATTTTAACCAACAATACATGCAGCAGTAAAAATGAATTGTTCCTGACATCTTAGTGTATACGGTGAATTCATGCGGAAGGTTCAGTAGCCCTTTAAAGTGGGTATTTAGATATGAGAGAGAATTTTTATGTTAAAATATAGTATCCATTTTTGAATGTCCTTGCAGTTTTCTGCGTGTTGTTATTTCTAGTTTGTGTTTTACTCTTTTTTGTCCGATTATGTTTAAGTTGCACGCTGTGAATTCATGCATAAGCTTCATGGTCATTTTTTAGGTGCTTTTCAAATTTGAGAGGGGGATTTTGATTTATTGTGAATTACATTACACTGGTCATTAATGTCAGTCTCCTATTGTGGATTACTTTGTCGAAATTAAAAATTTAAAGCTAAAAAAAAAAAATAAGAAGAAAAAGAAAGAGAGAGATCAAAACCTTGTTCATTTTGCTGACTACTCATGCGCCAATTGTTTGTTGGTTATCAGAAAAGTGCAGAGAACCTCACGGGCAATTGTTTTATGATTTACTGTGTCAATATGCAATTTCAAAATGATAAAAGTGTCATTCAGTCATACCATGTCGACCAGGAAATTGTATAGTTTTGAAATTGCATATAGTAAATTATACGCCCTAGTCACACTTCTCCATTTCGTGGTCGATCATTATCCGCTTAATTGTGCTGCCAATACCAAGTATTGTTCTACTTCAAACATTGAGAACTTTTTAGATTGTGCATGGTGTGTGGTATATCACATTAATTTAAGATTTCTCAGAAGAAAAAAGTTAAAAAGTGTTCCTATCATCTTACTTTCTCTTAAAACCACGACTGTGTCAATATTATTGATAATCCGTCGTCTGGTATTGTTGCATGCATTTCTATCAATCTGATAGTTAATACGACAGGCCAGTTGATAACTTGACAACTTGATGCGATGGCTGTTTGTTGGAATACTGTTGAATTGGTTTCGTTATGCTGTAGATTACATTATAGGCATTAGGCACTTATTTCGTTTAAGTTGCTGTTCAAATTTTTATAGGAAGAAGGTGCACATACTTGCCTTTTAATTGGAAATGCAATTTTACTGCTGTTTGTGTATTTAAGTTAACCGTTTGTGTGGTCCGAATTTGACCACTTTATGTTTATGGTGTTCCTTTTCTTCTTTATTTTCAGGCCATACTAGCTATAATTGCTGTAACTCTTGGCGTAACGAAGGGAACTCATGCTTGGTGAGCCCCGAAACGGGTTGTGAAGATCATTGTATAGTGCTCTCCGGTTGCCGCAGTGAATATATCAGTTGGTTAAATGTAACTAAACTTGGAGGTTGTCTTGTTTTAGCCTTGTATTTATAAATTCTTGAGTGTTCATAATGTTGTCAAAACACTTGGTTTCTTAATATTCTGACGATGAATTGAGTAGCAGTAGTTGAAAGAGGAGAAAAGGGGCAGAAGCTTTTTGAAGAGAAAGTGGTGTTCTCGTAGGTGTCGCTAGAACTTGTTTACACTTTTTTCTTTTCTTTTTTTTTTTTTTTGTCTGAAAAAAAAAAAAAAAAAAACTAGTTTATCAGTTCCATTCCCAATATCCCATTTGAAAAAAAAAAAAAAAAAAACTAGTTTATCAGTTCCATTCCCAATATCCCATTTGAAAAATAAAAAAGAAACAGCACTTGTATCTTTAAAAATTAAATAAAAAAGAAACAGCTGTCTTCTTTATGCACGAGGCTTGATTAAATTCCTTCAAGGCGTATCGGTAGATACAGATAAATCTGACATGACATCATCAATAATCGAACGGTGCTTTCAAAGATTCTGTATGATTCAATTCATAAATTTTTATTTTGTTATAATGTTTTTTTCTCATATTTCCACCGAAAACATAATTTTGGAGCCCAAAAAAAAAAAAAAATTCCATTTAAAACACAAAAATAGTCATGTATTTGCGTGTGTATTTCCCGGCCAAAAGAAAATTGTCCACAAATTTTGTTCATAGGTTTTCAATTTCTTACCGTGTAAAGTTTATTTATTTATTTATTTTTTGCTGGTCAAATAGGGAATCAGGTGGTCTGCCTCACGTCTCCATTCATACGTCAGGAGTATACCCAAGAAACACAGGGCCACTGAGGAATGGCAAGAGCTTTTAACTATTTTCCTACGGACCATCCACTCAGTTTCTCCACCTATAGCGAGTCCTTTTTTTTTTCTATAAGAACCGGACAACCTTCTGCAGGTATGAAAACTCGAACCCGAACGGATGAATAGAGAAGACCTAGCAAAGGTCCTTAACACTAGACCACAACGCTCTGTGGCGTGTACGTTTATTTCATTACTTGTTATTGAAGGCATGAATTCTACACGCACGTATATATGCATTAGAGATTATTTCTGAATTTGGTAATTCTCTTCACCATATTTCCTCAAACAAGTATGAACAGTGACGTGCTTATCCCTGAACTTTAAAATTATTACTAACAACTCTACTGTTAAGTTTTGGATGAGAATCATTAAGACGAATTTCCAGAACTCTCCCTGAGGTTTGGTCAAATTCAAAATTCGCCTCCCGAACTATCTGAGGTGACACACGATCCTTGGGTTATGACTTGGTAGTGAAAGCACTTGTTCTAGTAAGCTCAATCTAGTTTTTGAATGAATCTCTTTAATCCGTCTAAAAATATTGATGTTTTTCCAGAATGTTATCGAACTACGATTCAAGATGATGAGAAGGAATCTATGAAGTTGTTGCTCATATGTGGTTTGGATGCAGTGCTCACGTCTCTTCAAGTGCATGCGATTGACTCCGGCTGCGGACTGGGAGTCATCCAATGGATGATTTCGACATTCAATCTTGATTATCCTGAGTACTGATGATGAGGCGAATTAAATGTTAATGGCGTTATATAGTAAATACAAAAATTAAAAAAAAAAAAGGGAAACAAACCAGGAACTTGAATCTAAAAGTGTATATAAAGAGGAGCATAAATACTCACTTTTCTAACCCTCCCAATTTTGTTTTTGTTTTTGTTTTTTATTTTCACAAATCCCAATTCCCAAAGTCCGTGGATTTAGAGGAATCTTGAATTTGTTATATTTGATCATTAGAATCGGGATAAATATGGGAGTCACCTAGGCCTCCTTTATTTCACCGATTTGAGTTTTCAGTTTTAAGTTTCTATAGTAAAAAATTCTTAGAAAATATCACATCTAATTTTTTCTGCTATAGTAAAAAGTTTTCAAAAAATATTATATCTCAACTCGAATTAAAAACTCAAATCCATGAAGTGAATGAAGTCCTAGTAAATCTCTAATTTATTGCTATTTACTAAAACATAAATTATAGTAAACAATAGATTTTTAAGACTAAATTAAGTAAATAACATATTTTAAAATATTTAAAATAAGTAGTAATAAAAAAGATTTTTATCTCATAAATTTTATATTTAAAATTTGATTTACATGGTAAAAAGAGTTTTTATCAAGTAAATTTTCTTTTTACAATTGAATTTACTGTTATTTATTTTAAATAATTTTAAAATTTATTATTTATTTTATTTATTTACTCAAATATGCTATTTACTTGGTTCTCCCCTGCTAAAATTTCCCAAAATTTTGGCTTTACTTCTCTCCCTGTTGTTTATGCATTGGATCAGTCGATTCGCTTCTTTTGGGTCGTTAAACGGGCCAGGCTTAATCCACCCCAAGCTCTAACTGGGCCTCTAGTGGGCTTAGACTCCACGTGTAATCATTTGAGTCCGTGTCACCAAGCTTTCCATTTTCACGGCCTAGGGTTTTTCCGTCTCTCAGCCTCAGCTCAAATCCTATATAATGGAAAGAAAACCCTAAACTCCTCTTTCTCTACCACAGAGAGAGAGAGAGAGAGCGTCAGAGACCTCAGAAACCTTACCGTCTTCTCTGTTTCTCAGAAATGGTTACTTTCAGGGTAAGCCGCTAATCACTCTTCCTCAGATCTCCGTCTTTTCTGATAATCTCTGTTTGTTTCCCGAGAAAATGGAAATCTTTCAGTACTTTTTGCCGATCGAGCTTTCCTTTTCCTATGTTCTGAATTTCTTTTCCTTTCAGATGATTTTAGTGTTTTGAAATGGCTTTGATTTTGGTTTCGTTGCGCAGTTTCACCAGTACCAGGTTGTGGGAAGGGCTCTCCCGTCGGAGACCGATGAGCACCCCAAGATTTACCGCATGAAGCTCTGGGCCACCAACGAGGTTCGCGCCAAGTCCAAGTTCTGGTAAGAGGAGCGATTTAGTCTCGATCTTATTGATTGATTTGTGTTTTTCGCTCGTTTTTGGGTTTTTGATTTTTTTGGTGTTCTGTTCATGAATTTGGATTTAGGTATTTTCTGAGGAAGCTGAAGAAGGTTAAGAAGAGCAACGGACAGGTTCTTGCTATTAATGAGGTAATATTTATTTTTGAAATGATATTTTTATTTGCTCATTTTTCTTGTGTTATGTGGTAAAATAGTTGTTCCTTTTAAAGCGATGTTGAACATGAATCGAATTATTGGAAATATCAGATTGTTATATTTATTTATACCACGATCTTGTAACCGGTGTTGTTGTAGCTAATGTATCGGAGGGTGGAATTTGCTGGATATGAAAAAAAAGAGATGATTCATTTTGTGTTTTATCTCTTAGACATTCTTTTATTGGTGTTTAATACATGTGAAATTGTGGGAAGTGTGAGAATTTCCCGAGTTAGTGGAATGAACTTTCAATTTCATTTTCTGGGTCCTTGCTATCATAGTTGATCTGATCATGGTTGTGGTGTTCCTTTATCTACATTTTGCTCAGGTCCATCTGTTTTACCACTTGCATATCTCTCTTTACATTGTTGTCTCTGGGGTCTGGACTCTGCAGAACTTATAATATGAGGAAAGAGTTTAATATTGGTAAATCCTGTATTGACCTTGGATAAATTAAGATCTAAAATCCCAATTCTACTTCACAATTGTAGCCGGGCTTTAACAAATGATCTATTTCAAGAAGCTGATTTGTAAAATCATATGTTGTCCTCTGGCTAGTGACAGTGCGCCATTTTTTAGTGTGTTCTCAATTCTCATCGTTGAGTCTAGACTCTAGAATTTAGACAGGAAAGTAAGTTTTATATTCACGCAAAATCATGTGTTTTTATATTCAAGCAAAATCATGTGTTGATTGTTTTTTATTTGTGGTTTTGTAATTAATTATCATTTGGTTTGGCCCTTTTGTTGGTATGAAATTTCTCAACAAATTTATCATATTTTCTTGCAGATTTTTGAGAAGAACCCCACCAAAATTGATAATTATGGTATTTGGCTGCGATATCAGAGCCGAACTGGGTACCATAATATGTACAAGGAGTTCCGTGACACCACTCTAAATGGTGCCGTGGAGCAGATGTACAATGAAATGGCTTCTCGCCACAGAGTTAGGTTCCCATGCATCCAGATTATCAAGACTGCAACTGTCCCTGCCAAGCTTTGCAAGAGAGAGAGCACAAAACAATTCCACAACTCGAAGATCAAGTTCCCATTGGTGTACAATAAGGTCAGGCCACCAACTAGGAAGCTAAAGACCACATACAAGGCATCAAGGCCCAACTTGTTTATGTAACTTGGTCATTTGACGATCAAGCAAGCTTTTAAGAGAAGTTAAAGTGAGCTATTTCTGGATCTTTTTTGGTAGAAACCTTTTTTTTTGTGGTCCCTTTTTGTTATTTTATCGGATATTTTGTTATTTGAGCATCTTTGAATCTCAAGTTGGTTTAGTTTAAAGGTTTCAACATTCTTGTTTGCTTACTACAATTCATTGCTCGATTATGGTTGTCGTTTGATTCAGTTGTGAGTTCGTATTAAACCTATTATCATCTAGATTTTTGCTCCTATTATTATTATTATTATTATTTTTTGTCGTAGTGTGTTATAGGTAAGTTTAGTCCGTTATCTTGTCTGTTATCATAGTGAAGTGAAGTGATGATTCCATGATCTTAACATGGCTGATTTCTTGCTGAAGATATGTTGGAAGAGCGACAAATTCATAAACCAATGGTGGGATTTTGGTCTCTAGACACAAAGCCTAGGAGCTTGACAACATTCTTGTGGCTGTGTTGGCTATGTTTCATTCACACACACGCGCATATCTAAAGCATTTGTTTTATATTCAAATGAAAAAAGTCACAATTAAGCAGAACATGTTACATACTTATTGGTAGAAAACAACACAACATCAATTCAGAAGCACATCTATGTAGGCTTTCAGAACAAGTGGACAACTATTGTATGGAAATCCTGCTATAATTGGATTCATAACATCTTCACATCTAAAGGGTGTATTTTAAAACATTTAGGTGAGAGAAACTGATGGCTCCGTATCATACCCCATAACATCGTAGGTAGTATATTCCACTAGCTCATACGAGCTACGATCGTGCTTGACATTCTCATGGCTGCTACTAGACGATTCATCAAGCAATCGCTTGGACTCTTCACTGTTTTTCAGAGCCTTATAGTTTCCATGATTGAGCTTATTCAGCCTTGCAAGCTCCTCCGCCACTTCTTTCATTGATGGCCTTTTAATGCCACTACTCTCCAAACATCTTGTTGCAAGCTCAGCCACGGCCTCTATTTGGTCCATCTCATCTTCATCACGAAAAACCATCGAGTCCAAGATTGTATCCACACAATTATTGCGATTTTCTTTAACTTTCGCAACAAAGTACTGAACAATGTTACTTTTCAGTCCAGTTCTCCCATTTGAGATTGGTTTCTCTCCTGTTATGAGCTCCACAATAACAACACCAAAGCTATACACATCGCTCTTTGTGGTCAAAGTGCCCGTGTTAAGATACTTGGGATCTAAGTACCCCAAAGTCCCCTGCACTGTGGTGGCTATGCCAGTTTGCCCTGGTGGAATAAAAACTGAAGCTCCGAAATCGGAGACTTTTGCAGTGTAATTTTCATCTAAGAGAATGTTTGTGGACTTGACATCTCTATGAATGATCGGCGGGTGTGCCAGAGAATGCAAGTAGTCAAGTGCTAGCGCAGTTTCTGCGGCGATTCTCAAACGGGTTCTCCACGATCTTAACATGGGCGATCTCTTGCTGTGGATGTGTTGGAAAAGCGTCCCCTGGGATACAAATTCATAAACCAAAAGTGGGATTTTGGTCTCTAAACATAAGCCTAAGAGTTTGACAACATTCTTATGGTTAACTTGCGAAACGGTGGCTATTTCTTCGTGAAATTGCTGGTGGTTTATTTGGATTTTTTCTCTTCCTTTGGCTTCTTGACCGCTACTAGCGTAGAATCATGATCCATTAAAACTCCCTTGTAAACTGAAGCAAAACCACCTCTGCCAAGGAGTTGATTTTCATTGTAATTGTTGGTTGCTTTGGCCAACTCTGCCTTGCTGAAAATTCTGACTCTTTGGTTCTTTAACACCAAACCCCCATTTTCTTTGAATATTTTCTCTCGTTTTCTCCTCTTACAATCATAGAAAATGAGTAAAGCAATAATCACAAGGAAAACGCTGGCTCCAATAACTGTGCGCAACAAAAACGACGGAAACAAGTCAAAACTCTAAATTTGAAGACCAATAATTATCAAACTGATGATAAAGCAAATAATAACTATATAAAATGCTTCTGTTGTGCATACATATTCATTATATCAGTATATATGTATATATATTATATGAAAATATCTCGTCACAATTGATCCACTAACTATAAAATGTAATGAGGCATTCCCTTTATTAAAGAAAAGGAATTTCAAGATATGAAAAATTATTTAAAAAAATAAAAAAGAGGCAGGTCATTCAAAGTTATAAATCAATCTATATATTAAGAAAACATACATGTGGCAATTGTTGTAACACGAAATCCTTGACAACCAACTTTACCATCGCCCCGCATCCCCAGAGGGCATTTGCATTCGTAGTCTCCAATCGTATTTTTGCATTTTCCTTCACAACGGTATGTTTCCGGCCAATTGCACTCGTCAATATCTAGAAGAAAAAAAGTACGTGATTAAGTATTTAAATACTACCGAAGTTAAACACTATTAACTAAGATGAAATTATATTTTCAAACCTACTTTTAATTAGTGTATAGTGTGTTCAGTAACACTAGTGTTCCTTAAGATTGTTTCATTAATCTATATCCTATATCCTTAGAGATAAATTAACGAAAAGATAAAAAATAAAAATAAAAAGCTTAGGGTACACTGGAGGTGAGCATTCCAACTAATACAAAGTAGGTATTCCACCTTAAGTGAAATTATATAAAGAGTCATTTTAAAAAACTATATTCACTTTTATGTTTTTGAAATATATGATTTTGTTTTCTAAACTGTAAAATTATGATTAAAATTTCGGATTCAAAACTTGCTAATACATATCTTACATTTAAATGATCATTTGACTAATCAATTTAATATTTTCTATTACATTGTGGATTTTAGGTATGAATATATCTTATTATACTATCATCATACTCCTAATTCATATGTTTCAGCTACTAAATTTTCGCATTTAATCGGATTCTTTTTATTGCTAATTAGAAACTGATCACGAGCTCCTCTCTATGATTCAATAAAATTTTGTGTTCTTAAGTTTTTTTCTCTTAAATTCCTCATTTTCGGATTAATATTTTCATAATTTATGTTAGACAAAATCAAAACTTCTATCCAAACAAGACAATAGATATAAAATATGATATGAATTTCAAACACGAAATTAAGAATAATAAAACCAGTAGAAAATTATTCAAATATTGAACGAAAAACCTTCAAGTTGTACTATTGGAATAATTTTTTTTTTAAATAGCGGTGGAATGACTGTTGAGATGGAAGGAATGTGAAATCAGGAATGAAAAAGTTGTATTGTTGGAGATTGTTTTTCTTTTAAGAGGAGAAGAAATCTGGGTGTCTCGAGGAAATTAAAAAATATCAATGTCTTAAATGAAGAAAATTAAGTGGCAATGATATATAAAATATTAGTAGTAATAACTATTTCTTGGAATTATGCTCTTTTTTTATTACAATCTTTTATTTCCCCAAAATAACTATTTCTTAGGATTATGCTCTTTCTGGATTACAATCTTTTTATTTCCTTAAAACGCAATTAAATGTTAGAAGATTTACTACAATACACATAAAAAATATACAAACTAATATTCTTTTCTAAAAAAAAAAAAGGGAGAAATAAAAAAATCCAGCAAGATGAGGTCTTGGCTCATTGGGGACCTAAGGCAAGGGCCTTAGTGGCCTTACCCTTGAGCCGCCTATGCTCCCATATTGCAAAATCTACCTTTTAATATTAGTGTGTGGTGAGCATCGATACTCTATAGCATTGTTCATTAAAAGACAATCCATATAATTACAAAACACACAAAAGAGAAAGACGAATGATATATTTGCACACACATAATCATGCATTATATTACTATTATTATCAGTTTACCTTGGCAGCCATGTTTGAGATACGGATTCCCCCTAAATCCTTCTAAGCACCGGCAACGATATCCGAGGGCGTTGTCGGAGTATGAGCAATCAGTATTTTCGCCGCAGGCATACTCCGATTTGGTACTCATTTTCGCTTCCTCAACATTTTTCCTCTCCCACCATCCAATCTAGCAGAACGCTCGGGTTCTCGACAGTTTCCGGCCGAAAATCAAGCCGCATATTCGAGATGTTGAAAGTCCTCTGGTCCACCAAGAAGGCAAACCCGCAAGGGTTGAATGTCAAAACGTCGCTTTGGTTAGGCGAGGTAATGAGCGTTATCTCAAGCGACTTGAGATTCTTCGGCAGCGATGTCTGGCAGCAGCCGATGCCCGAGCACGAGCCCTCAGCAGCCAGATCGACCTTGTCGCTGCAAAGGGAGATACAACCACTCCCGAACTTGCCATCTGCGTCATTCATGAAGGCGAGCGTGTCGCAGCCGAGGCCGATCAGCTTGTTCTCGGAGCTGGAGAACGTGTAAGGGTTCTTATTTCCCAAGGTAATATTCTGGTCGAAAGAGGCCGTCAAACTGGACTCGTTGTAGCACTTGTAGGCGCTATCGATGCTAACACTCATCGTACCATTCTCCACCGATATATCGAGAACCTCAATGTTTTCTCCAAGAATGAGTTTAGGGGGAGAGAAGCTGCGGTTGCATGTGAGCAAGAATTCTTTATCCTTGGCGCAGTCTTTGTCGTCGATTCCAAAAGGGTAAGGAACTTTTAGTTTCCCACATGTTCCGTTGCAACGCGGGGACTTCACGTCGGAAGTACTGTTATTTGTCGCCGCAACAGCTATGCAAATTGATGGCAACAATAATAGAAGCACTACGCCGCAGTAATTCTGTAGTTTTACGAGTATTTTGTTGTTTATCTTTGCCATCACGTAGCTATAGCTAGTATTACCACTCTTTTAATTTTTGAAGCCTTCTCTTTTGGCTATGTGCATATATAGGCAAATTGAGCGTATACATATGCTCAGATCACCTGTTGTTCTAATTTTTTGCTGGTATTTTTTATCTTTTAATTGGTATCTAATCTAATCAATTAGATTATGCAACTCAGGAATTAAGGTATGATAAAAGTTAATTAAAAAACATTTTAAACTTTTAAAATAAAGTGGCATAATGTGATTAGTTAACATAATTTTAAACATTGAATATGAAACATGAGGTGACCTGAGTTGACCTGAGTCAGGTCAATATATAGAGTATGTCATGGGTTGCTTGGAATATATCAAGGCAATACCATTTGTTCCAAAATGAATCTCTATGATTGCTAATTGTTCTAATGTGGCGTGCATACTCGTTCATTGAGATTATACAATTCAGTATCAATTTATTTTTTAAGTCAAGTCTTCCTCCACTTGCCAATAGCTAAAGTGAAAATTAATTAAGATAAATGTTATTTATTCTGCAGGTCATCTTCAGTACTTATAATATTGAAGTTGCATCTCAATTTGCCCCAACAATTTGATTACCAATTGACATATATGAATAGCTTATATTTAGATATTGAAATAGACATGGCAACTTAGGGTACAAATCAGCACAAAGTTATTATTTATTTCTTTATAATGTCATACGTGTTTTCATTTTTCTGAAGCATACAGATCTTAAATAATCCAAAATAGTTAAGTTAATTGTATATAAATGCAGTCCTTGTAATGAAAACAATTATAGTCAAGTACTACTTGTAGAAGAAACTAAGGACTTTCAATTATATATATATAT
>NW_010367552.1:628232-640937 GCF_000414095.1 Morus notabilis
ATATATATATGAGTGTTGCTTTAATAGTTACTTTAATATTTATCCATCATTGAGTATTATTGTTTTGACCATAAGATATTAATCTGATGGTTGTAATAAATTGAATAATTGATTAAAAAAATTAATGATAATTAATAAAATTAGATTCTTATCACGCCACGCCATCAATGAAAAAGAAATCAAATTTTATGATGTTAAATTGTATTGTAACGTTTCAAAGATACAATATTGCTGGTGAAAAAAAAATTAAAATTATTAGATAGGAGAATTCTTGTAATTAAACCTTTCTTAAAACAGAAAACTTAAGAGCGCCACATGGACTGGTAGTTGACTGATAGGATACAAGCCTAATTTTATTGCAAGACATAAAGAGAGCCATACACTATCAATTTAACAACACACATCCAATCCAAACACTGACACTACAACAGCTCATATCAAGATGTTAGGTTGAGGAACAAGCATTGTAACTCAGAAATCTACGGGCACGTTCTTTTGTTCAAAAAATTCAAAAAAAGATAACTCAAGTTTTAATTTTATTTAAATTCACGTTCTTTTAAGTCTCAATTTTATTCAATTTCACTCAACTTTATTCAAGTTACAACTTCAACTCAAATTATAACTCAAATTTAACTCAAAAACTATACTCAAATTATACTCTAAAAGAACAACCCTCATTTTTTTTTTTCAAAGAGTACTTCTATATTTCCCCATAATAAGGTTTTAACCGCACTCCGACTTGTCAACTTTTTATGGGAAAAATTATTACATTTTCATCTCTTTTTCAAACACCAGTCCCATAGTCACATGCCGAATTGAGATGAGTAGGTTTTAAATAGAAATAGAGTACGTAGCAATTTTTACCTTTTTTCATTTTTTATTTTTTTTTCACCTTAGGTGATAGAAACCGATGGCTCGATATCGTATCCCGTCACATCATAGGTAGTATTTTCCACAAGCTCATAACCCCACTGTGCTTAATATCCTCATGGTAGCTGATCATGTCATTCTATATATATAGCTAGGCAAACTTTTTCACTTTAAAAGTGAGAAGCAGACAAGATGCTTTAATTATTGTTGAAATTTAGACTCTCTTATTCTATAAGGTACTAATTTGGATTATTTATTTATTTATCTATTATTATTATTTTTTAATAAAGAAAGACCAGAGAGGGAGCGTGGAACACTGACATGGCCTTAGAATAGTTCTCGATGAGGATTGCGTCACTTCAGCCACGCCGGATAAGTTAGCAGTCCAGATAGGTAGGAGAATGGACCTAGATATTATAAATGAATACTGATTGGACGTGAATAAACTGTGACATTAAGAACCGTCAACTCTCAAATCTTAGGCCACAAACGTTCCAGTCGTGTTAAACCTTAAGGCTAAGCCCACCACACTTAGTCTTCATTTACTCCGCAGAATCCAATTTTTAATTCGAATTGAAATATAATATTTTTAGAGAATTTTTTACTGTAATAGAAAAAGTTAAATGTGACATTTTTTAAAAATTTTTTACTGTAAAAACCTAAAACTGAAAACTCAAATTGACGAAATGAACGAGGCCTTCATGTTTATTTTTTGGTAATTAGTCCTAGTTGTTGCAGTTAATTATGATTAATTCTACAGAACACTGAGTTCAAATAAGTAATAAGAGCTAGGAAATTATGTTGTAGACTTGAGAGTTCCGAAAATAATCTTTAACAGCGAGTTGTAAATCTTTTCAATTGTTAGCATTGTCTTCTTCTTTTTTTTTTTTTTTTTTGGGTTATGTGATAGCTTTGTATTTAATCTTGCATGTATATTTACTGTGCATAGCTTTGTATGTTATGGAATTTATAATTAGTGATTATAATTTTTTTTTTCAGTCTTCGCAACCAAGTCTTTATTGGGATGTTTGGTAGAAGGATTCGTTCCCTAATTCGAATCATAATTCGTGATTCGCTACAATATTTTTTCTCATAAAAAATACACATAAATCAAAAATAATTCGAATCACACAGTTTAAATTCTCCGATCAAACATTTGTCAAGCTGCAAATCAGACATTGTAAAGTACGCGTCATATCATTAGTGGAAATAATGGACGACGTGAGAAATGATTTAGGACATGCATTTTCAGAGACGTTAACGACCGATTGAGTTAGAAAAGTTCTTTTCTATCGCGTCACTTCAGCCACACCGGATACGTTAGTAGTCCAGATAGGTAGGAGAATGGACCTAGATATTATAAATGAATACTGATTGGACATGAATAAACTGTCACATTAAGATCACCGTCAAAAAGAGAACCGTCCAACTCTCAAATCTTTGGCCACAAACACATATTAGTCGTGTTAATCCTTAAGGCTAAGCCCACCACACTTGATGTTTGTCTTTTGGTAATTAGTACTAGTTGTTGTAGTTAATTATGATTAATTCTACAGAATACTCAGTTCAAATAAGTAATAAGAGCTGGAAAATTATGTTGTAAGACTTGAGAGTTGCGCAAATAATCTTTAACAGCGAGTTGTAAATCTTTTTAATTGTTAGCATTGTCGTCTTCTTCTTCTTCTTCTTTTCTTTCTGTTTTTTTGCTATGTGATAGCTTTGTATTTAATCTTGCATGTATATTTACTGTGCATAGCTTTGTATGTTATGGAATTTATAATTAGTGATTATAATTTTTTTTTTTTTTTAGTCCTCGCAACTAAGTCTTCATTGACTTAATGGAAATAAGGGACGACGTGAGAAATGATCTAATTACGCTGCTTAGACATACAGAGAATTAGGGACTTTGCTTGCTACTTACTCTTCTAGGATGAGAAGTAGGTCTCTTGTTTTTAGGATGAATAGCTCCCGCCTTTGCTGTTCGTCGGCGGAGTGAGTCTACTTGAACCAGCAAGACGCGACAAGACACGGAAACCGATTGATCAATATGAATCTCAAGTAAAAACATCTTTAGATTGATATTTGCCAAAGTAACTCTCTACCTGAACAGGAATTAGAGCACTGACCTGGGAGCGGCGATGACAGAAGTCAAAGCACCGTGTTCCTCAGTACACGTGAGTGTTAAGTCAGTTTATACATCAACAATGATGATTCAAAATAATACATTATTTACAGAGTATTTTTGCATATTATTAAAAAAATTAAAAGAAAAAACTTTTTAAAATAAAATATTTTAAAAAAGGTTAGGTTTTCACTGACATAAAGGAAGACAACTTTTAAAATGATAAAACTCTCTTTGTAAGTTTCATATTTTTTATACAAAGAGGGAGCAACAGCAATAATATCTTTGTACCCAAAAGCTAGCGTTTATTAATTGTATGAAAATTAGATAGGCTTCGTTGAGGTATTACATCAAAGCATATTAATTTACAGAGAATTTTGCGACCCGGTCATATTGGAACCTAGTGTAAATTAGAGATGCAAGAACGGGCCAACTCGTTCTCTTTAGGCCCACGCGGGCCGTGGGCCAGGCCGACTCAACTCACAATATTTGTGAGTCGGGTCGAGCCGTATAAGAATTATCTTGACCCAGCGCACACCACGAAGTAATTTTACGTGGGCCAAATTAGGACCCTCTTGGCCCATCATAGGTTTAGATGAACCAACCTATTTAAGCATGAAATTTTTAATTTTTAAGTTTTAAACAAGTTAACAAATATAAAAGTTTGAATAGTCAATGAAAATATGAAAAATAATATTTATTTACGATTGCCTCCTTAAAAACGTTTCCAAGGAAAACCCAGTGGGACAAAACCTTAATAAGAAAAAAAGAGTACAATCAGAATAATTATACATAAGATGTTTACAAAATTACTTAAAAAAGAAAAAAAAAACATAAAATAAATAAGATAAATAAAATAAATAAATATTGTTCGTAATTACAACGTATTATTACTCCCAGTGGGAGTATTAAAAATGTCTAAATTTTCAAAGTCATTAACTCAATCATCTTGAACTTGTTGGCTTCTTATGCGAGCATCCTCCCAATATTTGACGTACATTATTGTCTCCAGAATATCATCACTCATATGTGCACGCCGTTCATCAAGTACTCTACCACTGCAACTAAATACTTGTTCACTTGTAACTGTGGACACTGGTATGGTTAGTATATCACGTGCCATTCTAAAGGGCACAGGAAAAGTTCTTGACTGTGATCTTCAAAATGAAAAAATATCGAACTTATTGAAATCATTACCACCACCTTGCTCATTGAAAATGAATGCCGCAAAACTTGTTTCCAGATAGTTTTCTAATTCACTACGTGATGAAGATGTGGATGATGCACCGAAATTATATCTGGTGTAGCTAATCATACTTTTCCATGGAGAACCATGTGATACAAATGTAGTACTCGCTAAGGGTGTAGGGGATACTGTTTGACCTCCTCCATATTTTTCATCATATGCCGTAAATATATTGTTAACTTTTGCTTGCATATTTTGAATGGTGATGATGTCAGAATGCACCGTCAGTTTTTCAACACCAGCTAATTTAACTCTTGAATCCAATACAACGGCTATGCAATACAAAGGTGAAACACACTCCCAATCATTTTAAATTTTTGTTCCATGAACTCAACAGATTCTCTAAACATGTCAAAATCTCTATGCATATCGAAGGTTGCAGGAATGTCATACAATTAATGTAATGCATGAGTAGAGGTGGGATAGTACACACCTGAGTGTTGGAGAGTAGCTTCATAAAAAAACCTTCAAGAAATTGTAGAAGCATGAAGCAATTTTGCAATCAAATTCTTAAAGCGGCTCAGTTGGATTCTTCAAGTTGTAATACGCAGTTATGACCTCTTTGTATGGTAGGCATGCGTATAGCATCAAATATGTTGAATTCTACCGATGTCCCACGTCAGTAGGAAGTCTTTTGGGTTTCACGCTTGCTCTATTGTAAAGTTTAGCAAATTCTTCAATTCAAGAACTAGAACTTGCTATGTAACCCAAGGCCGTTTGAATATTTTCCAAATAACCTTGAAAAAATTTCATGCCATTTTGAACACACAAGTTAATAATATGACAAACACATCTTTGGTGAAAAGTGTTCTGCTATGTTATAGTCTCAAAGTTGTCTAGAAAAGGTCAATAGCAACAGTATTAGCAGATGCATTGTCAAATGTGATGCTCAAAATCTTTTCTTTAATGCCATAAAAATAAAAAATTTCCATGATGACATCATGAATGACCTTGGCATCATGAGGATAAGGCATTGATCGAAAAACAATTAACCTTTTTTTGAAAAGACCAATCTTTATCCATATAATGTGCAGTTACACATATATAATTAGTTTTGGTGCGACCTTCCCACAAATCAGATGTGCATGCAACAGATGCAGTGAATGAACTAAATTCAGTTACTAAATTTTTCCTCATTGAATGAAAAACTTTCATGGTTTCAACTCTTGTAGTAGTTCTTGAAACACTCTTATATTGTAGATTATTAGCATTTTGAATGTACTCCTCAAAGGCCGGATCATCAGCAAGACTAATTGGTCGTTGAGCACTAGCCAAATATCTAGTGTGCCATTCTCTAGCTCTTTGTTGTTCATATGACCAATTGGTAACACTACCATCAGAGCTAAATTAAAGTGTTTGTTGATGACAATCAACACCACTTATACCATGCTTAGCTTCGCACTTTTTGCGATGTCTCTCTAAGTGACCAGTACCAAAATAGGATTTACTTGTGTAGTCTTGTTTGCACACTTTGCAAATTGCACGTTCTTATATTACACCATTCTCCTTTTTACGCATTACTAGATCAAAATAATTCCAAACTGGTGAAGTTCGTTACAGTTTCCTTTTGCATTTACGAATCACATCAGAGGAGCCACCAACTTGAGATAGTGAATCAGCTCTAATTTCTTCAAGTGGATCATCAAATTGTTCTTCTTCGTTGATCACCAAATTTGAAACATTAGTTCTCCTTCCATGTAATGATGTCATTGCTTCAATAAAAAATAACAATAAATTAACATAACACTATCAATAAAATTAAATAAAATAATTATACAATAAAATTAACTTATAACAATATAAAATTAATGAACAACAAATGAAATAAATTATACCTTTAAGTTTTTTTTTTTCCTTTTAGAAGAACTATAAGTAAACTAAAAAAAATAGACAATACAAAGTAGACAATACGTAAGATTTAAGAAGTTTGTTGAATGACTATGACCTAGTTCACTTTGTAGATTTGAGTTTTCAATTCAAGTTGAGATGTGACATTTTTTAAGAGTTTTTTACTAGAGTAAAAAAAGTTAAATGTGACATTTTTTAAGAATTTTTTATTGTAAAAATCTAAAATTAAAAACTCAAATCGGTGAAATGAACGAGACCACCGGTGAAATGAATGTTCAAATATAAAGTTTCAACGCACATTTATAGGTAAAAAAGTTTATTTTTTATTTATTTTTAGTTTTTTTCTTTCAAATGTGATTTGATTAGACAATACCATTACACATTGCAGACCTTCCTTCTGAACCTCTATGTTAGGCCTGCACCCTTTATAATTGCATGAGGGGAATCTAATGCCATATTCACTCACGGGTGAATATGGCATGTATGCAGTGTACATAGCCTGAGAGGGTTGCGCGGCCACACAAATGAGAAGCTGGCTCATTGTAGGCCTATATGGGCCTTACATGGCCCGAAATGAGCAGACCCATTATGGCCCTAGACGGGCAGGTCATTTATAATTTTTTAGGGAGAAAGAGAAAAATAAGCTAAGACTTGAGATGAATTAAAATTAATAGGCCAATAGTTTACATAAGTTAATAAATAGGCCAAATTACTATTTTCGCCCATAACTAGTCTGGTTATGAACCATAACTTGACAAGTTATTGTCCATAACTTGTCTGGCTATGAACCATAACTTGACAAGTTTATCCATAACTTATCTGGTTATAAACTATAACTTAACAAGTTATGGCCTATTAATTTCTATAACTAAAAATTAGCCTATATACTTTCTTAAACTTTTCATATTGGCATATTTTATACTATGCTGGGTTGGCCTATAAATCAATATATGTTGGTCAAGTCCAATCTATTAATATTTATAAATTAAATTGTGTCTTGAAACCCATCACTGTCATTGTGTCAGGATGGGGTGTCAGGATGGGTCTGAATCAGCCTACGGGCCCAATCTATTGTTGCATCTATAGTGTAAGGGGACGTTTATTTTCTACATTCATCTCTGATTATGAATCATGATTTATGATTCTCTACAGTATTTTTTCTCGCAAAAAATACATGTAAAACAAGAATGATTCTGAATCATGATTCTAAATATATAAACTAAACGTCTTCTAAATGATGCAGAATATGAAAATGGAAAAGTCCTTTTTTTTTAATATATTAGCTTCGTTGCAAAGGAGCTTTCTATTCGATGTCGCATCAAATGCGTATTTTTTGAAGAATTCTTATTTTCTAAATTGAAAATGTTCTCTCTTTTTCTTTTCATGAAAGCACTGACAATTACTTGTAATAGTTTTTCTTTCTTTCTTTGTTTTTTTTTTAAGCTTTCTACAATTACTTGTAATTAGGGCTGGCAAATCGTGTCGACGGGTCGTGTTAGTGTCGGGTTGAAGAAATTTTTTTTTGAAAAACTCCCAACACTAACACGACCTGTGACACGACGGGTTGAGAAAACACTAACACTAACACGACCCGTCCAGACACGGATTGACACTAACACGACACGCAATAACCCGTGAATTAGGACTCGAAATTCACCTGCATTCCTGACTCGAAATCGACCCGAACCTGTAATAGATATGTCACTTTTTTAAACAATTTGAAGCACTAAAATTACATTAAAAACACTAAATTTACATTAAAAACAACATGAATCAGATATGTCTTCAAAATAACGTCTAACTACATACCAAAGTCCAATAAAATAACAAAGTTCAATCGGATAACCAACTCCAACTAAATAATAAAGCTAGAATTATCTTCCAAGTGTTCAAGAGTTAAGAGCAACCGAGTTTGAAGCTTGAGCATTATCATTCAAGCTAAGAGAAACTACATCCTTTGTCATCTCATTCAAATCCTCAAGTAATGCCTTATCATGATCACCTAAGTTAACATCCAACAAGATTTAAAAATAATAATTTTAGAAATAGCTATAATAAAATTTACTAAACCGATTCAAAAGATAAGTGTAAAATACTTTACCTTCATTTCCAAATAACCAGTCTTTAGTACAGAGAAGTGCTTCAACAGTTTCACTCTTAAGTGAGCTTCGAAATTGATCCAACACACGACCACCATTACTAAATGCTGCCTCTGATGCAACTGTTGATACCGGGATGCTTAAGATGTCACGAGCCATCATGGCAAGAATAGGATAGCGGAATTGATTTGACTTCCAAAATGCAAGAATATCTAAAGGTGCATTCCTATTTACCCTAGGCTCATCCAAGTAAAGCTCTAATTGAGATTTTTGGGGAACATCAGAGAAGTCATCATCAACAAGATCATCAAATTCCTACATAAGATTAAAAAAAATGCTTAGACAATATAAGTACATATATGCAATATTTCAAAGTGAATAAGATTAGGGAATATATGAAATAAACATTACCTTGAGTAATTCATCTTCGATGTCAACAGCCATAGTTGGTACTGCATTATTCTTACTTTCTTTCTTTAAAACAGAAGGTGATACACCTGCACCTGTGCCTTGGTCACACTTAGCTTTATACTCTTCAAAAAGGCGCTCCAACTTGTTCCGCATTGATGCCAACTCAATTGAGTTTTCTCCATAAGCCTTCTTGTAGAAAAACTCAACAATTTGCATCTTATACCGAGGATCAAATACCAATGCTATGGATAAAATAGGGCTGAAATCTGACCAATACTTCTGAAACTTTCCCCACATTTGCCATGCCATATCCTTCAAATAACCATCTTCACTTTCCAAGGCTCCTTTCAATGTCACATAGCAGTTCATAATTTTTGGAAAATATAAGTTGGAAGTGGTGTATTTAGTGCCAGAAAATACAAGTGTTGCATCATAAAACACTTTCAAATACTTGTGAGCTTTCTCAACTTTTTCCCATTCATCACTAGAAAGGTGATGCTTGTAATTGGAATCACTTAACTCCAAATGTTGAAAAGCCCGCCTGAAAAAGAGAGCTCTATCAAGCATAAGATAAGTGGAATTCCACCTAGTCACCACATCTTGACACAATCCTTTATTCACATTCAACTACACCAACTTCACACACTCTATAAACTTTTGCTTCCTCATTTGTGATGCTTTTACATATTTGACAGTGTCACGAATGTTTTCAACTGAGTAATCAATCCTTTTCAAACCATCTTGTACAATTAGATTCAAAATATGAGCACAACATCTCAAATGAAAAAATTCCCCATTTGAAGGCAACAAACCATCCAAATTCAATTGTGTTTGCAAGGAAACCACAGAAACATCATTTGAAGTAGCATTATCCAAAGTGATAGTAAAAATCTTTCCCTCAATACCCCA
Source organism: Morus notabilis (assembly GCF_000414095.1). NCBI lineage: Eukaryota > Viridiplantae > Streptophyta > Magnoliopsida > Rosales > Moraceae > Morus > Morus notabilis. The sequence continues at coordinate 637,738 of NW_010367552.1, forward strand.
ATCATCGTGTAACAAAGAATAAATCTTTTCAGATAGTGCAATCCCAGTGTGTGGAGGTGGCATATTACAAAAGTTTAATATTCTCTTTTGCAATTTCCAATTCTTGTCAACAAAGTGAGCAGTAAGACACAAATATCCATCACTAGTCAAAGAACTCCACAAATCAGATGTCAACGAAATTCTACCAGGGCATGCAATCACCATATTCTTAATCTTTACTTTCTCCTTCTCATACATCTTAAGACAAATAGCCTTAGCAGTGTTTCTAAAGATTAATTCTACATCAGGATATAAATACTGTAGCATTGCTCTTAACCCCTTGTACTCAACAAACTGGAATGGCAAATCATGCATAATAATACAAGATGCAACCAACTCACGCCATTTTTCAGAGTCAAACTTGCAAGTATCAAGAGATAAAGTTCCACTATCACGAGAGATAAGCATTTGACCGATGTCACGAGTATCTCTTTTCTTACAAGTTTTAATATGGCGACTCATATTACCTGTTCCATATTTGCTTAAAGCAAGATATTGCTGGCCGCATTTCTTACAAGCACTTCGAACCTTTCCATCTGCCCCCAAAGGAAGTATGTCGAAAAATTTCGACACTTTTGACTTCAAAGTTTTTTTCAGCGGTTTCGCAGAGCTCGTATTAGCAAAGAAACTCTGTTCAACCTCAACTTCAAACACGTCATCTTCAAGGTCCACTCGCATTTCACTATTACCTTCACCTTCAACATCTTCACTTACAACCTCTAAATTTACTTTCTCCATCTAAAAAAAAGACAAATCCATTTAAAATTAGAATGAAATATCCTTTGATTGATAATAAATATGTTAAAAAAAAGGACAATAAAAGGAACAAATAACATCAACATGCTACGAGTATCTATTTGATGAAATGTCATATGATCTAAAGCAACATCTCTTTGCTGCTGTCGCTGTCATTATAAGATAGTTATCTATATCATTGTGTAATTAGCTTATAATGACAAATCATAGCATTTAGACAGAGGATTTAATGAGCGGAGCCACTTTAGCAAATAATCTACCAGCAAAATTAAATCTACCAACTGATTCTTCTTCGTACCAGCAAATAATCAACCAGCCTAAGAAAGAAGAAGAAGTTGCTTACCAGCCTAAGAAATTTCAAATCTACCAGCAAATTTCGTGCAATAACAGAGAATGGGGATGAGATGTTTACCTTCGAGAAGTCCAACCGTCGAGCCGTTGAGAAGGCGAAGATAATCGACCAAGGGGCCGTTGAGAGAGCCGTGAGGGGGCGGCTGAACAGTGAGGTGAGAGAGAAGAGCGAGAAGAGAGAGAAAAGAGAAGGGGTGGCTGAACCGTGAGGTGAGAGCGAAGAGCAAGAAGAGAGGAGGCGGCTGCTAGAGAAGAGAAGAGGAATGGCATGCGTGACTGTGAGAAATGAGAAAGAAGAAATGAAAGGGGGTGAGGCTGCTGCAAATGAGGGTGATCAGAAGGAAGAAAAGTGTGTGTGTGCGTGTGTGGGTGTGAGGGAGGATTAGGGTTTTTTCTCTTATGAGACTAAATTACTAAAAGGTCCAAAATTAAAAAAAAATAGTATAAAATTAATAAATTAACTAAACGGGTTAATTTAGTGTCATACGGGTTAACATTAACCCGACCCTTTTTCAGACGGGTCAATTTCGGTTGACACTAAATTGACCCGGGGTTGATATTTTTGACACTAACCCGTAAAAAATCGAGTCGTGTCGTCGTGTCGTAACCCGTATTGCCAGCCCTACTTGTAATAGTTACAATCAACTAAATAAGTAGTAGTGTAGGATGGTTCTCTTACCTGAGGTAATTCATCACACAATTTGTATTAATCTCCTTAAAATCAACGAACTCGATTAGTGAGAAAGACATCTATGTCCTTGTCATTGATTTCCATTGGAATTGGTTGCTAGATCATGTTGAAGATGCTAGATAGTCAAGTTGCTGACTCAGCTTCCAGCTTACAGCTGTTAGGCTGTTAATCTGTTGTAACAAACTTTAGAGCTTATTAGTTATGTAATTATAATTCACTGCAGTTTGTATATAAGCTTCATTCTCAGTTAATACGCCAGACCGTCTGTTCAATCACGGGCGGGTGGCCGGTGGTTTTGTGCTGGTGGCGGGCGGGATTTGCCTGCTGCTTGGCTCAATGGGCTGGTTACAGTAAAAGAAACTAAAAAACAAATCTGAAAACAAAAACCAAAATTAAGTGCTTTTTTTTTTTTTTTTTTTTTTGCATTTTTTTAATCAAATAAGAGCTGATGGCACAATTCATACTTCATACTACTTGTTAAAAGAAGAGATAAAAAACACTCAATCAATCCAATTAAAATTAAACAAAACATTCCCAACTTTCATGTTCCAACCATGCCATCCCCATGCACATTAATATTTAGAGTTCTTTGACATACTACTTGAAATTAATAAAACACTTCATCTTCATAGTTCATAGTTCATTTACAATAATTCCAAAATCATTCCATTTCATTTCATTCTCACATAACACAGCAATTTGTAAACCGTAGAGAATAAGCAAATAAGTGCAAAATCTTAAAAAAAAAAAAAACAGTGGAACACAACATTTTGACAACCGTAGTTAAACAAAATAGAGGCGCAAAGCTAAGAGCTTAAGAACAGAGGGACCAGAGAGCATTTCTAAAAGGTTAAAACTTAAAAGCTCTAGCCAAAACCAATAATTCCGAAAAGGTTTAAAAGAAAACCTATTTCAATAATCAAAATGTTGTATTTAATTAACGCATCTATCAAGACAACTGTGAACCAAACAAAAATTCCTCACCACAAAATAGCTTATCACCAAAGTGAAAATAGAAAATAGAAATTAAAAAAATGTACAAAAGCTCAAGCCTAAAACTGATTGGTCCAACTCAATCCAAACCGACCTCAATTGGATTGGATTGAATTGGATGAAACACTAATAATTGGATTTGATAGAGTTTCTAAAAACCTATCTTTAATTAGATTGGTTGTTATATGACTAAAATAGGTTGGATTGGATTGGATAAACACCCCTAATGGCAGATACTCAATACATGTCAATTCGAGCCCATTGTGTTACCTCAGCATCAACAATTCCCACTTTTTTTCTCTTCTTTTTCACAAGTTGATTTTCCTTATTCAGGGCGCAAGTCCTCTTCCATCAATATATATATATATAT
>NW_010367552.1:640960-660055 GCF_000414095.1 Morus notabilis
TATATATATATTCCCTTTGGGAGAATGGCGCCACTCAGATCTTAATTTGTTCTTCACTTACAACTAATATCCAAGTCTTGGTCAAGCAACAAATTGAATTGCTTAGGTAAAGTATTGGCCTCAGTAGGAATCCGGAAAGATAGCTAGCGTTATATAGGAATAGTAATTGTCATGTGCATACGTTCTCGTCCCTTAATGGCTTCTCATGCAGCAGATCGGTTGGATAGCCATATTCCAACTACGCTTTCTCTCGAGCTACAATATTTTCCAAGATAGCCGACGTACGGGTTTCGCAATAAATTGTGTAACTCACACCATTTCCTAGTTACGAGTCGGGTGGGGCTCATTATGTTCCGACTCTTGTACCGGATGAATTGTGCAACTTACCTTGGAATTATGACGTGATCATAAACCATCGAAGTGAAAGTACATCTTCATGTATCATCTAATTACATTTGCATCTACTTTGAAAACATATGCTTTCCTTTTTTTAACTTTTGTGACCTTAATTTTGTCGCAACATCTTCTCATGGTCTACGGCTGTATCCGTAGTCAATTCAAAGTAACGAATTGGAACTAAACATGAACGCACCCGGCAAGATGCTCGAGTTTACCCAATGCTGCAGTCGATACATATATATTTCAACCCTACTGATCCGAAGGTACTTCGCGATTGTTATTCGGAATATTTATCCTACAAAAGAATATACCAATCCTTCTTGAACTTGCCTTCTTGTTAAAGCACCAATTGCTTCAACACACTTCTTGAACTTGCGCTTCTTTGTTTTAAAATTTTTCGCGTTTGGGCCTGCTTGGCTATCCCCGTTGTCTTCCATCTATATTTAAACGTACTATGTAAACAAAAAATAACATGTGAATAAATTTTGTCTTCCATCTATATTCATTTGATGAGAAATAATAGGAATACTAAAAATTCAAATCACTGAAGTTGACGCATCTATTTTCAAAATAACATAAAGAAAAATAACAACTGGAGTGGAGTGGAAGTGTCAGAGTCGTAAAAGAGGATTCATCACTTCTTTCTCTCATTCAAAACCGTGTATGAGACTTTCATCTTGCACGACTACTAAGTGATTAAAAAAAAAAGAACTCATCTTCTTTTTTTTTTAACCTTCCTCACGTATGTATAAGACCAAATTCATTTGATTGGTAAAAAGGATTATTAATCCTTAACTTTTTGAGGAATCCTTCATCAGTGGTTGTGAATGACTGATTTTTCTCAATCTTTTCGGCCTTTATTCCGTAGGAGCAAGTTAGATTGAGAAATAATACCATCTGATTTGATTCATTCTCAATAGCCATGAGATGATCATCTTAGAGTGATATTTTTGTCAATGGATGCTCCTATTACACTCGTAGTCTCTGAAAGATGAGAGCCAACTATGTAGCATTTACATCAAGAATTCAAGTATTGAATATGTCATTAGTCCAATCCTTTACTTTGTAAGAACTACCCGTAATAACGAACTTACAAAATGAATCTCTTTATCATAAAGAGATTCATCTTTATCATAAACATATTCATTGTTCCTGACCCTACTTCACCATAATTGTTACGTGCCATTTTTTGCCCTATTTACATGACGAAGCCATGAAGTGTGTTGCTCATTAAATTCCATTAAAAATAATGGCATAGATATTGCTCAAAACTTGAAAGGATTTGTAGATGCCTTATACTTAATAATCATGCGCTCATTGTATTATAATCTTCTTTTACGAAGATCCTATACGGTTTTAAAGATAATAGGGTTAATTCTGGTCCATCAGCTTTATCTTTAATCCCATTTTAGTTTTTGACATATTTCAAACGTCACACAGTTAGTTCTTGAAGTTTTATTTTGTTTCAGTTTCAGTCATTTCTATTAACTGGATATTAAAATTTGATGGAATCCGTGTAAAGTAAAAACCAAAAATTGAAAACCAAAAATTGAAAACAACTAAGATTTTAAGATTATCTGTGGAAATTAACTTTTATTTTTTGAATTATTTTTGTTCTTACATTTTATATGTTCTCAATTTTAGTCCCTAACCTTCACAGATAATCCTGACAACTATTAAACACTAAGTTAATAAAATGACTGAAACTGAAACAAAGTAAAACTTTAGAAACTAACTGTGTGACATTTTAAAAGTCAGGAACATAAATGAGATTAATGATAAATCTCATATGAGATTATAAAAGTGGTCATAACTTTAGTTTATCTATAATTCAGCACTCAGTAAAATCGAGGTCTTGAGTTTAATACTCAGTACTCTTTTTTTTTCTTTTTTTTCTCTTTCTTTTTTAAGGAAGACGCTCTAGCTAGCCGACATCGTTCTATGAATAAGTAATTAGTTTTTGAGGCTAAACTCAACTTTCCAATCATTTTAACTTTGACTCATTGCGTGATACTGTAATCCTTAAATCCACCTCAAAGACAAAAGATAAACCGGACGTGTCAACCCTACTTTGTTGAAATCTTGATCTTTCGTACAACTTATTATGCTCTCCACGATTCATCCACTAATTTCAGTTGTTTTTTCGGATATACGTTGATCTTCTCTCACACACCAAACATCCATAAAGTGCCTAGCTACGCAATGGCTAGCTCATAAATCTATCGCTATTACATCATTGACATTTAAACTAGTTACGACTTTAGAAAAGTAAATATAAAAGTGATCTCTCTTCAAACACTAACGTAATTACTTTCCCATATTTTATAGTCTCCAAATCCCTTATATAATATGTAAAAGCCTATAGTCTATAGCTAGATATAATGGCCTCTTACTAAACATCAATGATGAAAACTTATTGAGAGAGAGAGAGAGAGAGAGAGTGATAATTGACTGATAAGTTTGTTTTGTTAATTAAGCTTTGCTTCAACTGGGTATTGAAGAATGCATAGTTCTCCCAAGCTGGCAATATCTTTTACAATCTGTGTCTATTGTTTTCTTCATCTTCTACCATTCGTTGCCTGTTTTTCCTATGAAGATGGAAATCGATCATCCAACAGTCACAAGCTCAAGAAAACCAACTCTCACGAGGTAAAAACAGTTTCAAGTGATTCTCACAATTATTTTCTTCTCCTTCCTACCTTCTCCAGTTAATGAGAAAATTATATATATATATATATATAACTTGCTTGACTTTATATGAGTCTAGCTAATAAGGCCTTACAATGTTTAGGGATACCAACGTATATGTATGTTATAATATTTTGCAGTTGAGTCCTCAGATGATATCCCATATTACAATTCATGGGCTTCTTCTATGGATTTCGATGGGGTTCTTAATGCCTGCTGGGATACTTGCCATCAGAATGTCAAGCAGAGGGGAACAAGGATCAATTAGGGCCAAAGTCTTCTACTATCTCCATTTTATTTTGCAGGCAAGTCCTCCATTATTTTAATATAGATTAGTAATGTTCTTGTGAAATGGCTCATATTTTTCATTTTCACCTTAAATTAGAGGATAAATTAAGTATACCTCAACATGATGAACTTAAACAAAATTGCCTCCATTGGAGGAAGCTCTTATCATGATCTAGCTAATTAACACAAACATCAACGACTTGGAATTAATGTTGTGTTGTAATTCTAGAAAATGCTCGTCACAAGATGTATTCTTTTTCAGCCCATTGTTTCTGGTATGAAACATCATCATGTCCCGCTTTAACTTTAATGATGGTGTCCACTATTTCTTTTCTTTTTTAAAAATGTTTAATAGCCCAGAGTTTTCTAACATATAAATATAATAATTAAACTCAAGCAAGGACATTGATTATGAATAACTTGAATATCAAGAAAACAAATATGTTTTTGTTTACTGGACAGATACATGTTTCTTATGATTAAAAAAAGAAAATAATAACACATATACATTTTCCTATTTAAGCTTGCAAATCTTTATCATATAATTAAGTCAAGTGTACCATAACACAAACCATCACTATGATATCACGTAACAAACACACCCAATTGAAGACAAAATCATAAACTTTTAGGCTAATTTCATACGGTTATAGAGACATATATCAAAGATATTGATGAGAACTTTGCAATATTAATATTACAATTCTCCAAATTTTTTTCCTTAACTTACTGAAGTTCTTATATTTTCATCCCTAGCAGATGCTTTCAGTTCTTCTGGCTACAGTTGGGGCCGTGATGTCTATAAAACACTTCGAGAATTCATTCAACAATAGTCATCAAAGGATAGGTCTAGTACTCTATAGTGCCATATGGATACAAGGCATGATCGGATTTTTCAGGCCTCAGAGGTAAAATTAACCAATTCCTGTTAGTATTAGCTAGTAACCTTTTTTCCACTAAAAAGGCATCTAAGTTTATAATGATATTTCACCAAAGACAAAACCTTGTCCATCATCTCTCATTTTGAACCTTTCGGCAGTAATACCTTATCAGATCTTCACCATTTAAAGTAAGTATTTTAAAACTAATATGATGGCTGTACATAAAGTGAGAGTAAGAAGAATAGAACATTAGGAACTATATATAAGTCGTACTTAATCAGGGGGCCCAATCTAATACTTATTACGAGAGATCGGTACTGGTGAGGGGATGACATGCGCCATATATAATAGTTGTGCATGTAAATTTTCATTTTAATAATGGACAAGCTATATAAACTTTCTTGGCGCACATGCAGGGAGAAGAAGGGAAGGAAGATGTGGTACTTTGTTCATTGGATCCTTGGAACTTTGATATCACTTGTTGGTATCATAAACATTTACACAGGATTAGAGGCCTACCATAAGAAAACGTCTAGAAGCACAAGACTTTGGACCATCCTTTTCACAGTGGAGGTCTCTCTCATTGCTTTCTTTTACCTCTTCCAAGACAAAAAGGATTACATGCAAAAGCAAGGAGTAATTCTCGACAATCTTGAATCTATTGCTCCTCATCAAGAAAGTGGCATAATTCCTCAAAGGCACAATCAAAAGGAGTTGTTGCCTGAGCCATGTGGAAAGCGGAATGCACTCAGGAACTTGTTTGACTAACTTGGGATTCTTTTTATGCCTTTTAGAATTCCCAATAAGATTTCCTTTTCTTTTCTTTTTTTTTCCTCTCCTCTTTGTTTGTTTTTGTTTTTTTTTTTTTTTTTTTTTCACGTAGTGGGGTGCTCTCTTCCCTTTTGCATTTTACTTTTTTGATGCATGCACTCCACGGCAGTGGAAAGTAATTAAAATTTAAACCTTCAAATGTGCATGCATCAAAAGTGGTGGGTTCCTTATATAGTTTTGTTTTTGAACGGTATATAGTTTTATTTTTCTGTTGTTCTAGTGTGAAAATATGGGATTTTATAGCAGTATTTCTAAAGGGGTTTTTAGATGAAAACGACCATTTTTATGTGTCGTACTGTGGGATCGAGTTGGGTGCATGATTGTATCCTGCTTTGTAGTCAATTATTATACGGAATATATTTACTAGCGCCAATTTTGGGCTTCCCTTTTATTGTACGTTCTCTCGATAGATGTTCATGTTCTTTCCTTTTTCTTTTTTAAAGGCGAATTGTATTCAAGATATAAATGAAAGATACAAAAACCAATGTGAATGATCTGTGGTGCACAAAACAAAACCCTCAGATCTTATAGTAAAATATGATGAAGGTCAGGGAGGACTTACTACAACGAAATCCGATTTTGGTGCTTCAATAATCGAGCACGCATAATGTTTGTTTTCATAAAAGCTATACAATTGACGAAATCCTCCAATCGATTGAAAGCAAGTAACCTGTAGCACTAAGGCTACTAACAACTTCGGATAAACATAAGTCTAACGGAACCAGAACACTGCCAGATCACAAATGTGGACTACTAGAGAACTCGGAAGGTGGGAAAATCACCCTCATTATTACATACTCAAACTAAAAACAAAACAATGAAACAAAAGAACCTGTAAGGCAGAAATAATGTCGCCATTTATTTGACACAACCATTTACTATAAAACAAAAACAATCCTAACACCACGGGATGAACAACCAAAGACAAATCGATGTATGCCACTAAAGAGGCCGGAAAACGTAGAGTTGCAAGGAGCTAGAACCACAACTGTGGATAACCACTATGTCAGTGCTGGTGACCCCCCTCCTCCACCTCGTCAAAACCCAACTCATCCGACCATGAGGCCACATTAGGAGATTTTTATTTCGGAGTATAAGTATACTTAAAAGTCAAAACTTGAGGAATAACCTTTTAAAAAAAAAATTCCTAACCTGATAGTGCAATTTAGAAAATTTCATAAGGATATTAAAAATTATATATAAAAAAATCTTTTTCGCGGGGCAAAAATAGGAGTCATTAGATTGAACTGGGGGTAGGATGGCCAAGATTTGTTGGGGAACAAGATGGGGCAGTAATTGTAGGATATCTATAAAGGGGGGGCAGTAGAAGTGTGATGGGGGAAAGTGAGGTTGCAAGGCGAGCGAGGTGGAAGGTGCATAGTGTAATCTGTGGAGGGAATTAGAGATTTCTTATTTTAAAAAAAGAGAAAATTGTATAGTTTACCTCCAGATTAGCTAGATGATAATTTATACCCTTCTAATAAAGCCTACCTCTTTCATTTATTTATTTTAAAACGATTTTTAAACATTTTTGAAATGACCTTTTTGTCCCCAAATTTTTATGTTATGTTTGGTAGGAAGGAAAGAAAATAGGATAGAAAGAAAATATGGAAGTGATGGAAAATAACAATGATGGAAAGAAAATTGATTTTCTTTTATGTTGTTTGGTATGAGAAGATGGAAAGAAAATGAGATTACCTTCACTTGTTTGGTATTAGAAGTTAAATTGAGAGGAAAGAAAAAATCTTACTCAAGTCCCACTTTCTCAAGATAAGGTCGAATCCCTAGATGAATTTCATCCAATTGTTCCATGTGGAATTCAAAGTCATTGTTGTTGTATGCCATTCATGCTCCCTTGAAGTGATGACCTATTAATCTTGCAACACCAAGGAGCTTTGTTTCCAAATTTTGACCAAGGTGGGAGTTGCAATATCCAAAATATGCCTTTTATAGTAATATGCTGCCATCTTGTGTATGCTCCTATGACGATCCAAAATGATCCACTTGTTGTCTCTTTCATGACAAGATTTACTAAGCTTGTCAAAAAAATATTCCCAAGTCTTATCATCCTCGGCATCCCAGATAGCAAAGGCCAATAGGAAAACTTAATTATTTGCGTCTTGTGTACAAGTTGTGATCAATGTTCCACCAAATTTGCATTTCAGGAACGTTCCATCTACTACTATTACTGGCCTGCAATGTTCCCTACCTTTAATTGATGCTGCAACCGCCATGAACATGTTAACAAATTTACTATCGCTGTCACAAACAATGTCCATCACGGATCTGGGGTCTGTCTTCTTCAACATGTATAAGAAGGAAGGTATATCTCAATATGATTCATCAGGTGTACCTCTCATAATCTCTAGTGCAATCTCTCTTGCCCTCCATGCTTTATTATAGCTGACGTCCACACCTGTTTATCACAAATTTTCATGAGATGATTTTGTGACAGATTATGATCTATAACTGAACGGATTATTACTTGTTTTTGAAGCAATTTTTTATAATCGTACAGGTTATGACCTACAACATGACAGATTATATAATGTTCTACAGAAACAACATATAATTTTACAGAATATGATCTATAATCGAACAGATTATTACTTGTTATGGCCTATAACATGACAGATTATATAATGTTCTGCAGAAACAACATATAATTTGGCAAAATATGATCTATAAGCAGATAGATTATTCCTTGTTCTGCAGTAACATTGTATAACATGCCAAGTTTCTATTTTTTTAAGTAACAACAAAACAATATCATAAAATGAGATGATACATTACAGAATTAATAGTTTTGTAATGTAATAATTTCCTAAAATGCTGAATAAAATAGTAAAATAGCTATAAGTAACATGATTATTACCATAATCATCTTCCATGTCTTGGATTATATTGTTTGATGTGTACGCAATCTTTCCTGGCTCCTTATACTTCCGTTTGATGCAAGCACTAATAACTTGGCTGGTGGCGTGTCGGTGGTCATCCTGTAGAAGGTCCAACGAGAATGTGTGTGTTGAATTGTAAACCGTCACTTAAAACATCTTTGTATCGTTGTACTTCGCACCTCGCAGCCACCATTTGCAATTTTCATCTATACATTTAAGCACTAATCTTGTCGTTTTTGACTTCTCGACATGAAGTTGATACTTTTCCTTCAATGCTAGCATGTCCACTGATCTTTTAAGAACCTTCTTATTCTTGAATAGTTGGTTCACATACAAGTTTTCACACTATGTTTCATCCATAATGGGGATGATTTCCTGTGTGTCATCCATGATATGATCAATTTATTTCTTCTTTTTTTGCTTACCCTTGGCAAGGTCTATATTTGTAGACTGCTCAGCATCGATTTGCAAAGCAGATTCTTTTATTTCAACCTTACAAATTGGGTCGGTAGTCATGATAGTTTGCAATTGATGAGTGTCTTCTATATCTGACATGTTTGTTGTTGATACTCGGTTGCTCCCTTCATTTGATGAAACAATAAGGTCGGTCTCCACAGTTACACATAGAGGGAAACATGTCACGTCTTCCTTCTTCTTCAACGACAAGTAAAATTGTGCATTCAAGTCATTTTGGATTTTAATCCTTGGTGACCCGGCATCAATTTTGTACTCCATGTTAAGCTTCCCATCTTCATTTCTTAAACCTAGACGGATCTAAACCAACTCAACCAAGTCTTGGTATTTCGCATTTAAGGGAATTACAACCCCTGTTAATTCGTAGTCAACATAGTTGTTCTTTTTATTCTACCTACCATCTGTTCATACACAAAAGACATACTTACTGATTAGATTAATCGGACATATTATGGAATGTCATACTATTTTTTATTTCTGCAGTAACAAAGAGGGATGCATTCTAACAACATAGAATCATAATCTGTTAGATTATGACTAATAACCTAGAAGATTGTGAGTTGTATGAACAACACCAATGAATTTCAACATTTTCATAGTACAATAATCTATCAGATTATAATTTATTATTTCTACAGTAACAAAGAGCAATGCATTCTAACAATATAGAACCATAATCTGTTAGATTATGACCAATAACGTAGAAGATTGTGAGTTATATGGACAACACCAATGCATTTCAACATTTTCATAATGCAATAATCTGTCAGATTATATTGTATAAACAACAAGCTAATGTTCTGTTTTAGAACAACAATAGTAATGCAGTGTGATAAATTTCACTCAAATAATGAATAATCCTTCACTAATTGTATGATCATAGCACAATCAATAATCACAATGAAAACATTGGCACATTCAAAAATTAGTACCACGTCGCTATAATTTATTAGGTTATGAGTTCAGGATAACTTCGTCAGTTTTCATGCGTGCATTTAGTTTTCAGAAGATGTTTATGCTCATTTCGTTACCTTTAATGTTCGTCAGAGTTTGGAGTGCGAAGCTTCCCGGAGGAGATCGTTGAATATTCTCGAAGTAGAAAATGCACAATTTGAGCTGTGATCTAGACACAGAGGATGAGATCTGTGATTCTTCTAGGAGAACGGCGACTTCTGGCCGAAGGAAGGGCGACAATTTTTGTTTCGTCGAAGTACAGCGTAACAAGTGATTTTCGTCAGATCTTTTGTTGCCAAATTTTTGATGGAAAACGAAGAAGTTCGACGTCTCATGAACTACCTCTTCGCTGGAGAAGTGATGGCTCTCGCCGGAGGAGGGACGACAGTTGCCGGAGGAGTTACGGCTGCGTGGAGGAGCGACGGCTCCCGAAGGAGTGATGGCTGGGTGAAGGAAGATATCAAGAAGAGAGAAGAAAGAGAGAGAAACTAGAGAGAAGAATATGGCTGGGTGAAGGAAGATATCAAGAAGAGAGAAGAAAGAGAAAGAAACTAGAGAGAAGAATAAGTAGAGAGAGAATTTCTGGTATTTTGTGTGCTATAAGTATAATGAGGGTAAGATTGGAATTTTAAAAAATGATTAATTTAACTATTTTAATCATTTTAATTGTAAAAGGGTATAAATTAATGAGCTAATATTCAAGAATTAGAAAGTATTTAGGGTATTAATTTAGAGGTATTTCTCATTTTTCTTTTAAAAAAATTATTTTGTTTATTTTTTCATATATTTATATATTTAAGATAATATATAATAGATATTATTGAGATAGACAAGGCTTTTTCAAACATTTAATTGACTAGTGAAAATACACGCAATATCTTTTAAAATAATGGTTATATAAATAGTTGAAAAAAAGAAAAAAAATAGACAAAACGAAAAAAAAAACCCAAAGGCAACGGACAACAAAAAAGAAAAAAATAAAAAAATAAAAAAAAAGCAAAAAATAAAAATACTTCTACGAAACATTCCACACATTTTGACTTATGCGCTAAACATTTCACATATAACTATTAACTAAAACCGAAACTCATTCGGTAGTTATATAGTATAGATATAATCTTTATATAGTATAGATATAGATTATATGGTATAGATAAAAAGTAAAAACATATCTCCATAGAGATATATACAGGGTAAAAAAGAAAATAAATATAAAAATGTCAGAGCAATTTCAAAATGCTAAACGGCTTCGCGGAGTCACAGCTCCCCACACACATGGAGTGGGCCCCATATCACTGTGGGACTCATATAGGGCTTCATCTCCGTGGGACTCAAATAGGACTCAACCCATGTGTTTAAAGAGCTAAACAGCTCCGCAGAGCCGTCTAGCCATGCTCAAGTAGTTTACTTAAGTAGGTAAAAAAAAAAAAAAAACTAGCCGTTTAGCAATGCTCAAGTAGTTTCAAGTAGTTTACTTAAGTAGGTAAAAAAAACTAGTCGTTTAGCAATGCTACAGTAGTTTACTTAAAGTATATATATATATATATATATATATATATATTTAAGAGTACACATTATACTATCTATAAGTGGCACCCAAGTTACTGTTTTTTAAACAGTGCCCGGTTCCTTCTCTCCCTTTGTTTATAGAAAATTTTTCCCGTGTCCTTTTAGTGTTACTCTGACCATTTTACCCTCAGTGTCCTATTTATTCAGTTGTTTTTTTTGGGCTTGGTAATCATTTTTGCTAGCCCACAATTACTGAGTTATTTTTTTTCTCTGGTGGGAAAATAATTGTGTGTGGTGAAATTTAGTGTAAATTGCCCTCGGTTTCTTATTTATTAAGTTGTTTTTGGTTGGACTTTTTAGTCGTTTATACTAGCCCACAATTATTGAGTTATTTTTTTCTCTTGCGGGAAAATGATTGTGTGCATCGAGATTTAGCATAAAAATCACATGTCGAAACCCAATTGTGCATCTTCTTAAGTGCTCTCCACGTGGCAAAATACAGACCGCCTGATAGACATCGTAGCCACATGTCGTTGTTTTGATGGTGAAGAAGAGAGCGCTCACGTGAAACTGAAGCAGACAATCTCGTGCATCTCCTATTGTGGCCGCCAGCTTAACCATGTGTCGCACTTTGATTCACAGGAAAGAAGAAAGTGGCGGGGCCCACCTCTGGTTTTCCTGACGTCGTTGTCCCCTCCCACACGCTGGACGCGCATCTTCTTGCGCATGTGTTTCACGCCCCAATTGCAGCCACTGAATTTTTAGATCCAATAGCCTATAATAAATGTCAGATTATTTTTAATTATTATTATTTATTAAATTTAATTACTACTTTATAATGGATTTGTAGTCCGATTTTATCCGTTCTAACACCGTTTTGCATGAAATTTCTAATACGAATTAGATAAAAATATTATAAATGATCAAATTAAATACAAAAAATACACTAAATAAAATAAAATCACGTCAAATTAAATTAAAAAATAAATTAAACAAAATAGGTTCATATGGGCCTTTCGGCCTGATCCCTCCACTACCACTACATATCCTCAAAAAAGTTTCATTATTAAAGCTCTGCCACATATCTTGCAACGCGAGCTCTTTGGGCCGGACCAAATAGAATTCGGGTCATCGTACTCTGACACGTTTTTTTTATACGTTTTTTCCCGTTTCGTTTCTTTCTATTTTTAAACAATTTGCATATTAGTTATTTTAAATAGATTACATGCCTCACTTGGAATCATTTTACTTTTCCTAATTATTATTATTTATTTATTTATTTATTTTTAAGTGATTTATTGGCCTATTTTTTGCACTTTTTTATGCCGCACAGGTAAAAAATATATAAATAATTTGTATGAATTATAACCATTTAACAACCATCTTGCACTAACTTTTCGATACTACTTACATGAAAATGTTGTGATTAATTCTAATGAAAATATAAATAAAAATATATTTAGTTAAAATAGAATCAAATCACACCAAATTAAATAAAAAATAAATTCAAACAAAACATAATAAAACTAATTAACACACAATAAAATAAGTTAAAATCTTTTTGGAGTGAGAGGTATCTTTTTTTCTTTTTTCACCTTTTTTGAAAAATAATTTATATAACCGTTATTTTTAAACGAATCACGTGAGCACCGCGCGTGTATATATATATATATATATATATGTAAATAAATATATATGTATATGTAGTAAATTTACAACAATTTGGAAACTGATTTTTGATCGTGTATCATCATTTGTGTTAACTTTTGAATATCATTTTCATACTTTATTTTTTTTAAAATATTTTACTACATACTCAGTATTTCATAACTGAGTATTACATTATTTAGTTTAATCTTATCATAAAATAAATAAACAAGCATCTGTGCAATAGCACGGATAACTCACTAGTAAGAACTAAAAGGATACTACAAAGAGATATTTGTAGAAAAAAAAATAATAAGTAATTATAAAATAAATATTCATAAAGGTTCATTTAATAAATTATGTTTTACATAACAGTAAGAAAAACAAATCGAGAAAACTTTTAATGAAATGGATTTGAAAACACATAAGATATTTGAGGGGAACCAACAAAAAAAAAACAATAAAAAAGTGAGAAGAAATAAAAATAAAAGGCAAATAAAAAATATGGGAAGACAAAAAATAAAGAAAAAAATAATGGGAGCCAAAAAAAAAGTACAAAAAAGGTAGAAAAAGAAAAAACAAAGAGAAAGGCCAAAAAAAAAAGAAAAAACATTTTTGCCCAACTAATAGATAGATAGAGAGAGAGATTGATTGATAGATAGATTAAAATGTTATTTCATTGTTTTTTTAATAATCAATTGGCAAGGAGAATTCATTAAAAAGTTATTAAAATAATAGGATACAAGATAAATTTAAAGTTATAAAAATTGGTGACGTCTAGACAATATAAATGCACCCTTAACCTAATAACAGAGAGGACTTCTCTAATAAGTGGCACAATAATATGATTCGGCTACACATAAAAGACTACCCAAGTCACATAACATAGACTAAGAGTAGTGGAAAAATCACCCTCTAACTGAGACAACGCTGGTAGATAAGGAAACCATTACTATTATTACAATACTAACATAAATAAATAAAAAAACATAAAAACTGTAAAAATTTTACAAAAATTTCAAAAAATCAACCCGGCAAGATCAAGCCTCTAAACACCGGAAATATATGAAGCGCAGTACCAAAAAAAGCACCTAAAATAGCGATTAAAGCGTCAGAAATACGGCGACACATGGATCTCACACGCCTTCACCGACGAGTAGCGACTGCCACACGCGTCGGTCCACCTTCCTCGCCTCCTTTCCACGACTTAGTTCCCGGAGTTTCAACGAAATTCCGCGGCGAACGTGTCCTATATCTACGGTAGAAGAGCGACGACTTCTTCACTTTAAACGGGGCCATTATAGTAACCCCCCATACTTTCATCGGCACGAACTCAACGCCGGTGATCTCTGCGATCTTCCCAAAAACTTTAGAGGTTGGAAGCTCGCGTCGACCCCAAAATACACCCTCTCGTTGTTGTTATAGAGCCTCTCCCTCTTATTTTCCCAAGATACATCTTCTCTAAGTTATTTATTGTTTTCAATAACAATACAAATAAATACTTTACATTTGTGTATAATAATTTTTATTTATGTTTGCTTTGTATTTTAGGTTTATTGAGAAAATATACATTTATTTTTTAATCTTATTAAATGTATTCTATGAAATTATATATTTAGTATACAAACTCATATTTTATCATACTATGCACTATTTTGACCTCAAAAAATTTAAAATGCCATTAAAAGAAGAAATTCTATTCTAAATAAAAAAGAACTAAGAAATACACAAAAAGAAGAACGACAAAGCTTAAACAAAAAAATTCAGCAAAGAAAGGGACAGTCCCTCTAACTCTTTGATGATCTCGCTTCCATGCTCAGAGGAGCAAGTAGATCAGGTCACGAGTGCTATCATTTTTACGCTTTTGGTATTTCTAGTAAATTTATTTCTTTGTTGATGAAATCAGTTGGATATTGGTAAAGTCAGTTTTTTTGTTATTTGGGTTGTGCGTCATGTCTGATTTTATATAAGGGTGTTCATGGTCAGCTTAAAGGGTTTTTTTTTTAAGTCACTAATTAAATTAAAAATAAATTTTTTAAACAGTTTAAGCAGTTTGATATTTTTCACAAAAATAAAATAAAATCGCTCATAAATTTGAACGGTTTAAATATAAAACGAAAAAAAATTCTCAATAATTCACAAAAATTATGAAATTGTTAATCCCAAAAAAAAAAAAGTTCAAGTTTATGATGTAACATGTAGCGCTGTACAATTGTACGCAATATTCTCAACATTCATTTTAAAAAAAAAAATACAAGTATAATGTCAAACCTTGGAAGAGGGTATTTCGGTAATTTAGGTTGACACCATTATCAAATACACTATTTTTCCGAGATCAGCCCCATTGACAGATTAACTCTTTGCTCTCTTCACTGCCTCACACGGTTGCTCAGTCGGAGTGGAAACTCAAATTAAATAGTTTGCAGTGGATGGCTTCAGACGACCACCACCATCATCATGATCATCACCACCACCATGATCATGATCATGATCACCATGGGGATTCGAGAACAGGGGCGTGGGTGGGGCCGGACGGGAGGGTGTACCATAGCCACGATGGGTTAGCGCCGCACTCACACGAGCCCATATACTCTCCGGGGTTCTTCAGCAAAAGAGCTCCGCCACTTCTCACCAGAGATTTCAATGAAAGAGCCTTCACTATTGGCATTGGCGGACCAGTTGGAACTGGGTATTTATATAATCACCTTTTTTTTTTAAATTTATTTGCTTTTTTTTTTTTTTTCTTCTTTTGCCTCTTTTGAGTTGTCCCTGGAATAAAAATATTTTTAATGTTTTTTTAATCTTTTTCTCAGAGTATTAGGCAGTTCTTTAATTTAAATATTTAATTTGAGTTGATGTGTGAATTTACGTGAGAATTTTTTAATTATAATAAAAAATATATGTAATTTTTTTACGAGAGCTTTTTAAACGTAGTAAAACTGTTTACGACAATTGAAAACTAAACTTAGTGCAATGAAGAATCTTTAGCTGAAAAAAATAAATAAATAAAAAGACTTCTAAAATTCACATTATATACCTCATTTCTGACATATTTTCTGATTTACTGTCAATTTGAAATCTTTCTACCCTGCTAAAATGTTGTCCAATGTGGATACAAAACTTTCTAACTTTGGTAAATTTATTTTTCGGGACCTTTTGAATTCATAAGTAAACAGCTTTAATTTCCACAACTATCTGTGTGACTGAAATTAGTTTATATTTTGCACCTTTTTCCTTTCTTTGAGTGAACCAAATTATTAAATGATGTGGTTTCGGATGAAATTTCCATTTCATTTTATGCAGAAAAACAGCTCTCATGTTAGCTCTCTGTAAATTCTTGCGGGACAAGTATAGTCTTGCTGCGGTAAGTGCAATGTCTGAATGAATTATAAGCCTGTATTTGGGTGCTTTTATTATTATTATTATTTTTGAAGATTGAACAACCGTGATAATTTCAGGTGACAAATGACATATTCACAAAAGAGGATGGTGAGTTCTTGGTGAAGAATGGAGCACTTCCCGAAGAGAGGATACGCGCCGTGGAAACTGGAGGCTGTCCACATGCGGCGATTCGTGAAGACATCAGCATCAATCTTGGCCCTCTTGAGGAGCTGTCCAACTTGTTCAAGGCAGACATACTTCTTTGTGAATCCGGAGGAGGTATTGTTTGAAAAACATGAGATTATGCCACTTACACGAGTCTCCTTTTCTGATTTTCATTAGCAATTTCAGCAATTGTGACTAATATTTGGATGAATTGTTGACGAAAATTTAAATTAGACTGACTTTTCTATTGCATTGAATCAAGGTATTAATATGTGAATCAGTTGTCCAATTAATTTGGAAGCTGGTATTGGTGGTCAAATGTTGTAGCTACAGAGGGAAAAGGGAAAGGAACAACAAGTTACAACTTCTCTCATTATGTAATTTTAGTTGGAAAACGAAATGTTTAGACAGTGTTTTTTTGTAGCAACCAAGAGTTATATTGAGCTTTAAACTACCAAACGCTTTAAACTACCAAACGATTCAATGATTCAACATTCTCTCAAGTCTCAAATTTGTGTGGCTGCAGATAATTTAGCTGCCAACTTCAGCAGAGAACTGGCTGACTATATCATTTATATAATTGACGTATCTGCTGGTGATAAAATTCCTCGAAAAGGTGGACCTGGTATCACTCAAGCTGATCTCCTGGTATGTGCTCTCTCATAATCATAGCTGCTGCATTGTTTCTTGCATCAACTTAATCTTCCTATATTAATCACTGCTGATTTTATAACATTATGAGGAAGTTGTTCAGATGCAAATAATCTGATGGAAAAAAGCTAATTGCAGGTAATAAACAAGACTGACCTTGCACCCGCAGTCGGAGCTGATTTAGCAGTGATGGAGCGCGATGCACTTCGTATGCGAGATGGCGGTCCCTTTGTGTTTGCTCAGGTTTGTTGCAAACGCACTTTAATTGGATCAGTGTCATTTTTGTGCCATGAATAGAAATTGATTTCTCCCCTCTATGAATTTCTGAGGTTGCGCAAATACAAGGGCATGTTGTGTTGCTTTCAAATTTGTGACAGTGAAAAAGAAAAGCAAAAGAGAATTTGCAGTGTCCTCATCTTTTCTTATAAAAGATCGTGTAAATTTTCAAGAGAAGTTTCATTTTTACCAGGATAAATCAGTTCGTAACTAGAGCTACGATGACAAGATTTTGAGGTTTTAAGCTTACAAGGTACACCATTGTACTGTTGCTCCTTGACCTTAGATGACAAAATACGTCCTCCAGATCTGGAATTAAGTTAAACAGAGGTACTTACTATGGTAGCAGCGTACTTGAAACATACCCATCAGGATGGTAGGCTAGTGGCATTGGGGCTTTCTCCCATGTAGTTTGGTAGATGTGAGGTGTTAGGTTCAAGCCTTATAGGAAGTGCTTGAGACTATTTCTAGGCTACCGGCCACCGGGTTGATGTTTATTAGCCCTTGGTGGGGCTTAAGGTGACGGGTTTCATTCTAAGTGGCTATGGCGTAGTGGATATCTTTCTGTGCGTGGGGGCTCCTTTGGTCACGTCCAAAGAGGGTAGACTTGGCTGATTGCCCCTTCCCATATTTTTATTCCCCAAATAAAAAAACCTTGAAACATGAAAAGATTTTCTAATATTTACACACATATGCAGGTAAAGCATGGGGTTGGCATAGAGGAAATCGTGAATCATGTTTTACAGGCTTGGGAAGCTGCAACAGGGAAGAAGCGCCACTGAACTTTTCAATAGTTGGTACAGCTCTATCAAACGCTCGTTTCCTTGTATTTTGGCAACTTCTTTATGTTTGGCATTTTCATTTAGCAATAAAATGTGGCTCTAGCTTCATGCTATTTTGTGTAATTCTCCTGACCTTTTCACATATATCAATATCAGCCAGTAATGTTTGTAGAATTCAAAGAATAAATTAATGGGTGACTTTATATTATGATAATTTTGGCTGAAAAATTATGAGTACGTGTTGGCTACAACATCATCTTTTATCTTATTGGGCTATGGTTTAAACTAGTGTTTCAAAGTTTAAAGTGTGAACTATGGGATAAAACAAAGAGAACATTGATGAATTCACATGTATTGTTTTAAGATTTTTACCATTTACTTTTGATTATTACCCTTTTAACTTATATAGTTATTTGATTAAAGGGTATTAATCAAGTGTGATGGATAAAAATCTAAAACTTATATATTCTATGGGGTATTTATAAATAGTTCTATGGTTTTACTATAGAAAATATATCGAACATATGAGAACTTAAGGGGATAATTTCTCCACAAACCATTTTAGATTAAATACCATTTTAAGATTCAAAATCTATCTTCGTCAATAGGTAACCAAACATTAATTTGAACCAGACTCGTAAATTCAAATTACAAGAACCCACGAAACAAATGACACCTTAATGTGCTTGTCTTTGTATGCCTTGTTCAGTTTAATCACCTCCTTAATTTCACCCTTCTTTTTGCTTTTGTAAAATTTCGAATATGACATGCTTATAAAAATGAAATTGAAATATTACAATTTCCATTGGATTATTTTAAGAATAAGTATTTTATTATTTTTGATGGTTTATGCTATGACATTCAAAATAAATATAATACAGACTGCTATGTCTAATATGATAAGAAACCTATATATTAAATTGTATTCTACAATTAACTTAAAGCAATTGTATATATAACTCAACCTAAAAAACCATAATAAGAAACATATCATATATGATATTTTGAATATATCAAAGATTGGAACCTAAGTTAAGGACGGGGTAAGGGGTTGAGGCTGCGATTGGGTCGAGTTATAGGACCGGGGCGGAGTCGGGATTGGGAAAATAGTTAATAAACATTGACGTAACGTAATACAATATTTTAATATGATAAAAAGCAAATATCGTATTGTATAAAAATAACAACCAACTTTTAGTTAGATTTTAGACTCTGTTTGATAACCCCTCAAAAAAAAAAAAAAAAAAAAAAAAAAAAAAAAAAAAAAAAAAA
>NW_010367552.1:660099-703111 GCF_000414095.1 Morus notabilis
AAAAAAAAATCCATACTATTTATCTGAGAAAATCCAAAAAGTACCACCTAAGTTTTACCTAATTTCAACATTTACCCTTGTGTTTTTTAAATTCTAAAAAGTATCCCTTAATTTTTTAGATTATCCTAAAATCATGCCCTATATTTTTCTAAAGAGTAAAAATAACCATTTAATTGATCATTTTGGACATACAACAAATAACCTCAATAAGTACTATTTAGATATTATTTTAGACATTAATTATGCAGAACTTTTAAAATAAATTTTAAAACTAAATAAAATGAAGAAAATAAAAGAGCTAACGTGTATAAATGACTGCAGAGTAGTATTAGTTTCTTAGTTATTAGTTTTTAGGATAAAGTTTAAATATTAATCGTTAAGGTTATTTATGTAATTTTCAACAATTTACCGATTTTAAGGGTTATTTAAAAAAAATCATGGTATGATTTTCAGATAATTTAAAAACATAAGGAATACCTTTTGGATTATCAAAAAATACAGAGGAAAATATTAGATCTACTTAAAACTGAGGGGTACTTTTTGGAATTTTTGGTTCAAACCCGCGAGGCCGACGGAGCCCAAAATGACTCAGACCAGCCCAAGCCCAAAGTCACCGCCCGAAGCGTAAGCCCAGCTAGAAAATCCCTCGTCTCCGAGAAGGGAACTCCGAATTCCGCAGAAACAGGACAATCATATTCCCGGAAAAACACAACAAAAGGAAATCAACCGCTCTCTCTTTTAGTCTAACCATAGAAATTCAACAGAAAAAGAAAGAAGAGGCGAAAAATGGGGGAGGAAGATGGGAAAACGAAGAAGAGAGTGGTTGTGGAGTCCCTGGGATGGCTGACGGAATCCTCCATCATGCCGAAGAAGCACAGGGCAATCTCCGGCGTCGGAGCTTCGTCGATAATGGAGCTTAAGGCTCAGCTCTACAAGTCCCAGGAAGACACCAAGAAGTCCAAGGAATTGGCCGGCCCCGACGTCGAATTCCACCGCGCCAAGAAGAAAATCTCCCCTCACGATCCCTTGTCCGCCAAGAACTCCGGCGTCGAGGCCCGTGCCCTCAAGTACCTCCCTTGTCTCTCTCTCTCTAGATTTTTGTTTGATTGGTAGGAAATAGGAAATTGTGGTCGAAGAATCTCTGAATCTCTTTTCTCCTCTGATTTGCGAGATATATATATATATATATATATATATATATATAAATGATATGCTTGTATTTCAACAGTACAAAAATACATCTTTATACACGATTCTATACAATTTAGATACACGTTTCTATACAATTTAGATCATATTCTAATGTCTATAAATTAGCTCTGACTTTACTAAGATGGTAACAAACTAATTGAGTTAATATACAATATTTGCTTTCCTATTTTACTTGATTGTCTTCAACACTCCCCCTCAAGTTGGAGTGTATGTTAATAACACCCAACTTGCTGAGTAGTGTATCAAACTGTAATGTACTCAACGCCTTAGTGAATAAGTCTGCAATTTGATTGTTGGTCCTCACATGTGCTGTTTTGATCAAGCCCTCTTGAACCTTCTCACGAACTAAGTGACAATCGATTTCGATATGCTTCGTTCGTTCATGGAAGACCGGATTTGAGGCAATGTGTAAAGCAGCTTGGTTATCACAGAACAACATGACCGGTTGAAGATGTTTGATTCCCAAGTCCTTCAAAACATTCTTTAACCAAGTAATTTCACAACATGTAGTGGCCATTGAGCGATACTCTGCCTCGGCAGTTGATCGAGCCACCGTAGTCTGCTTCTTTGTTTTCCAGGAAATGGGTGATTGTCCAAGAAATACGCAATACCCTGTCACAGATCTTCTTGTGTCTTTGCAGCGTGCCCAATCCGCATCACAAAAAGCCTTTAATTGAAGTGTACTTGTGGTGGGTAGTAGAATACCTTGTCCTGGTGTTTGCTTCAAGTATCTAAGGACTCTATGTGTTGCCTCAAGATGTGGTACACGTGGTTTGTCCATAAATTGACTTAAAACGTGGACAGCATAAACCAAGTCTGGTCTAGTGATGGTCAAATAGATCAATCTTCTTACAAGGCGCCTATACAACGAAGGATCACTCAGAAGGTCTCCATTGGATTGTGTAAGAGCCAAGTTTTGGTCCATAGGAAACCTTGCTGGTTTAGCTCCCAAAAATCCAACATCTTCTAGTATCTCCAACGCATATTTCCTTTGAGAGAGAGAAATGCCTTTTGAGCATCTTGCCACTTCGATGCCCAAGAAGTATTTGAGTTGACCAAGATCCTTGAGTTTGAATTGCTTGGATAAGAACTGCTTTGAATCTTCAATTTGTTGCAGATTGTTGCCTGCTAAAATCACATCATCAACATAAACAAGGATTGTCGTAAAACTACCTTTATAGGATCGGACGAATAGTGAGTAGTCTGCCTTTGATTGCTGAAAACCAGCACTCTTGAGGGCTAAAGATAGCTTCAAAAACCATTGTCTAGAAGCTTGTTTCAAGCCATATAATGATTTATTAAGTTTGCATACTCGAGTCTCCCCCTTTCGTCCGAATCCAGGAGGTAGTGACATGTATACATCTTCATCAAGATCACCATGCAAGAACGCATTGTTGACATCAAGTTGGTGAAGATGCCATCCTTGAATAGCAGAAACACTAAGTAGTACACGCACAGTAACTAGCTTGGCAACCGGGGCAAAAGTCTCTCGATAATCAAGTCCTTCAATCTGGCTATATCCTTTGGCAACCAAACGAGCCTTGTAACGCTCTACGGTTCCATCAGATTTAAGCTTCACCTTGTATACCCATTTACATCCTATGGGTTTCTTGCCAGGTGGGAGAGGCATAAGTGTCCATGTATGGTTTGCTTGGAGAGCTTGAATTTCATCGCGCATGGCTATGCGCCATTGAGGATCCTTCATGGCCTGTAAGAAACTAGTTGGTTCTTTTGTAATGGTTAAGGAGGTGGCAAAAGTTTTATGAGAGGTAGATAAACGATCATAGGAAAGTACTTGAGACAGGCTGTATGGCATACCTGAATTGGTGACCACGTTAGAGGCAGATGATGGCCCAGGCCGAGACGGGAGGGGTGCTTCCACATGAAAATTCTGAAGGAAAGTAGGTCGTTTGGTTGGTCTTGTGGAATGACGACGCGCAGGGGTTGGTAGACTAGGAGAAACCATATGATGAGAGTTATTTTCAAGGTCATGATTCTCTTATGGAGTATGTGCTGGTGTTTCAGTGGGACTTTGTGGTATGGTAAGATCATCATGAAAAATAGAATCATTAGGAGTAGGAATTATGGGACTCTCAATGGCAGTGGAAGTGTGTTGAAAAGGAAACTCTTTTTCGAAGAAAGTAACATCACGAGACACAAAAACCTTGCGAAGCTCAAGATCATAGACTCGGTATCCCTTTTTTTCATAAGGATAACCAAGAAAAATGCAACGGGTAGCACGTTTGTCAAATTTGGATGGTTTTTGGGCATGAGTGGAAGCAAAACACAAACATCTAAATACTCGTAAATGTGAGTAATTGGGTGTTAAATTAAAGAGCCGTTCATAAGGTGTTTTTCCTCGCAAAACTGGTGTAGGTGTGCAGTTTATAAGGTATGCAGCAGTCAAAATAGCATCCCCCTAAAAAAATTTTGGGAGATGGGCTTGAAAGAGCAAAGCTCGTGCCATGTTTAGCAAGTGTCTATGTTTGCGTTCAGCCACACCATTTTGTTGCGGAGTGTCAACACAACTAGTTTGATGGAGAATCCCTTTGGACAAATAATAGTCTATAAGTGTAAACTCAAGGCCATTATCACTACGTACAACCTTAACTTTGGAAGAGAATTGAGTTTCAACCATATTAATGAAATTTATTAGGTGAATTGGAGTTTCTGATTTGTAACGCATCAAGTAAACCCATGTGCATCTAGTAAAATCATCAACTATGGTGAGAAAATACCGAGCCCCAGAAATAGAAGCAACGTGATAACCACCCCAAATATCAACATGTAATTTCTCAAAATATGATTGACTAGAAATTTTACTCGAGGAAAAAGGCAATCTGGTTTGTTTTGCTAAGGGACAAACCAAACAATTATGGGTAATGCAAAATTTATTCTTGTCCAAAAAGGGGAATAACACAGATACTTTATTTGAAGGATGGCCAAGGCGTTGATGCCAGGGGACGGATGAAGAGGAAATGATTGAATTGCATGAGGCTTTATGTGGTTGATCAAGGTAGTAGAGTCCCTCCCGTTCAGTTCCTGTCCCAATCATCTTCCCCGAGTGTAGGTCCTGTATCACACAAAAATGAGTAAGGAATATGGTCGTACAAAAGGAGTAGTGAGCAAGTTTGCTTATGGAAATGAGGTTTAATTGAAAGATTGGGACACACAAAACATTATCAAGAACCAAACTGGATGAGAACACAACTTGACCAACATGTGTGACATTTACAAGAGAGCCATCCGGTAGTTCTACTGTTTTATTCTTAACAGCCTTTGAAGTTGTGAGCAATTCAGGGCTAAAAACGATATGATCAGTTGCTCCACTATTAAGGATCCATGTGGTTTTCTTACCTTGAGAAGAAAAGCAAAGAGCTTTACCTGAAAGTTCATCATGAGTTGAGGGATTACCCACGTGATTTGCCATGGAAGACTTGTTGTTGCTAAGCATACGCAGGATTTGTTGGCACTGCTCTTGAGTGAAAGGGAAGGAATTGGATAGTTCATTCTTCTCGGCTTGTTGTGGAGCAGCAAATTGATTGCCTCGGTTTGCTGTGGAGGTTTGGAATGATTAATCTGATTCTGCCTTCTTGAGTTTTCGACAGAAGTCAATCGTGTGGCCCTTCCATCCACAATAAGTGCAGTTTAAATGTGCCCGACAATTCTCTGCACTATGTCCTTCTTTTCCACATTTTCCACATTTGTAATTACTGCCTTTCTTGTTTAAATCCTTGACCGCAAATGCTGCTGCCTCAGGCTGACCTGTACTCTTTCCTGCAGATACATCTCGTTGTCGTTCATGTCTGAGAACAAGAGAATAAGCCTTACTGACCTTGGGCAAAGGATCCATCATCAACACCTGTCCGCGTGTCATGGTAAAGGATTCAGTTAATCCCATGAGAAACTTTATGGTTTTCTGTGTTTCTCGATAAGATAACTCCTCCTTCATAGTTCCACAATGGCAGGCTGGAATAGGGAAAAGAACATCCCTCTCATCCCATAATCCTTTGAGTTTGGTAAAGTAGGGGCCAACAGACATGGTCCCTTGAACACAGTCACGTATCTCATTTTCAATATGAAAGAGTTGGACGCTGTTTACCTGAGAGAATCGTTCTCGCAACTCATTCCAAACTGCTTGTGCTCCATCACAATAGAACACGCTGGCTGCAATTTCCTTGGAGATCGAACTCAATATCCAAGTCTTGACAAGATTGTCACAACGAATCCATTGCTGTAACTCGTCCCCTGCATCATCGTTTGGTCGTTTCATCAATCCGTCAACAAAGCCAAATTTGTTTTTGACCATTAAGGCCATAGTCATGGAGTGGTTCCATGTGCTATAGTTCTCCTCAGTGAGAAGTTGTGATACAAGAACCAACCCAGGCTGATCTGAATGGTGAAGATACAGTGGGTGATTGGGATTGTCAAGTTTGGATGCCATGCTTGATTGAGTTGGCTTCTTTGGGTTGTTCTGATCTCCCATGATTTGAATATTGTTAATCGGAATGGACGATCAATTGGAAGAAAAGTTGCTGTAATGGGCAGAGTTTTCAGGCCACCAAGATTCGATGCTCTGATACCATAATAAGAAGGTATTTTGGTGAAAAATGATATGCTGTGTATTTCAACAGTAAAAGAATACATCTTTATACACGATTCTATACAATTTAGATCCTATTCTAATGCCTAGAAATTAGCTCTGACTTTACTAAGATGGTAACAAACTAATTGAGTTAATATACAATATTTGCTTTCCTATTTTACTTGATTGTCTTCAACATATATATATATATATATATATATATTTCCCCCTCATCTTGTTGCTCGTAAAGCTTCAAATTTTACTCATGATAAGAAATTATTTCGAGTTGTAATGGCTGGCTGTTTTCTATGTAACATCAATTTGACTGAATTGGTAGATATGGGTTTTTCGCAATTGGTTTAATACTTGAAGAGTCCATATTGTTTCATGCATTTGTCTTTTTATTTTTTATTTTTTTTAAAGAAAGAAAACATTTTGGCTAGTAATTGTAAAGCTTATTTTTTTGAGCAAAAAAAAAAAATGTATGAGTTATTGAGGCTTAGCTATGAAAACTGTTTTGAGCTCTTTTTTTCTTTGTTGTTTGTTCCTATAACGGTGACTCTCTCTCTGGTCTTGAACATTATTGCCTTAGCCCCAATTAGTTCTTTTTGCAAAGTATGTCAAGCTGATATGAGATACATGATTGACTTGTAGTATCTTAAGCAAGTCAATTTTCTTAGTTCTGAGCTAGTCATCTATGAATGTTCAAGGTCACTGTTTTTTCGTTTTAGTTGAACGACTAGCGTAAAATGTTTTTCATTCTTGTATTTAGTGTCTCAAGGAATACTTTTATTGAATCCACGTGTTGTTTCAGGGACAAGCTTCAGCTGAAAGCGGAAAAAGATGGATCAGCTAGCTACGCCGCATTGGAGAGGAAGGCCGAGTTATATGAGAAGCTAGCGAGGGGTGAGCTGTCTGATGAGGAAGAAAAGGAGAAGTATTGTGTGGATTTCTTTGGCAAGAGGCTGGAGGAGGATGAGTCGCAGAAGATGCAACATCGTGATTCTTCTGACGCTGAACCACCAGAAAATGAAGATAAGGATAATGATGATCCCATGCTGTTTAATATGAAATCTGTGCGACTTGGCCAAACTGCTGCCACAATGGACAATAATGAACACAAGCGCTTTGTGAGGTAATTGTTCAAACTCATTCTTCCTTTGTGCCTAAATATTGAATAACATAATTCCATCAAATGAACTTAGAACTGCAATTGAACCTTATAGTGGTCCGTGTCAGTGTTTCTGGGTTGCTGCGTACTGAGTATGAAACTGTGGTGATAAAGTTGGAGTCTCTATTAATCTAACATACAGTTTTCTTTCGCTGGTTTATGGTGTGGCATCCCTATTTGGCATTATATTTTTTAAAAAATTATGATGCCATGTATTTATTCTGTACCTAAAGCACAAGTTGTTTTACGTGCTGGGACAAAAGTAATACTCTGATAAGAAATATGGGGCAATAAT
The DNA here is from genome assembly GCF_000414095.1 of Morus notabilis. Lineage (NCBI taxonomy): Eukaryota > Viridiplantae > Streptophyta > Magnoliopsida > Rosales > Moraceae > Morus > Morus notabilis. Next base: position 667,363 of record NW_010367552.1, read on the forward strand.
AGTCAGTTAAGCATTCTTTGATGCGAAACAACGAATGCATGGGCAAGATTCTCACTATCTCTTCAAATAACTGCACAAGCAACTTATATTTTATGAGAAAAATTGTGCTTATTATACAATTTCCTCAAAAATTTTGAACGCTAGCTGATATAGCATCTCCTGGCAATATAATGTTTTTGTAGAAAATCAGTAGAGCCCAAATCAGTGGCAATTGTCGTGGATTGGGAAAACAAATTCCAGTGAAACAATTGAAGTTCCCAACTGCTGCAACTTAGTGTTCCTGGTTATCTATTTAGATTTCTCCTCCTTGATTCGATCTTCGTTACATGCTTTCTTATGATTGTTTTAATGTGGGTTCCTACAGGGAAGTTCACGAAGAAGTGAATCGAGCGAGAGAAAAGGCATCTGAGCTCAAATTACGCAGGCAAGAACAGGCTGCTGCCCATCGCGAGAAACTAAAACAGGCCTATCTCCGGAAACAGCTGGAGAAGCTAAAAGCTGCGTCCAGTGTTGAGAAGTCATGATAACAAAATCAGGAAGGTGCTGTTAAAACGACGCTACAGGTTTATTTTCGCTTCACCGGCGCAACCATGTTAAAATTTTTACCTCATCAATCCTGGCGTCATAATATGGATAGAAGGATGCGTTATAATTAGACAAATTTTTTAGTCAGTGCAACTTGTATTCTATATGTAAGTTTGCGTTTCTTCCATGTCTCGAATTTTTGACCGTATAGTAGCCGTTTATGATGTGAATGGAAATATGGAATGACGGGCCAACTTTTCCTTTTATTTTATCTTCACTAAAACTATTTACTCAAGGAACCTGTCTCAAAATGTTCTATAGTTTTCGAGGGTTTCTTTTTTTTTTTTTTTGGGATTACTACGGTAAAATTTTAACTAAATAAATATAATTTAATGCAATAGATATGTAAGTTTTAATATAAGTGTATTTGTTTAAGCATGTCCGATATTTTTACAGAATTATTAACATATAAAATGGTAGTTTTTTTTTTTTAGGAGTAAATAAAGCTGAAATAAAAAATTACTTTTTTCAGTTTTCACGTACTTTAGACTTACATTACAAACAAAGAAGTGTATATTCACTTTCATTGATCCGATTACAACCTTAAAAATAATATATACACATATATTCTCTCTATCCTCCATATTCTTCCCTTCCCGAAATTAATGTGTCTCACATACTTCTGGCATTGAGACGGTAGGTTGGCTTCGCAAGCAAGTGATTTTCTCTCCCCATTGATAGACCAAACTTCTCACTCATGTCAATGTCCTTAGTCTCTACACCACTAGGAAGGTCCCAACTAAAGCAATGCACCAATTGAGCAAGAACAAGCTGAATAGTAACTATACCCAAATGCGCTCCGGGGCACCCTCTACGGCCAGACCCAAATGGTAGAAGTCGAAAGTCGTAACCTCGTAGATCTATTTTACTATTGATGAACCTTTCAGGGAAAAATTCTTCAACATTCTCCGACCACACATTTGGATCTCTTCCTATCGTCCAAGTGTTCACTATAATTCTCGAATTCTTGGGAATGAAGTATCCTTCAACGGTAATGTCCTCCATGGACTCACGAGGAACTAGCAAAGGTGCAACTGGATGTAGCCTAAAGCTCTCTTTCACCACCATATCTAAGTAATCTAGCTTCTCCAAATCTCTCTCTTCTACCATTTTGTCCATCCCAGTAACTCTTTCTACTTCTTCTTGAAGATTTTGCGTCACTCTAGGGTTCTTTAAAACTTCCGAGAGTGTCCATTCGATGGATGTTGCTGAAGTATCAAAGGCCGCCACCACCATGTCTAGTAAGATGGCTTTGATATTTGTTCGATCAATTATGTAGACATGTTGATCTTGGGGATTCATCGGTTGGTTTACCAACGAAAGCAAAACATCCACAAAATCCTTGTGATGATGCCCTTCCTCACTTGCCCCTTGTTCATGCGCCATAATTATCTTCTCCAACACTTTGTCAATGCCCTTGCTAACTTTCTTCATGCGCCTTGTATACCCCTAAGCCACACAGTCGAAAATCATTGGTCGCAAAAGGAAGAATTATGTAAAAGAGCTATTGTTTCAATTACTTCAACTACCAAGAATGAATAACAAAATAAAAATAGGTGAATCAGCACGCGGTAGGTAGGGTAAAAACAAAAACAACTAATTTTATAAGAATCTGATTTCACTGACAAATCCAAAAATCATAAATTAAGTATAAATTAAGTTTATAAATTATAGAAATATATATATATATATATATATATATGAACGAAATTTTAATATTTACGTTCCTTGTATTATTAAGAAAATGAAATATTTTGATCTACAAGAACACCGCCCATTAATATTTTTTTATCTTTTTCTTAAAAATTAGGTGATATGCTCCCCCTAACTCATCTCTTTTATTTTGCGTCATTTTGTTAGAATTTACTCTCTATATGTTAATTAAGTTAATAAATAGAGAGAGAAAATGAGAACAAAAATCATAATTAATTGAGCACACTCAGAATTAAACAGTACACAGTAAATAAGTAATAGCGAAAACTGACCTGAAGATCAAGTGGCGCAAGATAAGGCACATAATCAGCTAAATTGAAAGCTCCGCACAAGCACAAAACCTCATGAACAAGCTCCTTTAAGTGAGACCTGTCCTCCAAATTTATCCCCAATATCATCCTACAGCAATTAACTCACCAATCTTCCTACTAACGTCCACCAACTCCCGCGCCGCCGCTGCCCCCCTAAGAGACTCCACGAGCGCCGCAACCTCTTCCCCTCGCGATGCCGTGAATGACTCGATCTTCGACGCGCTGAGGAGCTGAAGAGTGCAAAGCTTCCTCACGTTGCGCCAGTAGGGGCCGTACTCGGTGAAGGCCATGCCCTTGGTGCCGTACGACATGTACTCGGAGGCTTGGACCTTGGGGCGGCTGGCAAAAGCGGTGTCGTGCGTTTTGAGGAAGAGCTCGGCGGCTTCGGGTGAGGAAACGACGACGGCTTGGACTTGGCCGAGGCGTAGGGACATGATTGGTCCGTACTTTTTGGATAGGCTTTGGAGGCCGCGGTGTGGGAGCGTGGTTAGCTGGTGGAGGTTGCCGATGATTGGGAGCGGCGTCGGGCCCGGTGGAAGCTTGCCGCGGCCGTGGTTACTGTGGCTTTTGGTGGCAGCGCGTGGGAAAATTATGAACAATATTAGGGTTGCGAGAATGACTAAAAGAATGGCTAACGGTATCGTTGGAGACATGTTCTTGGAGACAAGTTGATGAGGATTTGAGAGTTTAGTGAATGAAAGACGTGAAGTTTATATACATATATATATATATATATATGTATGTATGTATGTATGTACGTACGTACGTATATTCGGGTAGTTCAATTTAATCTTTTGTTGCAGGTTTGAAAAACTGGAAATCATTGATGGCTCCAAGAACTTATGATGACGACCACCCCAACATTTTCATTGAAAAATGTCATTAGACACCAATTGTTAATTTACAAATAAAATATGTTCGATCCGACATTATTAGGATCACATCTGAGATCCACCTTATAATAAAAAATGTTGAATTGAGAATCACATGGGATTCATCTTATATTAGTGACCGTAATTCGTATAGATTAAATTAATCTACTACCTCTTTATTAGGTTGCTTTCTCAATGTGCATGATTAATATATATGATAATGAAAGTCAGCAATCATGTGATCATATATAATTTTTAATGAGGAATACGACATAATTGAATTTCGAGCAAAAAATAAAAAATAAAAAAACGACATTATTGAATTACTTGTACATTGAAAGCTGAAAACAATAGCAAAAAGAATCTGTATCCGACGACCACAATCTTATAAATTAAGTGGCTTTGAGTGTTTCCATCACTAATTAACTAATGGCTTCTTGGCTAATTTGTTCAATAATTTATGTTCCATTGAATGAACCGACAAGTCACCTCCATACTTTTGAAATACCAAAGCTAAAATGTTAATTTATTGCCAAAAAAATGGATATAAAGACACTAGCTTCAAGCTAAAGATCAATTGGAATTGGTGATACCACCAGGCCATTTACAGCATGAAAAAAAAAATGTTGTTCTCAATCCGTTTCTGACCCACTTTCCAATTGTTATAATAGTTTTGCAGAAATCACATGGCTTGTCCACCCGAGAAGGTTATAGAGGCTATCGAGCTGAACAAGGAGACAAGGAATTTGAAATCTTTGATATCTTATATATTTTGTTGAGGAATATTCTTCATATTATGTAACTATTAATTGGGCTTTTAATAAATGGTTTTGCTCGGTGTCTAAGTCATTTGATTGCTTATTGTACAACCTGTTGTTGTTTCATATATAATCAGGTTGTGAAGATGCAGTTACCACTGAGTGCTCTTTACTTCTTTTTTATATGTATATACAAAATGAACTGAGAACGTACGACATAAAAGCCACATTTGTATTAAAGTATTAAGTTATTGTTGGCCCACCTACTAACAGTTTGAATTTTTAGCTTAAATTTTTGGGATGGATTGGTAAACTAACATGGTATCAGAGCAGGAGATCATGGGTTTAAACCCTCATAATTGTACTATTTATCCCTATTTAAATTGTCATCATGTGTTGGGTTTTTAATATATCTCGGACTTAAATTTTCACGTGTTGGGCTTTCTAATTAATTTACCCACACAATTGTCCATTATCCAGTCCACACGTGAGGAGGAGTGTTAAAGTATTAAACTATTATTGACTCACCTCCTAATAGCTTTTAGAACAATTTGAATATATATGTCTATATATATATATATATATTAAAAGATTGCAAGAGAAAAAGTAATATTTTAGAGGATTGCAAGAAAAAAAAATAAAAATGCAGGCACATCGATAAAGAAATAGCTTCATCTGTTGTATAGGAGACTTTCCTGTTGGTATATTCATGACATGACTCAAAGGTCATGTTAGAAAATAAATTATTTATATGGAGCACATTTAAAAATATAAGACTTAACACAAAGTATATGTATCAAAATGTATGTCGGCCAAATATTATATATGTACAGATAAGTATGGCATGAGAATTTTAGTGAATACGAATCAAATGGAAAACTAATTAGAGAGTACATATGTAAAGAAAAGAGATGTTTAAATAGAAAATTATTTGAGGAAAATTATTTCATCAGAGCAATCTGGAAAAAAAAAAGTATTTCAATATAACATATTGTATTTTCTAGGGGGGGAAAATAAGGACAAAAAAAAAAGGGGGAGATGGAATTGGAACTAGGTAAGATTTTATCAAATAAAAGGGTAATATATGATTTCAATCGAAATGTATATTCAATAGAAATATATGAATACATGAATAGAAAAATGCTAAACAGAATCGGTGGTTACAGAGACAAAGCTAGCTAAGGGACTACAACCCCCAGGTTCAGCTAGCTTATTTAAGTTTGTTATTTTGCCCAATTTTTTCTTCCTCCCGCCCCTAATTTTTCATTTCTATGTTTTATGCTCATTAATTTTCGAAAGTTTTTACTTATATTCTTTAAGTTTGACACAAATATTTTATTATTTTACCCCTTTAAAATTTTCTAATTCTATATTTTATGTATAAAAAATGTTTATTTACAATCTTAATTTTTATTTCTAATAGTACTTTATTAGACGATTAATTTAATTTAAATTTTTATTTTAATTGAAGCCCTTCTGAAAATTTTTCTGACTTTCTCACTGTGCTAGGCACCATACAACAATAAAATGTAGGTACAATAACAGGGAACCATAAATGAAGCGACCGCACATTTGAGAAATTATTTCAATAAGGCATATTAGAGAAAAAATTACATTTATGAAGCGTAGTTAAAATGATTCATTAAAATAAAATATATATGTGTATATACATATAACAAAAACATGTTTTCAATCAAAACATGTATATATTATATATGAACGAATAAGTAAAAATGTTAAGGAGCGTTGAGTGAGTGGTGTTAAGCCCACGATAATAAAATGTGAGTATCATAACATGGAATCATAAATGGTGACTTAAGTATTTTTCATAAGTATAATACATTTAAAGAAAAAAAAATAGTGAGAATCAGTCAAATACAAAACTGAGTATTTCATTAGCGAAAAAAAAAAAAAAAAACTGAGTAGAGAAAACATATAAGTAAGAAAAATATCTTTAAGTAAGGGTACATTTTTTTAAAAAATAAAATAAAATAAAATAGTGAGCAATTAAGGAAACAATGAATTTATGAGGACCACATCAAACAAAAATATAAAGACACTATTAGAAGAAAAAAATATAAAAAAGCATAAAAATCATTTTAGTACACAATGCTATAAGATAATGAAAATATCTCACTGATACTTTCTATTTTTAATAATTTTAAAACAGTACCTTCACCTTTAAAAAATGTTATTTCAGTACCTTGAGACGTGTTTTCAATCAAAACATGCAGTATTCAATCAAATATTATATGCCAACGGATAAGTAAAAAATTCTAAAGAACATCGGTGGTGTTAAGCCCACGATAATAAAATGTGAGTACCATAACATGGAGTCATAAACAGTGACTTCAATTTTTTCATAAGTAAAATACATTTAAAGAAAAAAATAGTGAGAATTAGTCAAATACAAAACTGAGTAGAGAAAACATATAAGCAAGAAAGAGATGTTTAAGTAAGGGCACAATTGTTTTTCTTTTCTAAAAAAAAAATAAAATAGAAGAGCAATTAGGGAAACAATGAATTTTGAGGACCACATCAAACAAAAATATTTTACAGGTGTAAAACAATTCTCAAGTGTGGATATATTTGAGAAAAATTATTACAACAAAGACATTATTAGAAGAAAAAATTATAAGTATAACAAAATAAGGATAAAATCATTTTGATACCTTTTGTTATAAGAAAACATCTCGCCCGTACCATATATTTTTAATAATATTAAAACAATACATTCACCTTTAAAAAACGTTCTTTCAATACACTGAGACTAGTTTTTAAGACATAAAATGTCAATTTAAACCTTCTCACTAATTAACAACAAACTAATAATTAATAATTTTTTACAAATTATTAATAAAAAAATTATTCAAACGGTGCTCATTATTTGAATAATACATGTTATTTATGTTGAAAATCTTAACATAAGGAGTTCTTTTGTTAATTTTTGTATTTTACACAATATTTTCCATGAAGAATTTAATAAAGGGAAACATTTAGAAGAATTACTAATGTTTGAGGGAGAAAAAAATTAAATTTTAAATTTCAAAAGCATTTTGTGAAAAAGTCTATACTTTAAGGAGCAACCATGTAATTTGCATATAATAAAAAAGAGATGAGTGAACTTATTTATGTCGTGCAATTATATAAAGAAATTAGAAAAATGTTATAAACGACTCTGTTGGGGAGTTCTTTTGTTAATTTTTTCATTTTACCTAAGGAGTTCTTTTGTTAATTTTTTCATTTTACACCGTATTTTCCATGAAGAATTTAATAAAGGGAAAAATTTAGAAGAATTACTAATGTTTGAGGGAGAAAAAATTAAATTTTAAATTTCAAAAGCATTTTGTGAAAAAATCTATACTTTAAGGAGCAACCATGTAATTTGCATATAATAAAAAAGAGATGAGTTAACTTATTTATGCCGTGCAATTATATAAAGAAATTAGAAAAATGTTATAAACGACTCCGCTGGGGATCGAACCCAGAATCTCTGGTTCCGTAGACCAGCGCCTTATCCATTGGGCCACGGAGTCACATGTGTTAGTTGAGAGAAAGAAATAAACTAATAATGAGCTATAATTACATTTCTTCTCTCTTTTCTTTTCTTTTTTCTTAGGAAATGCCTTTTCTTCGTTGTTGTTTCATTTGAAAGGGAGTTGACTATAGAGCTTCGGCCTTGAACAGAAGTTTTTTTTTTTCTTTTCATCTCATTTATGAAATTGAGGGGAAAAAAACGCATATATATACAAATAATTCTGTTCCACGTTCCTCCTTCTCAAATTATAAGGCTGCATATAATCTTTTTAATTTGCTTTCACGTTCCCTTTTAATTTAACCCTATTTTTCATCTTTTTTTTTTTTTTTTTGGGTTGACTGATCTTTTGTGCACAAAAACTCTCCTCTAATTTTCAGCCCGAAATGATAAAAGGAGAATTTCCTAATTAGTAAGCAATTAGTTTCATTTCTTTGATCACCATCATGTCTCTTTTCGATATATAGTTCATTATTTTATATATCTTCTCGTTCACTCATTCGAAATTTTTTCTACCAACTTTTGTTTCTTCTTCATCTTCTTCGCACAGAAGTACAGGTGAGTGAATTCTTTTCGGTTGTTCTTTTACAATAAAATTTAAAAAAAGTTTAAACTCAAGTTACAACTTTATTTAAATTCACGTTTTTTTAAGTTCTAACTTTATTCAACTTTATTCAACTTTATTTAAGTTACAACTTCAACTCAAGTCCTAACTTAAATTCAATTTAAAAATTACACTTAAATTACACTCAAGTTACACTTCAAAAGAACAACCCTACCTCTTTCGCCGCAGATAACTTTTAACACTAGTACTGCTAACTTTCTGTTTATATATTTCGTAATTCTCCTATACATGATACATCTACGTACATATACTTGTTGGAAAAAAAAATAAAAAATAAAAATAAAAATAAATTAAACGCATGTTATTCCACTGCACAAAAGTATGAACAATATTTCTAAAACCAAGTGCACAAAATTCACAGCTACCTCTCAACGCTTAGTACACTTAGCCCAACAAAAAAACAAAACAAAACAAAAACAAAACGCTTTTTTACACTGCAAAAACTACGTACGTGGCTAACATGCAATACTGCATGTAAAAAAAGTAAAAACCACCGCTAAAACCTCACATGGCCACTCTATCTAAATCATATTCTGGACTATTCCTTGCTACTCTTGATCAGTCTTTACCATGACCACCTCCTCTCCGGCGCCGCCACCAATCACCACGGTCTCCTCCGCCGTCTCTTTCACACTAAACGACAAAGACACCCTTCTTATCAAAAACCTCCCTGTCGGTGGGACCCACAGGTTGAGCAGCCCCTGCGGCCGCCCCGACCGCCGCCACACCTGAACCGGGTTCTCCGCCGGGTCGGCCGCGTCCCCACCCTTGAGGACGTCACAGAGGAGCACCCGAGCGCTCCCCACGGGCTTCTCCCTCACGCGCCCACGCGCGTAGATGTCCACGTTCAGCGCCGCTATGACGTCACTCTCCCGCGGATCCTCCCGGAACTTGACCTTGACGATGTCTTTCCACGTGGGGTTGGTCCCGCCTTTCTCGTCCAAGTGGGTGGTCGCCACGTGGCGGTCCTTCTCGACGTAGACCTGCGCGTGGGTCCTCATCTTGGTCGCGTGCTTCACGTTCTTGAGGCCTTCGGCGGAGATTATGAGGACTTCGATCTCCCGCAGTCGAGGTTTGGTTGTCGGCGGTGAGATTCTTGGCCGGCAGCCTTTGGGATCACTCATTTTGTTGATGTTTGTCCTACTTGGGAAAAACGTCTCTGATTCTTATTTTTCGAGAGAAAGTACGATAGAATGGGTTTTTATTTTGGGTATTTTTTTTTGGTTAAAACTTAAAAAGGGGGGTAAAGTGATACGTGTATGCTACAAGCCTACAAACTTTTTCTTTACACGCACTATACTGTAAACATATACAACTTATCGGATTTTTGGTCTCATGCTTCATGGGTTAAAATCCATTTTCCACCGAGTAATACCCAAAAAAAAAAAAAAAAATCCATTTTCCACTATTTGAAGGTGAAAATTTGTTATTTAAGTAAGAAAACACTCCAACGGAAAGGTCTCGTTGATGTAAAATTTGGCAGAGGTTAATTTTCAATATGGAAAGAAAAACAAAAACATGTAGTTATTTGAAAGTTAGAATTTATTAGAACATCACCCACCCAAGTATTAATGCTATATTTGGTACTAAAAATGATGAAAATGACGGTCAGTGCTATTTTTCATACTAAGAACTGTGAAAATGACAATTTATAACAAATTTAATATTTTATTTTATTTTTTACTAAATAAGATAATTTGAAAATGACAATATCATAATGATCAAATGAGAAACTGAATACACTATTTAATAACAATTAAATGCCAAAATTTAAAATATATCTACATTTGGTGTAAAATTTAAGCATATATATGGTAACGTTAGCATCATTAATGGATTAGAACCATGAAATTGATTCATGGATTAGAACCATGAGATTAAAATTATTTTCGATTTACGTGTATTTTTTATGACAAAAAATACTATAGCAAACCAAAAATTGATTCATGGATTAGAACCATGAGATTAAAATCATTTTCGATTTACGTGTATTTTTTATGACAAAAAATACTATAGCAAACCATGAACTATAATTTAAATTAGAGAACGAATCCTCCAACCAAACAGGCTCTAAGTTTAGGCTACTTCGAATCACTGCCAAACTAGGCCTTCTTTTGATTTGGATGCTGGAAAATATATGTGGACATTTTCAAGACGAGAATAAAGACAAAAGCCTAGTAGAGAAAAAGCCTTATAATATTGTTGACAATCTTCAACCAAGATACAGTAACATGGCCCCCATACCTTAAAAGAGCTTAGCCTTTTGTCATGATTAGGCTTAGTAGGTACTTATATTTTGATCATAAGATGCCAAAAGCACAAGCATTCTCATTACCAAGTCCTATGTTAAGTGTCATATTAGACTTAAAAAAGGAAAGGAAAAAAAAAAAGAGAGAGAGGTTAAGTGTCATTATACTACTTGATTGCTGGTGCCGTTACACAGTTTGCCAAGGCTGGTACAGATTTTAGTTTAAGTGAACTTAAAATTTAAACCAAAGCCCACTATCCTTCAAATGATTCTGCTTGCTGTTTAACCAACATAATATAGCTGGCAGATTCTTGCTATTTCCACAAGCTCTTCCTATATAAGCATTCTTATGCAGTCTCATTTCTCCTCACAAATACAAAATCCACTTCCACGAATTGCCCATCAAAGCATTTCCCCTTTTGTTAGTACCTCAGAGTTTGAGTCATGGAGAGCTGCAAATTAGCCGTGGCTTTCACCATCTACCTTGTGGTTGTTCTCGCTTTTTCTACTTTCGGAGCCACAGTTGGAGTTGAAGACGTTGGAGCAATTCCGCCGGCTCCAATGCAAAGCGCTGCAGAAGCTCTCGGTGTTCCAGCTGCACTTGCGGCCACAGTTTCTTTGATTGCTTGGTTCTTCTAAAGTCTGAACTTTAATTGTTTCATTGTTTATTGTTTTTGTTCACTTGATGAGTCTCTACAATGACTTTTATGTGACATCCCTTGTCAATTCAAATCATTGAATCTTAAACAAGGGTACCATGCCTTTATTTTTGTTTTGCTCTATTTTTCTTTTCTGATGAGTTTTGAGTTTCTGAGTTGTAAAATCAAGGGCATCATTCGCAACAAGAACGTAGAGAGAGTAAATAGAAAGAACAGATACATCATACTAACAACATGAGAAGCTATGTGGCAACCTCAACATGTTCAGATATCATCGGCTTTCTTGAAAAATCGCAGATATATTTAAACTAGCATAGAATAAAGAACTAAGATATAAGATATAGGTGAACACTAACAAAATCAAGGGGATACTTCTCGTATCTGTTATTATTCCTCTTGCTATCCTACCACCATTATCCTAGAGAAATAGAATTTAAACTACTCGCAAAACCGACTAAAATATGGCAGCTTGAGTGACCTTGAGTGCCCTGCTACCCAAAGAATGTGAACGCTTTCAAAGCAACAGTAGAGAATCAATTAAATAAAAGATCGATCCAAAGTGGAAGCAAAAGATAGTCAAGACAGGCTAGAGCCATTCCACTGAAGCCTTGCTTGGGTGATGTGCAATAACTGATTTGTCTTTCTGAGTATCAAATTTTGAAAATGATTTCTTTATTTCAGTCAGGTGAATTAAGGACTCAAAGTCAAATTAGCATAACAAAATTAGTATATTCGTTTGCACAGAATTTCATGACTATTATCGTACATGCTATGGGAAAACTGTGGAAATAGTAGCTTACCCTGTAATATTACGTCTACACGGAACCATAAAAAAAAAAAGTATAATATTATCATGCCAACAGGCAACAGAAATAATCATACCAAGAGGACCACACGCGATAACATGTCTGCCACTAAAAGCAACTAGAAACTTGGAAAATCTGTCCACCTGAAAAGTGTTTTGAATTCAAATGTGATGGTTACCGTTGCTTTATGGAACCAAAAAGATCTTGGTAAGAACGCTTTGGAGCGTTAGCGCGTGCAACAATTTCCACAACTTTGTAGTGTGATTCAGGATGCTCTAATGCCTCAACGGCTACTTCTGCTACCTGATCCCTCGATATGGTGCCTTCATAAAGAGTGTCCTGCAGAAGAGAACATAAAACATGGAACTAAAGGTTTTAGTACGTAATGGCCTAAAAAAATTGATAAAATTTCATATGAACAAATGATGTCACCTCTGGCTCCATCACAACATTTCCTGTTGGAGGCTCATTTCTCAACCCGCCTGGCCTTATTATTGTATAGTTTATTCCAGACTTCCTGATATATTGCTCTGCCTGAAGCTTGGCTACTAAGGTAAGTCCGAAAACGTTAAGAAATATGTAAGCTGGATTGAGTATCTGTCCCATTGCAGCTCCATTAACTAAAATAGAACTGATGAGAATAAATCTGTTTACACTTTGTTTACGACACGCTTCAACAAGGTTGACTGTGCCAAAATTATCCACCTGTTTTGGACAATCGAAGAAAAAAATTGTCTAAGTCCTAACATTCGAATAACTTTGTCTTAGAAAAATCAAGAAACTAACTGGCACGAAACTGCATAAGAAATACAATAATGGATGTTCTATATCCGAACACTAAATACTTTAATACTTATGGCACGAGAAAGAAATTCACCTGGTACCACATACCAATACTTGCACTGATGCGTTTGGTTTAAGAATAAGTGCCTTATAAATTTTTACGTTTGGGGGACATGTAGCAAGAAAAGTGTAACAATCCTTGGGTAGAACTCATCCCCAAAAGCTAGGTTGTAGGGAGAGGGTGCCCAAGTAGTTATAAACCCACACGCTAAGCCCATACTATAACAATGTGGGACTCAACCAGGATCCTAACAAAAAGCCGCAGTGATTTTGATTAATTCCAAGGTTATGTGCTTAAGATATCTCTTTACATCTGGATTTTTCTCTTATATATTTAGCAAAAATTCAAGGATATTTTTTTTGCTTTCTTTACAAAGGTAAATTCTGAGCATCATGCTTTAAAGACATTAACTCCAAAAGAAATCATTAGTTTGTTTGATCCCAGTAAAGTTGGATGGTTGCACTCTGAAGAGTGGATTTGATTTACATAAACAAATATATCATTTCAAAACAAAATATATGTATCAATGCAGGTATAGTATTCCAACAAAAGGGCCTAAAATAATGAAGATAAAACTGGAAAATACAAAATCTGTTAAGCGTGTGGAGCCTAATTGTTGTCCCGACGCGGCGTTAGCATGCAGATCTTTCATAGCCTAATTTTCTTTCATATCATTGCTCTCGTTTGCAAAGGATGAGGGCTTTAATCCAAAACACAATATCAATATCAGTTACATGAATGAAAAAGCACCTAACCTTCCAAGGAGCAAACAAATCCCAGCCTGGCCTAAACCCGGTGGCACAAATGACAGCCTCAGAATTATCGCCTATAGCTTCAGCCAGTTTAGCAGAACCCTCAGTGACATCCGCTTTCACCTTAAAAAAAAAAAAAAAAAAAAAAAAAAAAAGAGTATCGCAAAACCCAGATGAAAATTGGATTTCTCTATACTTCTTTAAAAGCATGTAAACTTACAGAATTGAAGAAAACTCACAATTTGAAGATCCGGGTTGGCCTTGGAAAACGCTGTCTTGGCCTTGTCCAAGTCCCGAACACCGGCTTTAACCGAAAAACCTTTGGCCAACAATTGCTCAACAATTCTTTTGCCTGTACTTCCTGTAGCACCGGCCACAAAGATTTTCTTCTTTCCATTGAGATTGGCCTCTGATTTCTCACTCGTTTCCTCTGTTATTATTTCGTTTCCTTCCATCTAAACCATAGATGAACATGCCAATTCAAGAAAATGACTTCAACCCAGATTGTCAAATTGATGTGAGTTCTTAATTCTTATCAAAAAAATTGAAATTTTCAAAACAGTTTGTGGACAACCCAGTTCCAAAAAAGTGGGAACTGCATTGTGTTTGTGTGTGTGGATGGAGGTGAGTTTGGTTACATACCTTTGTGGAAGAGAGGACAGAAAAGGAGGTGGGTGTTGTGGGAAATGTCGTGAGAATAAGAGGATGGGTTAAGTGTTGGAGATGGGTTTTGCTTTTGGTTTGGGGTTGGAAGCGAAAGTTGCAGAGAAAGAGAGGTAAACGAGTGGCCATTGCTCTCACTCTCAAATGGGAAAATATCTTTTATACGACTATTCACTCTTACCCGCCAACCAGCTCGGCCTCCTTTGGATTTCGTTTGTTCTTTCTCGGCCACGTAGCTGTAAGGTCTCGGACTTTCAAGTTGCTTCTAAAGAATCGAGAGTTCAAATCAGATTAATTCTAATAGTCGTCTCCGTTCATTTCACCGATTCGAGTTTAGAATTTGAGTTTTGCTATAGTAAAAAGTTCTCAAAAATAATCACATCTAACTTTTTTACTACAATAAAAAGCTCTTACATAAAATCACATCTCAACTCGAATTAAAAACTCGAATCAGCGAACTGAACGGGCCCATAATTTTGATATCAAAATCATAATTCATAATTTTAAATTTAAATTATAGTTTTAAAGTAGAATTAGAATTATGGATTTGAACCACCCAAAACCAAATGGGGTGGTTTTAAAATTAAGAGTGATTTATGATTACGTAACATTTTGGTTCAAATCTTAAATCAGAATCATCCTAACCAAACAATGATTCTTAGTGTCAAATTAGAATTACTTTTTACTTTTTATAAACAAACATTGGTTCTGAACCAGAATCATAGTTCCGAATTCAAAATCCGTATACCAAACAACACCCAAATGTTCCATTAAAAAAAAAAAAGTCAGGAACATTTTTGTTTTACGCTTTTAAATTAGTGATTCTGATTCATTAGCAAGAATTTTATAAAAAAAACTATTAGTGAGAAATTATTGAATTGGGTTTAAATATTTGATAAATAGACCCTTAATCTCATAAATAGTCTGTGAGATTTACACAATCCTAATTCAGTCTCTGATTTTTAAAAAGTTTTACAGTCAGTCTTTAAGGTTTTACTCCATTTTAGTATCGGTCATTTTGTTAACTAATGCCTTGTTCATTTCACCGATTCGAGTTTTCAGTTCTAAGTTTTTACAGTTAAAAACTCTTAAAAAATGTTACATCTAACTTTTTCTGTTACAATTAAAAACTCTCAGAAAATGACACATCTCAGTTCGAATTGAAAAGTCGAATTCGTGAAGCGAATGAGGCCTAAGTGTTAAATATTTGACAAAATATGTGAAATTTAATAACTAAAATTAGAAACATCTAAATTTTAAGGACCAAATAAGAAAAATAATATAAGTTATTCTCTACATATAGTCCTTATGATTTTACTCCTTAATTCACACAAAATCCGTTAAATATTTAACCCTTTAATAACAAAAGGAATAAAATTGAAATAAAGTAAACACTCATAAATTAATTGTGAAATATTTTAAAAGTCATTATTCAAAATTAGATGAGAGTACATCTCAAAAACCATTTATAAGATTAATTTAAAAAAAAAAAAGTATACAAATAACCCCTTAACTTTACGAGTTTAGTAAATTGATCACCCAACTACGTAGGTGTGTGAACTGTGAAGTATGCATATGCTTGAGGAAGAGCAAGAGTTCATTAACCTTTCCTTTAACAGGATTGTGAAAGGAAAAAGTCCGGCCAACAGTGGTGGCTTCATCACCACTAAGTTTGGCAGGTAATTCTTGAGCGTCTTCACCTTATATACATGCTTCGAACTCCATATAGACAATCTCTTAAAAAGGAACTGTGGCACTAGAACGACAAATGTAACTAATTAAGGCCCTGTTCATTTCGCTGATTCGAGTTTAGAATTCGAGTTTTGCTACAGTAAAAAGCTCTCACAAACAATCACATCTAACTTTTTTGCTACAGTAAAAAGCTCTCACATAAAATCACATCTCAACTCGAATTAAAAACTCGAATCAGTGAATTAAACAGCGAACTAAACGGACCCTAAGACGACTCATACGCAGCAGTGATGGAGGACAATTAAGTACAAGGCAACACACGTATGCACGCATAAAACGATGGATTTTCTTAAAAGTGTTCAAGAAGTGTGGATGGAGTAAATAGCTATAAGAAAGAACGGATCGGATCAGATCAAATCGAAAATTTGAAAGATTTGTAAAAGTAAACCTTCCATCACCATTTTGTTTAAAATCGTTGAGATTGAATATGCCAAGCTCTTAGTCTGGCATCAGTTATCATTATCTTTACTTTCTGTTTTCTATTTTCTATTTTCTTTTTTCTTTTTTCTTTTTTCTTTTTTCTTTTTTTTTCCCTCAACATATTTGATCCACCAGGTCTGAAGCAAACCCTTTCCACAATGATGCAAAAAAAATACTCCAAGTCTAACATTCAGCATGCCTTGACTTTTATGAACTGGGCACAAAGGAGCATGGCTACTTGTGTGGAATAGACTGTAAAAATAAAAATAATAAATAATAAATAAAAGAAAGACAACACGTCCATTGACTGGCAGTTGGAAGGACACAAAGGTTAAATATTGCAACTATGCTTCCAGTTACAAGTCCTAAGGTTTAATGTCCACACCGAGCTTATCCAGAACTAAATAAATGTTTCTCCTCCATAATCATCAGTTATGCCACCAAATTATGCTCTCCCTGACAACCGGTCATCTCAGCCATGTATGCATAGCGGAGAACAGTTTGGCGATACATACAACTATAGCCAACCGGGTTTAGCCATTGAAAATGGTCTTCTTATAGATACCTCAAGATATCATATGCACCGTTCCGTCAACTACCATCACTCTGTTAGCATCTTGCAGTTTCTGGAAAATGATCAAATGCATGTCATTGCCCATCTTTTATATATAGCAAAGACAAGAAAAATAAACAAACTGCCATTTGTAACGTCTAGAGTATCAGACACTAGAACAAAACATACAAGATAACAAAAGCAATTATTTAAATAGGGGAACTATACCTCTAATAGGAATGTTATCTCTGCCCTTGAGAAGGGGACATCAGCCTTGGAGTTGACAGCCTCCTCTACATCCTGAATGGATATGATATCCAATCGGTTGTTCAGCATATGCTGGCCAAATAAAGAATTGAATGCTTCTATTCTGCAAGACGAAGCACAGAAACAGTGTCAAAAGCTATAGTAGCGACGAATAAATTTTTAGATAAGGGAAAAAGAAACAAGTTCTTCGCCTATAGACCTCTCATGAGAAAGATCAGCAGCAGATTGCGCTGGAGGGTCATCGACTTCCATGGGATCAGTTGTTGAACTAGGCAGAGAAAAAGTCACAAGGAAAAGATCAGCAGAATGTTATGGCCACTAATAACAGGAAATAAAAAAGTCAAAAAAATATGTCCTAGAGTCTTGTAAAAGATGCAATCAAGTGATACATCCTCGCCATTTATCTTATAGAAAGATAATAGAGAAATAATACTTGTATGTTGGCGGGGAAGAAAGAATACTGCGGAGCCCAAACTTTTTTCTGATCGGAATGAAAGCACCAAGAAGACACCCGTAAAAGTGATATAACCTAATCCCTTAAACTCATTACTTACCCGCCTATATCAGCTGTACCAGTGGCGGGGGGACCCCTTTTTTTTTTCACACACACTTTTTTCTATCGGAATGAAAGCACCAAGAAGACACCCGTAAAAGTGATATAACCTAACCCCTTAACCTCATTACTTCCCCGCCTATATCAGCTGTACCAGTGGCGGGTCTACCATTTTCATCTGAACGACCCTCGGCCCTGCGTTTGCTCTCCAATTCTCTCTCCCTTTCTTGCTCACGCTCATCCATCTCAGTCAGTTCTTTGTGATATATTGCAAAATTTAGAACTTTCAATGCCTCTTCGACATCAGACTTTGAAACCTGTTAAAAGTAGATTATTATTTATTAACCACCACTAAGTGTAAAGACAAGCGATAACAAAATGATACCATGCTGAACTGATGAACAAATATAATCTGAATTTTCTGAAGGAAAGGAAAAATTTTATTGAATCACTAAAAGGTGAACAACTTATTACCTTCCTGCTTAACTTTAATTTGGCATGAGCAGTTGAGAGACGAATAATGGTTTCTAAGGTTCTGGCAGTAAAAGGAAGTGTACCTCCAGTCTACAGAATGCAAGCATCATATTAGCTAAACGGAAGAAGAAACACTGTACATTATGGCGCATATATTCTCCAGATGCTAATTAACACTACCTTTGTATTTGAACTAGCGTTTCTAAGTTCTGCATATGCCGTTGCAATGTGTTCAGATGCCTGCAGTCAAAGATTGTTATATTAGCCCTGCAATGGCGGCACTAAACAATCTGCAACTAAGTAATCAAGTTACAGGACTATCATACAAGGCTCTTTACTGTCAAAGGAAAAGCCAAAAAAAAGGTTAATTGGCAATGCCATAATGCAAAATATGTTGCAGATGCAATAACATGATAAGTCAAAACACTGGATAATTAGACTGTCATACAAATGTAGGAGTACTATTGCATCAGGACCTCATCAGTAAGTTCAGGCTGAATTCTGTGCTTTGCATAATGAATATACTTTTTGAGGAACTTAATAGTGAGCGTATCACGCTTTCGACCCCTATCTGTTTTCTTTCCATGGAGCATTCGGTTATATTTCACAAACACGGATGATTCATTATCAGCTTCATCTTCTCTCCCGTATCTTGAACTCCCATTAAGGGTTGCTTCACCTGCAGTTTCACGCTTGGCTTAGTATTGTTCAAGGACCACTCACTTTTAAGCAAGAAAATACTGGTCAAATTACCTCCATCAATTGTGGAACGAAACCGATGCATACGTAAAACATGCTCCGAAATGTGGCGGTCAATATCAGCATCCATTTGATCCAGTACGATAAACAGTAAATCAAAACGAGAAAGTAAAGAGTCTGGAAGTCCAATATTTTTTGTCGGAGTCAATGATCGGTCGTACTGTACATCGATTAGACACAAAAGCATAAATAAATAAAAAACAAAATAGGGGAATTCAAAGCATCAAGTCTCGTGCATGCATGTGGGCTTCTAGGTTGGAAGGTCTACTTACAGTTCCGTATATAGGATTTGCAGCAGCCACCACGCTGCATCGAGCATTGAGTGATGCATGGATACCAGCTTTAGCAATAGTTACAGTTTGCTGCTCCATAACCTCGTGGATAGCAACACGATCTTGATCATTCATCTTATCAAATTCATCAATGCAAACAACACCACGATCAGCAATAACCATTGCACCGGCTTCAAGCCTTCTATCTCCTGAATACAAAGAGACATTAAGACAAATATCATAATGTAAACTGTAAAAGTAAAGTTAAGTAAATTACCTGTTTCTTGATCTGTAGTAACAGCAGCTGTCAAACCAACACCAGAAGAACCACGACCAGTGGTTGATATTGCCAATGGAGCAATGTTAATAATTGCCCTCAAAAGTTGAGACTTGGCAACAGAAGGATCACCAACCATCATCATGTTAATGTCACTAAAAGAAACAGGATCGTGAGTTACTCAAGAATTCACTTGCTTAGGTGTGGCTAAAAAACACAACTAAGGAAAAAATAATAGAGGATATGACATTGTCAAACGTTAAAAAAAATATAAATAAATAATAATAATAATAAAATAAAGATTAGGAGTTTAACTCACCCTCGCAAGTGGGTGCCATTCTTTAAGTTCTTTTCAACTCCACCAAGCATTAATAGTATCACTGCTTTCTTTATCCATGAATGCCCATATATAGATGGTGCAAGTGAATTACCCAGTAGATCAAATGTATCTTCTCTCTCAGCAATTTTCTTGATGTTCTTTAAGTCTTCAGGGCTGTAGATTGGTGCATTTGCCTCTTTGTTGAGCAGAGAAACATTGTTAGCTATGAGAACAGTCCTACATAACAAGTTCACTTAGTTAGGAATTTATAAAATGAAAATGTCATTGTAAGAATAAAATGTAGCTCTTCCATTCCACGTGATAGAAACTTACCTGAACACTCCATTCACACTGCCCTTGCTTTGACCAGGAAGCGCTTTGTATATCCCAACAATGGCCAGTCGGTCTCCCGGTTTGCATGAATCAACCAGGTCATCTTCAACTATGACATCCACGGTTCGTGGCAGCTGACCAGGAGCAGAATTTTCCGGAACTTCTTGCATTGACAAGGTTTGATGGTCCTTGTACTTGCACAATCCAAACTCAGTCACCAGTAAGTTGCCATTGTCATCCTGAGCAAGTACTTTCTTTTAGAGAAAAGACTCCTCTGAGAATAATAAACAAGTTATGAAAGAAAAGAGGCCTGAGATTACCCTGGTAGGATAAACAGTTCCTGTGGGCAAACCCATATTGGAAGTAATGTCACGGTATTCGCGAGTGGTGAAGTTTCCGGTTGTAGGACAGAAGTGGACACTTTTAACAACTTTTGGTCTTACGAGAGAACCTACAAAGGAGATAGCTAGAAAATTAGTTATGTGCATACTGAGAGTTACTGGAGAAAACCTGCAGAGAGTTAGTGGTAGTTAGGGAACATCTCCAATAACTAAAATGCGTCATTGAAAGTGTAATCAAGGAGGGTTAAGAGCTGAATTTATCAAAGACGCTAAATTATGGAACAAAATGTCACTCTTGTATCTTACGTCTCTACTATCCTCTTCTAGTATTACGATAATAGATGCATCCAAGATCATGAGTTTTGGGAGTTATCAACTACAAGATACTGTATTACAAGTTAACAAACACTTTAGATAAATGATAAGGAATTCGCTAACAAAAAGAAAGTTAAAACTTTCAACTACGAAAGACACATGTGAAGTTGAAGTGGAAGAAAGTACATTTGGTAATAATGCCCTCGACGCAGACCATGGAGCCTATGAACTCAGAGAGCAGTTCCCTTGGAGTGACACGGCGAGAAACAAAAGGGCCTTCAAATCCTACGAGAACCTGCTCCCCTTGCTTCAAATACTTTCCGTCGATTTTGTTAGCTACTTCCGTGGCGGCATCGCAGAACGCTTGCATGTACTCACTTGGATTCCTAAGAATCCTGTGTTGTTGAAAAGAAGAAACCGGAAAAAATTTGTCAAAAACATAAACTTCAATTTCTCCTTACTTAAACGTAAAAGAGAGATTTTAATTAGTTCGGACGACCAAAGATTCCCTAAATTGAAGTCAAATACAATCAATTTCACGTTATAAGACGTGGATCTTCACGAATCTTCAGAAATTGAAGGTCAAAAACCCATTCAACAGTGCTTCTTTTTTTCGCGGGAACCAAACAGCGAAGTTGAATTATATACCTGGGACCGAAGTCGCCAAAAGCATGGAGATCGGAAATGTTGACAATGAGGCGGCGGCGCTTGTGGTTGATCATGGCCTTGATCTCGTCCATGTAAAGCTGCACCATCACCATTTTTTACCAAAATTAAGAGAGAGAGAGAGTAAAGAGGAAGAGAAGATAGAAGACATACGCCATCTTCGAGGAAGGCCATGAGCTCACGCTTGTGAGCAGCCCTAACTTCTTCGCTGATGTCCATTTCGCCTTCTCAATCGCAGAGAGAGAGAGAGAGAGAGAGAGATGGGTAGAGAGAGAAAGGGAAGGGAAGCTCTCAGTCTCTGCCTTGAGAAATCGGGAGCGACTCTTTTTTCGCTGGCCCTAACTCTAAGATTGTGATTTTTGGCGGGGAAATGAGAGAGGTTGACGCTCTGCGGGAAATGTACAGGGGCACCTCACTCTCCCTACTGGCCAATTATATGTTGACAAGTGGGTTTTTCTTTTTGTCAATAGAGCACGTGGGTTGGGCTGACAGAATTCTTAGACTCGGCGACTACGGGGACGACCCTCCACACTCGCGGTCCGCTCCTGGCCCTCCACTGTAGCGGGCCGGATTGCACACATAAAGGGCTACTCGGCCCGTTTACCACTTGTGTTTACCTACGTCTTATTTTTTTATGTCAAAAATATTTATGGTGCGTTTGGTATTACAGTGAAGAGAATAGCAATAGAATGAAAATAGTAATTAAATAGATGGTAAAAAAAAATTTATTTATTTATTTAGTTGTAATTTTAGGAATATTATGAAATGAAACATGGATATTTTCATGTAGGTAAAGTTACCCTTAAGTGATATATATAACACTAATATTTTGTATATCAATATAATTAATATATTGTGAAAAATATAATATAATATGATAAAATTATTATATAATATATTATATAATTATGATATAGAACATAATAAAATATTAAAATGGTTAGTCTAATTATAATATTATAAAATATATTATATTATTATATAAGAAATAATAACATTTCAATTGTATTATAATTAAAAATTACAACTATATTATATTATACTATAATATAACATATAATATAATAATATATTATATCATATTATATTAATAACGTATTATATATTATGTAATCATAACATGTAATACAATATAATAGATAATAATAATATAACTATAATATACATAATATTTAATTATATTATTATAATATAATATAACCTAATTATATTAATAATACACTATAATATAATTATAATATTGTATTGTATAATAAAATAATAATGTTGCAATTATTAATAATTATAATATTATTTGTTACGATATTATAACTACACCATATTTTATCAAAACTACATTATATTATAACATATTATATTATTATATATTTTATATTTTATATTATTATATTATATATTATAAACAATAATATTGAAATTATAATAACAACTATATTATATTATATTGTGTTATTATACTATTATATTATTATAACTATATTATATTATGATATTTTTATTATATAATATATTATAAGATATAATTACAATATATTATATTATAGTTATATTATAATATTCAAGGGTAATTATGGAAAGAAAGAAGAAACGAGCTTCGAATGGCTATTCCTCCCATGTGAGGAGGGAATAATGATTCGCCCAAATTTAGGTGAATAGCCGTTCCTTTTTATAAATCTAACCAAACATCATACTTAGATTTCATCCTATTTATTTTCTTTCCTTTCCCCTAGTGGTGTCAAGCCCAGCCTGTAACAGTGTCGGATTCAACACGACCTAGTACTATTACGGACTGTGCCTGCCCAGCACGTTTGATGGGCTAGGGTTGGGCCTCAGCTTCTCAGCCTGTGGCCCTAGCCCGTGAAGGCCCGCGGCCCGGCCCAAGTTTGGATTATGCCCTTGTTCGGTCCGGCCCAGGCCTGCGAAATGGCATGCGAAAAAGCCCTCCAACCCTTTATGATTGTGACTATTGGGCCCACAAAGGGCCCAGCGGTCACAATCTGATAAAACCCTAAAAATTTCCTATAAATACCCCTTAATCCCACCCTAAATCCCACACAATAATTCACTCTCAACTTCTCATCTCACTTTCATTCTATCTCTCATCTTGTCTCTTTGATTTTGATTCTAAGCTTTTTTCTCGCGATCACTCATTTTCTTGCTCTTTCATTTACAAAGTTTAAGTTTAATCAATTTCTAGAAAATAGCCACATCAAACTTTCCTAATTTCACTGCTCTTCTTGAGCTTGGTGATGAGCCATTTTTTGAGGATGAAATGATACCTCCCAACCCCACCCCCACTGAACCAGAAAATGCTCCGGTTGATAATGCTTCAGTGCACAACAAGGAAGTTGGAGAATGCACTAGGGGAAAAAGACTGTGAACTTCTCCTGCATGGCAGCATTTCACAAAGGAGCTCCGACCAAATCCAAAAATAGGTGAAATAGAAATTCGTGCAGTATGTAAGTATTGTAAAAAATAATTTTCTAATAAAAAGAGTGGGGGTACTAGTCATCTGGATAAATATTGGAAAGTATGTCTACCGTTGCACCAAGGTAGGAGTGTGGACTCCCACCAACAAAGACTATCACTCACATCACAAGGGTTGCAAAATTTTACATACGATGCACAACGTGCTCGTGAGGCACTAGCTAAATTTCTAGCTAGTGCCGAATTACCTCTTTCTTTTGTAGATGATGCGTCGTTTGAAGAATTCATACAGATGGCCTTCTGCCCGTAATTTAAACGGGTAAGTAGAAACACAACTCGTTCTGATTGCTTGAAAGTGTTTTATGCAATGAGACAATCTCTTGTTGATAGTTTTAAGACTTTTAATACTACTGTATCTTGTACTTCTGATCTATGGGAGGGGTGCAATAAAATTGTATATTTATGCGCCACGACGCATTATCTTGATAATGAATGGATTTTACAAAAAAAAAAATAATAATAGGTTTTCGTTTATGTCCATATCCTCATAACATATCAGCTATTTTTAGTACAATAATGGAAATTTTTGAGTTTTATGGGATAGAAGATAAAATTTTAACTATTACTTTTGATAATGTGCCAGCTAACACGGCTGCAATTAAAATGTTTAAACGTAGTTTAAAACCATCGTTTGAGGGGGAAATTTTTCATTAATGGTGTGCGTGTCACATAATCAATTTAGTAGTTCAGGCAGGAATTGAACATATTTCAGCTAATCTAACAAATATTAGAGAATCATTATCCTTCATATCTAGTTCTTGAGCTCGGCTCTAAGAATTCAAACAATATTGCAGGAACATTTAGGCCTGCGAAATGGCATGCGAAAAAGCCCTCCAACCCTTTATGATTGTGACTATTGGGCCCACAAAGGGCCCAGCGGTCACAATCTGATAAAACCCTAAAAATTTCCTATAAATACCCCTTAATCCCACCCTAAATCCCACACAATAATTCACTCTCAACTTCTCATCTCACTTTCATTCTATCTCTCATCTTGTCTCTTTGATTTTGATTCTAAGCTTTTTTCTCGCGATCACTCATTTTCTTGCTCTTTCATTTACAAAGTTTAAGTTTAATCAATTTCTAGAAAATAGCCGCATCAAACTTTCCTAATTTCACTGCTCTTCTTGAGCTTGGTGATGAGCCATTTTTTGAGGATGAAATGATACCTCCCAACCCCACCCCCACTGAACCAGAAAATGCTCCGGTTGATAATGCTTCAGTGCACAACAAGGAAGTTGGAGAATGCACTAGGGGAAAAAGACTGTGAACTTCTCCTGCATGGCAGCATTTCACAAAGGAGCTCCGACCAAATCCAAAAATAGGTGAAATAGAAATTCGTGCAGTATGTAAGTATTGTAAAAAATAATTTTCTAATAAAAAGAGTGGGGGTACTAGTCATCTGGATAAATATTGGAAAGTATGTCTACCGTTGCACCAAGGTAGGAGTGTGGACTCCCACCAACAAAGACTATCACTCACATCACAAGGGTTGCAAAATTTTACATACGATGCACAACGTGCTCGTGAGGCACTAGCTAAATTTCTAGCTAGTGCCGAATTACCTCTTTCTTTTGTAGATGATGCGTCGTTTGAAGAATTCATACAGATGGCCTTCTGCCCGTAATTTAAACGGGTAAGTAGAAACACAACTCGTTCTGATTGCTTGAAAGTGTTTTATGCAATGAGACAATCTCTTGTTGATAGTTTTAAGACTTTTAATACTACTGTATCTTGTACTTCTGATCTATGGGAGGGGTGCAATAAAATTGTATATTTATGCGCCACGACGCATTATCTTGATAATGAATGGATTTTACAAAAAAAAAAATAATAATAGGTTTTCGTTTATGTCCATATCCTCATAACATATCAGCTATTTTTAGTACAATAATGGAAATTTTTGAGTTTTATGGGATAGAAGATAAAATTTTAACTATTACTTTTGATAATGTGCCAGCTAACACGGCTGCAATTAAAATGTTTAAACGTAGTTTAAAACCATCGTTTGAGGGGGAAATTTTTCATTAATGGTGTGCGTGTCACATAATCAATTTAGTAGTTCAGGCAGGAATTGAACATATTTCAGCTAATCTAACAAATATTAGAGAATCATTATCCTTCATATCTAGTTCTTGAGCTCGGCTCTAAGAATTCAAACAATATTGCAGGAACATTTAGATGCGCCCAAGAAAGTTCCCAACTGACGTGAGACATAGGTGGAATTTCACCTATTTAATGTTAAGAGTTGCACTCCCGTATTCAAAGCTCATCACAACGTATGTAAACAGTAAGAACGATCAACTTTTAATTTTCGATACAGATTGACAAATTGGTGAGTATTTTTTAAAATTTATAGAAGTTTTTTACTATGCTACTGAATTACTTTCTGGAGTTTATTATCCTACTGCACATTGAGTTTTACATCAACTATTTAATATTTCAGAAACATTTTCTTATTATAGGGATACAGTACTTTTTGAAAACATAGTTAAGCTAACGGAAACTAAATTTAAAAGTTGTTGGTCAAGTTGTCTTATGTTATATGCACTAGCAACCATTTTAAATCCTAGGTGCGGAGTAGATGAGACTGAATCTTTGATGACTGCTACAACAGAAAATTTATGTATTGATATACAATTAATTATTACTAACGCTAGGAAAATGTTAGAAAATGTACTTGGTTTGTATGAAGCAAAATACAACACATGTCAAAAATAACAGGGAACTTCGACGTCAACTAACAGTTCGGGGCCTAAAGGCTTGTCATGGAAGTTCTTGAAGAAGAAAGAGAAAACGGCAGGATCATCATCAACACAAGTGTCTACCGAACTGGTAAAATATTTTGAAGCAAATTTTGTAATCGATGATGACAAACTGGACATCTTACAATGGTGGAAGAGCAAGACCGATTGTTTTCCAATACTATCCATAATAGCTTGTGACATTATGACAACTCAAGTGTCAATGGTAGGTAGCATCAGAGCAAGCATTTAGTGCAAGCAACCGAATTCTTGACGAGAAGAGAAGCAGAATGCATCTAAATATCTTGGAGGGGCTAATGTGCGTTAAAAACTGGAAAGATGCCAGAAGACGAAAATAACAATACACAGATGATTTAATGCAAGACTATTTTTCTAACTTAGAAATAACAAAATCTTCTGAAAAAACTTATGTTTTGTAATTTACTATTCCTAGAATACTGCACTCTTTTTCCCTTCGCTAAGGTTTTGTGCCGATCTCCCCACGGGTTTTACTTGGCAAGGTTTTTAACGAGGCAGTTATTTATGTGTACTTATTCGTATTATTTCAATTCAATAAAATCACATCTTTTAGGACATATGATATATTTTCTTTTTTTTTAATTAAATTTTGGAAAAAAAATTACAAGGGCCAGGACCGGCCCGTGAAAGGTCTGGGCCCAAGCCCGGCCTTGGTCCTTATGGACTAGGGCCGCGGGCCTGAGATTTTCTCCTCAGGCCCAGCCCTAACACAGCCCAGGCCCGCCATAGGCCTAGGGTCAAACATGCCGTGCATGTCCAGTACGACACGTTTGACAACTCTACTTTCCCCCAGCCGAATGCACCCTTAGTATTTACACATTATTATCTCTCACAGAAAGGGCAAAAAAAAAAAGATCTAAAAAAACAGATGATGTTAAGGGAATGGATTTTTATGATTTTTTTAACCTTTTTTTGTCTGAATGTAGGAATTTTTGAGCTTGAAAGTTGAATAACGAGCTTGTCAAGACTCAAGGGATTGGGTTTTCTTTAATTGAATGATAACTGATCATTGAAAGAAAGAAATAGGAATGTTGTAAATACCGATCATAGAGTTTAACATGAAACAAAAAGATTACAAAACAAATGGCCTGAAATAAATTGCAAGTTCTGGAAATTGGAAACACGAAGCAACCTCAATTACAAATTGAACCTATTCTCAAGTGAGGATGTTTGATCTACAAAAATTGGCAACTTTTTTATCTGGTCAGGGCTTGAACGAAGAGAAGGCCACCACAGAGTTATGTCCACCGAACCCGAATGAATTCGATATGGCTGGAATTTATGCAGAAAATCAGTGACTAAACTTCGACATTTTTTTTATAAACTTCAACGTTATTGATAAAGAAAATTGCACAGATAAATTTGATGAGTTTCAAAGGTTTAGCAACATACCAACATTCACCTCATGCTGCTGCTTTACATTTGCAACAGTATCAAAGTCAACTGCGGGCTCCGGATTCTACAATTTTTTTAGAACAAAGCATGTCATGCATCACATTGTCATCACTCAATAATGCAGATTGAGGAAACTAATAAATTGCAGATTACAGTTAGTGATAATGTATAGTTTGCTACAGAGATTAAGAACTAGTAAAGGAATAACTTGAATATGTCACTACTCACTAGTTTCAATATTAGCCATAATGTTTGATTTTTATTTCTTGAAAACTTAATTAGTACAAAAAAACAGCACAAAAATTGGAAATTTTCAAAAGTCCAACACGAGAATAGAATTAAGGAGAAAATTGGTATCGCGTACAAATTGGTTAATAGTGGGATGCAACCACCCGGTTGTAATGGCTTTCACAGTGGCAATGGCTTCCAGACCTCCAGCAGCACCAAGACAGTGCCCTATCATAGACTGGAGCAAATTGAAGAAAAAAATAAAATAATTATCAGCAAATGGCAAAACACAAGATCATCTTCCAATATTGAATATACTCAAACTGAGAAGACTCTGAAATAGTGCAGAAGAATAGAGAGAAAGAGGGAGATATTGCCTTAGTAGCATTGATCTTGATCTCAGAAGTGTTCTTGAAAACCTTCTTGATAGCATTTATCTCAGCTAGGTCACCAGCAAGAGTGGATGTTGCATGTGCATTAATGTAGTTGACCTGACAAGGTTATCGACTAGTTAACTCCGTACTCTTACACATCCAGAAATGAAGAATATAAACGGCAACGAAGACTGATAAATCATGTATAAAACCCCTCACAAAGTCATAAGAGAAGTATCCTTATGTGCAACATTTAGAATTGGAAGACCTTAAAAAACTACTTCCCTATATCTCAGGCTTTAGTCACAATACCATCCAATTCCAAATGCTAGAATATAGTTTGTCTGAATATCCATCATATCTTTTCATAAACATTGCTACATTCATGGCAAAAAGTAATAAGCAATAAAACACAGATATATGCAGCAAATGCAATTAGGATAAATCAACAAACCTTAGTGTGCGTTTGGTTGGTGGATTCATGTCATGGTTCGGATCATGGTTCGTAGCTCGCTACAGTGTTTTTTCTCACAAAAAAGACACGTAAATCGAGAATGATTATGAATCCATTAACCAAACGTCCACTTAATGTTGAACAAGCAACATAACGATTATTAAGAAAATTGACTTAATTCAAGTTTTTATTTTCCCCTGAGAAAAGGCAAGCGTAATAAGTGAGATAGCAATTTTCTCGTTTGTTCTTCAATCCATATGGACCGTATCTAAATTTCAAGATGCCACTTGTGGCATTAAACGCCAAATGCATTAAAACCATACAATATAAATAAAAAGTGAAAAGTGAAAGGATTTAGAAAAACACAATCTAGATGTCAGGAAGAATTCACATAATCAAGAGAGAAAGAAGACAAACCAGAGAAAGAGAGAGATACTACAACACGAGGAGAAAAAGAAATTGCGGAAGCAAATCATGAATCGACAGAATGCTATCTTAGAAACCCCAAAGTTAATCATTACAAAATATGAAGAATGGTGAAATTTGTGAAAGTCCATTACCTCCTCAGGTGACACGCCAGCATCTTCAAGGCTGCTCTCTATGCATGAAGACACACCAAGTCCATCAGCTCTTGGATCTGTCATGTGATAAGCATCACAATTAACAGCACCTCCCAAGTACTCGGCAATAATTGGTGCACCTCGTTTCATTGCATGCTCCAAGCTCTCCATCACCTGTCAAGAAAACCAGACCTCTTCATTATTAAGATCTGTGAAACTAAATTCATGGAAAATTCAATTCAACTTCATAATGACCATCCCATAATATAACTTGTAACGAAAGAAAAGTAATAATTATTCCTCTCCAAATAGGTGAACATGTAATCTAGAATCCCAGAATATAACTTGTATTTAAAAAAAATGATTATTCTTCTCCAAATAGTTGATCATCTAATCTAGATTATTAGCTACGATTATGTTGATGCAACGTTAACAGAATTGGTAAAGCCTTACCAAAACTCCAGCACCCTCACCCATGACAAAGCCATCTCTATCCTTGTCCCATGGCCTAGAAGCAGTTTTTGGGTCATCATTTCTCTGAGACAGAGCTCTGCAAGCAACAAAACCCCCAAGCCCAATGGGTATAATAGCAGCTTCAGTTCCACCGGCAATCATCATATCAGCCTCACCTCGACGAATGTGATTTGCAGCAGCGTAGAAGCAGTAATTTGAAGTAGCACAGGCAGTGGAGATTGAGTAATTTGGACCCATGAGGCCTAGATCAATGGCCAGCAAGGCAGATCCCATGTTTGTAATAGCATAAGGAATGAAAAATGGTGTTATCTTCCTGTGACCTTTCTCAATTAGTGCCTGAACACCATCAGAAAAGACAGTAAGACCTCCCATCCCCGTTCCAACAAGCACACCAGCTCGTTCCTTGTCAATCTGTAGAGAAGCAAAAGAAATAACTTTAATGAGTTCAAATCCCAGGATAAGTAAAAGCATATTGATTTATACCACCTTTCCTCCTCTTCTTTTAGATTCACTTCTAACACGGCTGAAATTATTCATTTTAAAACTTCATAAACAGTACTAAACTGAAGGCCGAGACATAATGTAAATGAAACAGAACTTTACCAATAAATGACCCATCTTTGCACTAAATCGTTTAATAACACATATATCGCAGGTAAGATGAAACTCTTCCACACCATTAGAAGAGGTTTCCAAGAACACAATTGTAAACTAATGCATTATGGGATCCCGCTTCATGGTAATTTACCAGATAGGTTTGAGTAGATTGCAGTAGCAATTCCACGACATAATTCAAGCAAAAACCGAAAAACAATAACAAACAAGAACTAATAGTTTATCTCACATGGTCCTATATAATTATAATCAAAGATTAAAAATAGCATAGTTGTTATCCAATGTGCCAAACCATTTTTGTCCTGTTCATTTAGTTCCTAATGACTCCAAAATCGAACAGAAACACATCAATACAAACTAAAAAAAAAAAAAGAACAGAATCATATCTGTAAATTATATACATAAAAAATAAATAAATCCTAACATGCAAGCTCCTTCACATAATTGGCAAAGGCAGAATGCCCAGATCCATAAATTTTATACTTTCCAATTAATCCGATAAGTTGGAGAAATAAACAAATTAACAAACCAAAGCATCTATGGGGGGGAAGAAAACACGAAATTGGAAATGCTTCGCAATTAACGAATCGAATTGAAAAAGATACGACCTTGGAGAGCTTATCGCCGCCGAGATCAGCATCGACGAGAGCCTTCTTGCCAGCAACGAGGCAGTAACGAAGGCAATCGTCGAGACGGCGGTCGTTCTTGCCATCAATGTAGCCCTCGGAGGAGAAGCCCCGGATCTGGCCGCCGAACCTGGTGGGGAACTTGGAGGCGTCGAAGCGGTCTATCGGAGCGATCCCGCTCTCGCCGGAGAGGAGCTTGTCGTAGTAGGCGTCGAGTTCGTTGCCGAAGACCGAGACGAGGCCCATTCCGGTGATGACGACGCGCTGCTTGGGGTCCTTCTCGCGCTTGGGAGCGGAGACCGTGGAGGAGGCGGCGCGGCAGAAGAAGGGGACCTTCTTGGTGGCGGAGGGGCGGGCACTGGGGAAGTGAGGGCTCCGCCGGCGGTTGCGGAGCGGGTCGAGAGGGGAGACTCGGAGAGTCGGAGCTTGAATTGCTTGCATTGCGGATTTAGAGAGAGAAAGGAAGGTGACGATGTTAACGATGAAGTAGGAGAGAGAGTGTAAGAAGGAAAAACCGAAAAAGTGGAATTTTGAGGGCAAATGAATGAGTAAAGAGGTTTTGGTTTGTACATGGCTTAAATAATCGGGTGAGTAGTGAGAGAGAGAGAGAGAGAGAGAGAGAGAGAGAGAGCCAGAGTCTCAGGCTCAGCCTCGTTGTTCTCCGCCACCAGTAACTTGCTTTGCTAATTTTGCCATCAATCTATGCCACGTCAGTCAGTATGGTGGGGGAGTTGGAGCTAATTGCATAGATTTCTTTGCCCATTCCTATTTTTAAGGGTTATTAACACTGGTGTCTTCTTTAAATTGATTAAAAAACAAAAATAATCATATATTCATTACATGATAACATAAAATTTTACAAACAAATAATTATATAGATAAAATTCTATCTTTATTACTATCAAAACCTATTGAAAGCGATAACATTTTATATGTTGTAACTATTTAAGTAAAATTTTTAATTATTAAGTTATAAAGATGTGATTATTTACATTAAATTTCAAAAATTATTTATCAATTTTATTTTTAAAGACTAAAACTATTAAAAATTGAAATTTTAAGGGTTAATATGTTAAAATAAAAAGTTTAAAAGCCACAGTATCAGTAACCCTTCACGTAAAAACCTTGATACATTTCAAGCCATTAACTGATATTAGTTACTATTGGATTACAATTACAATAAATATACAAATTTAAAGTCTCAACTGTCAAAATTAAAAATTAAAAATCTAAATTATTAAACTCTGATAGAGGTCATGGTGCACCAACATAATTAGCTTTAAAAAAAAAAAGAACTAAAAGAGTCATATATTTTTAGCATCAAAGCTTAAGATTTTAATCCTTTAAAAAATAAGATTTCTATTGTAGGTCTTGAAAAAATGAATTATTGATAATTTTTTTTTGTTTTAATAGTCAAATGTTGATAAAAAATTATTTGTTATGCACATGTTTTCAATTTAATATGATTTTTAGCTAGATTTAACTGTAAAAAATAAACACCACTGTAAAAAACCTTGCTTTAAAAGAAGAACCAAAAAAATAAAAAATAAAAAACAAAAATTTTGGGTGCGTTTGGAATTGATTCCAAAATGTTTTTGTTTTCTATATGAAAATAGAAATGAAAACGTTTTTATTTTCATTTTAAAATTATTTCTGAAATGCGTTTGGTAGTTTTATTCAGAGATTGATTTCAGTTTTAAAAAAAACTGAAACTGCGTTAAGTGGTTTAATTTTTGAAAACATGTAATAATATTTAAAATAATAATATATTAAATAAATAATATTATTAAATATATTAAATAAACATCATTATATAAGACAAAAACGGTTTCAGAAAAGAGAGAGAAGAAAATGAAAAAAAAAAAGAAATCCGTTTTCAGAAAACGAAAATGAGAAAATGAAAACATCTTTTTTTTTTTTCAATTTTTCACAAAAGACAAAAACGATTTTGTTTTCGTTTTTAAAAAAAATTTAGGCCAAACGCATTTTATATTTCCGTTTTCATTTTTTAGTCTCAAAAAACGTAAAAAATGGAAATGAAAACGGAAACAAACAGGGCTTTTGAGATTTTACATAAAAGAATAGTTACATGATGTACTAATTCCTTTAGTTATTAAAGGTAGTAAAAAAGAATAGAAGCAAATATCTTTCAATTTACGTATCAGTTTTTTTTTTTTTAAACAAAAAAGGAATTGCGTGATGCGTAATGTCACACATGATTTTCTCCTTAATTATGTCATTTGTGTGAATTAATTATTGTTGATTCTGATATTCAAATATGTTTTTAAATTCACCTTTGAACTAGTGAAACATGTTAGTTTTAGACATATTATCACGTGCGACACATTTGTGTCAGCCAAAATTTTTATTTTCTTTAAGCTATATTGAATTCAGATCTTTCTCCACTTTTTTTTTTTCCTCATGTTTTCTTGCTTTTGAGCAACTACTTTAAGGAGAAAACATGTATACAATTTAGCGTTTGATTAATTTATTTAAGGCTATTTTATATCAACACTTCATGAACTTTTTGAATTTGATAATTTAGTCTAAATTTTTTTTCTGACAATCAACTCCCAAAACTTTTAATTTTTAGTCATTATTGTTCAAATTCATTAAATTTTGATGGTTTTTTGTGTCAAACTTACAAGTGACAGCTTAAAAAGCGCATTGACGATATTCTTGTATGATATTAATAAAATTTCATGTTAAAATTTGGATTAAAGTTTAAGTTATAATTAAATTAAGTTCAAGTTTTTAAATGTATTTTATATTGAAACTAAACAAAAATGAACATCAATGCTCTTATTAGACTACCATTTGCAAGTTAGGTACAAAAAACTGACAAAATTTTAATAAATTTAAACAATAAGAGTTGAAAGTGTCAAAAATTATAAGTTCATAGTGTTTATTGCCGGGAAAAAAAATTTAAAGACTAAATTACTAAATTCAAAAAGTTAATAGGATGTTCTACGAAATAACCTTTATTTAAATTAGAAAGAATTTATTAATCTTTATGGGCCCGTTTACTTCGCTGATTCGAGTTGAGATGTGATTTTGTGTGAGAGCTTTTTACTGTAGCAAAAAAGTTAAATGTGACTGTTTCTGAGAGCTTTTTACTGTAGCAAAACTCGAATCGGCGAAATGAACGGGGCCTATATGTTGCACCTAAACTTGAACAGATGACAACTCTGTCATTCCATCTAAAAGTAACGCACTTCAAAGTTGCGGGATAAATTTAGAGAAATATTATAAATTATAGAACGCAATAGATATGTTTCAAAATTCGGGCCCTCAGATATTGACACATCTAGAGGGTGGCAATTCGTGTTAATGGGTCGTGTTCGTGTCAATCCGTTTATTAATCGTGTCAGGCAACATCAACCTAAACACGATCTATTTATTAAACGTGCTAAAAATGTCAACCCAAACATGACTCATTTATTAATCATGTTAATCGTGTCAACCCGTATAACCCGTTTAAATTAACATATTGAATAAATAATTAATATAATAATGACTTATTTAACACGGTCATGACATGCTTAACATGTTTATTGGTTAATTTATCTTTTATTTTAAGAAAAATAAATGAATTTTACCTACAAATATTAAAATCACATTATTTGTATTTCATATATCATGTAAACATTTATGTTATATCACATATCATTAGATTATAAATAACACATATAATTAATCGTGTCAATTCATATTAATACAAAATTAATCTTAACTAAATTCATTTATTAATCATGTCAGTCTCAAACTCATTTATAATAAATTTAAAATCACTAACTTCATACATATTTCACATCGTGTCGTAGCGTTTTGGCACCTCTAAGACACATCCAATTATTTATCAATCGCCAAAATTAATAAAATCTATTATCGATTACACAACCAAACGTAAGAACCAAAATCCAGTATTCTCTGCTAAAAGCCAGTCACTGTCACCAAACTCCCAACGGAAAAGAGAGAAAGCAGCACCGCTCGGAGTGGTCGGAGTCAATCTCATGGCGAAGGAAGCTAAACACTCTCTCAAATCTCGCTCTTCCAAACCCACTGAAAGACCTCCCAACCA
>NW_010367552.1:703180-756124 GCF_000414095.1 Morus notabilis
AAAAAACCCAAGAAATAAAAAACAAAAAAAAGGTTTTTTTTTTTTTTTTTTTTGTTCTGGGTTATTCTTTTTTGGGTTTGTTAAAAAGGGGAACCCATTTCCACAGTGAGTGGTACTAGGCTTAGTTGAGTGGTGGTCTGTGTAAAATTAGCAAATAAAGGAGAGAAAATTTGTGTGTGTGTTATTTTTTTCTTTTGATAATTGAAAAATATGTTTTGTTTGGTTGAATTTGAACAATTTTAGGAGAATGGTTTTGAGGGTAAGAACAATCGAGGGGAATAAAAGGTTGGCAAGTCTGAGTAGTAGTAGTATCAACAATGAGGAAACGACAGTGAAGAAGGCGAAAACCAAGCAGAAGAAGAAAAACAAAAGCAAGAATTTCGATGCCAAGAAGCCTAAGAAGCCTCCAACAGCTTTCTTCTACTTCTTGTAAGTTCTTCTTTCTTTCTTTTATCGTTTGTTATTAGTTATGGATTTTTCTATTGCTAGAAATGTACATTTTATTAGCTTCATGAGACCAAATACTAAGGAAGTGCTTGCTTTGCTTGAACTTGTTGAGTGTGTAAATGAAATGATTGCATTTGTACTCACCAGGAATCTTTAGTTCATGACATTTTTCGTCAGGCAACTTTGATATTTTAGACTTTAGGCCAAGATTATAAGTTGTGTATGTACGTTCAGGTGGTCTCAAGCAGAAGAAAATAGTTGATTTTTGTTGAATGTTGACCATCTTATTTCGCAAATGTCGCAATACTTAAACAGAATATATATACGATGGAGTTACTATGTTAAAAATTTTGAATTTTGGGCTGAGTTGTGGCGTAGGATTTTGTTGGTATAATTTGGTTGTTTTCTGCGTTGAAATTAGGCTTGATAGTTTATCTTCATATAATTTTCATTAAATTGATGGAAAAGAAAAGGTAGATAATTATATGGCATGTCATCTGCATGCCTTGTCTTTGTCATGTTAGAGAGATTGTAATATGTCTTGATCAAGATCACAAGTTGTTTGAGTATTAAAACATGAAAACTCGTGTTAAAGGGACTTCAAAAAGTTGCAGCAGACAAACTGCTTTGATTTGGCCAAATCGGCTGTAGCCGAAATATTTTGGTTGCAGCCGAAATGTTTACATGTCTCGAGTCCAGCGGGAAAACATCCGCTGCAGCAGAAATTATGCAGAAAACAATGTTTTCATGAGTTTATGTGATCTAAAACGTTTCGAACCATTACATCTGTTGAAATCCCGGATCTTTAGGCTGAGAATCAGTTTCTGGATTTAGGATAAGTGTTTCCTGATTTGGTTTGATTCAGCAAATAACCTTCCTATTCTCTAGGCCACGTTTTTAGGAGATTTAGTTTTCACAATTGTATTATAAATAGAAGCCCTATGTACAGAATTTAATGTGAATAGAAAACAGAAAGTATTATTCCTGCTTTCATGGTATCAGAGCGGGAGGTCCTGAGTTCAAACCTCCGTAATTGCACTATTTATCCCTATTTAAATTGTCATCACGTGTTGGGTTTTTAATATATCTCGGGCTTAAATATTCACGTGTTGGGCTTTTCAATTAATTTACCCACACGATTGCCCATTATCCAGCCCACACGTGAGGGGGAGTGTTAAAGTATAAAACTATTGTTGGCCCACCTCCTAACCGCTTAAGCTTTTAGGATGGATTGGTAAACTAACATGGTATCAGAGCCGAGGAAACCCTAACCTTGGCATTCAATGGAGGAATCAATGTCTTCAGCAACCACGGGCGAAACAGGGGCGGCGGTCACCAACACCATGACGTCGAGTGGATCCGAGAATTCCACTTTTCAGTTCACGGTTGAGAAACTTAACGGGAAGAATTTTCTCGAATGGGCTCAATCGATCAAACTGGTAATTGATGGAAAAGGTAAGTTGGGATATCTCACCGGAGAAACCAAGAAGCCATCCTCTATCGATGCCTCCTTTCAGAAGTGGAAGTCAGAAAACTCGATGGTAACCGCATGGCTGGTCAACTCGATGAAGCCCACAATTGGGAAAACTTATATGTTTCTTCCTACCGCAAAGGATGTCTAGGATGCCGTGAGAGAAACATACTCTGACGTGGAAAACTCTTCCCAAATATTCGAGATTAAGACTCGGTTATGGCAAATGAAACAGGAGGAAAAAAAGGTTACTGAATACTACACACATAGATGAAGTCTCTCTGGCAAGAACTGGATCTGAGTTACGAGGAAGATTGGGAATGTCTTGGAGACAGCGTAAGATTTAAGAAGAGGCTGGAGAATGAGAGAGTTTTTGAATTTCTGGCTAGGTTGAACCGAGAATTAGATGAAGTAAGAGGAAGAATCCTAGGTCGAAGACCGTTGCCCTCAATCCGTGAAGTTTTTTCCGAGGTAAGACGAGAAGAGAGTAGGCGCAAGGTAATGCTGAAACTCCCTGCCTCCACTGCACTCACTGGTTCTGGACCAGAAACGACTGCACTGATGACAAAAAGGGGACTGAATGGACCAGGCCAGAGTCAGCAAAGGAAAAAACCATGGTGTGAGCATTGTCACAAGACTAGTCACACTAAGGATACATGTTGGGAACTGCACGGGAAACCACCGGATTGGAAGCCACAGCAAATGAACAACAAAAATCGAGGATATCAAGCCTCGGTTGATGATCAGAAGGATAGAAAAACGGATGTTGATAGCAGCAATTCTCAAGCAAAAACTTCATTCAGTCATGAACAGATGGAACAGCTTTACAAGATGTTCTCAAATTTCCAATCTAATGGTCAGTCCTCCAATAATGTGTCCACTGGTTCTCTAGCCCACAAAGGTAATTTTCTGAAGGCCCTGAATATTGTTCACCAAAACAGAATTTCCTGGATCGTCGATTCTGGCGCATCTGACCATATGACCAGCAACTACAAAATTTTTTCCACATACTCACCTTGTGCCGGCAATGTCAAAGTAAAAATTGCAGATGGTTCTCTCTCAACAGTTGCAGGAAAAGGGACAATCAAAATCTCTGATTCCTTGATCCTAGAAACTGTTCTTCATGTCCCTAACCTATCTTGCAATTTATTATCAATCAGCCAATTGACAAAAACCTCCAACTGTTGTGCTAAATTTTTCCATTCTCACTGTGTATTTCAAGACCTATCATCGGGGAGGACGATTGGCAGTGCTAAAGAATGTGAGGGTCTCTACTATCTAGATGAGGCCGAGACAAGTGGACAGCTTCATACTGCAATTTGCGATTCTGCATTCACTTTTAGGGATAGTGAAATAATGTTATGGCACTTTAGAATGGGCCATCCTAGTTTCCAGTACATGAACACCTGTTTCCTTCTATTTCTTTCAATAAAAATGTCCTTGATTTTCAGTGTGAAATGTGTCAGCTAGCTAAACACCAATGTTCTTCATTTAAAAAATCAATGTACCAACCTTCTAAACCTTTTACTATGATTCACAGTGATCTATGGGGTATCTACTCGCACTTACACAAAATGGTTCGTAAAATTTATTGATGATCACTCTAGGGTTTGTTGGGTTTACCTCGTAAAAGACAAAACAAATGTCCATGA
The DNA here is from genome assembly GCF_000414095.1 of Morus notabilis. Classification (NCBI taxonomy): domain Eukaryota; kingdom Viridiplantae; phylum Streptophyta; class Magnoliopsida; order Rosales; family Moraceae; genus Morus; species Morus notabilis. Next base: position 706,751 of record NW_010367552.1, read on the forward strand.
GGTGTTCAAAACCTTTTACTCCATGGTCTAAACACAATTTCAAACTAAAATCCGAATTTTGCGGACAGATAATGGGACGGAGTATTTCAACACTATCTCAGGAGAATTTCTCATGACAAATGGGATTATTCACCAGAGTTCATGTGTTGACACTCCACAACAAAATGGAGTTGCCGAACGGAAAAACAAACACTTACTTGAGGTAGCCCGAGCCTTGATGTTCACTGCCCACATGCCAAAAATGTTCTGGAGGGATGCCATTTTGACATCCGCCTATCTTATCAATAGAATGCCCAGTCGAGTCCTTTCGTTTGATACTCCTCTCAACACCCTTAAGAAAGTCTTCCCCACTACTCGTTTACACTCAAATTTACCTCTTAAGGTGTTTGGCTACACCACGTTTGTCCATGTTCACTCTCAAAACCGAAGTAAGCTGGATCCGAGAGCCACTAAGTGTGTTTTCATTGGATATTCCCCTACACAAAAGGGCTACAAATGCTTTGATCCTTCCACAAAAAGAGTATTTGTTAGTCATGATGTTACATTTTTTGAAAACTTGAGAATGGAAGTTGCTAGATCAAAGAAAGGGATCAGTGTCTCCCAAAGAAAATATGTCCTTGATCTACTCACGGAGACCGGTATGCTTGGATGCAAACCTAGTGACACCCCTATTGAAGTGGGAAAGAAGACTGAAGATGCTGGAAAGATGGTTGACAAAGACAGATATCAAAGACTAGTAGGCAAACTAATATACTTGTCTCATACCAGACCTGATATTGCATTTGCAGTAAGTGCAGTGAGTCAACACATGCACTCACCAAGGGAAGCTCATCTGGAGGCAGTATACAAGATACTCAGATATCTCAAGGGCTCACCTGGCAGAGGACTACTCTTCAAAAAAACCGACTGCCGGGGAATAGAAGTCTACACAGATGCAGACTGGGCAGGCTCGATTGAAGACAGAAGGTCCACCTCAGGATATTGTACGTTTGTATGGGGGAACCTAGTAACCTGGAGGAGTGAGAAGCAGAATGTGGTGGCTCGAAGCAGTGCTGAAGCAGAGTTTAAGGCAGTTGCTCAAGGAATATGTGAAGCACTATGGCTGAAAAAACTCCTAGAAGAATTTCAAGTCACAGTAGAGTTCCCAGTTAAACTCTACTGTGATAACAAAGCATCAATCAACATATCTCTTAATCTTGTCCAACATGACAGGACCAAGCACGTGGAAGTTGATAGACATTTCATCAAAGAGAAAGTGGAAAAGGGAATCATTTGCATGACCTACGTTCCTACTCAAGATCGGACGGCTGACATCTTCACCAAAGGGCTCATAAGACAAAAATTCGATGATTTCTTAAACAAGTTGGACATGATCAACATCTATGATCCAACTTGAGGGGGAGTGTTGAAATCCCGGATCTTTAGGCTGAGAATCGGTTTCTGGATTTAGGATAAGGTGTTTCCTGATTTGGTTTGATTCAGCAAATAACCTTCCTATTCTCTAGGCCATGTTTTTAGGAGATTTAGTTTTCACAATTGTATTATAAATAGAAGCCTTATGTACAGAATTTAATGTGAATAGAAAACAGAAAGTATTATTCCTGCTTTCAACATCCATTGGTGATATGTTTTCATACATATTTGAACACCAATTAGTAATAGATTTAACTATAGCAATAGGTGTATTAATCCATGAAAAGATACCTTTACATTGAAAATGTACCTTTATGTGAATGGTTGTAATGTTTAAAGATGATGCATTCATTCATGTTTTGGAACTCAATATTATTGCTAGATATTGTGTTCAAGCGTTTGTTGTATATTAGGGGTAATTTGCCATTAAAACTCATTAGCAAACTTTGAGAAGTGAGGGAAAATAAAACCTTAAAGGAAAGTATTCCTATACGCCTCAAACCCTCTCTTGTTTTCTGCATTCTTTTCACCCTCTACACTCAAATTCTCCAACATGTCATATAGCAGTGATCTTCAAAGCTCTGTTTTGGGTATTGATTATTCTTCTTTAGAAAGATGTGAGCAGCATAAATTTAATAAGTGGGGTTATCTTCCTTCTTTATTAAATTACTAGTTATGAGCCAAGATTGTTGAAAAGGAGCTTAATAATATTGTTGTATCTATGTTCCCTTGAATTAATGAAGCTTTCACCTAAAAGACCTTTGAGTTTTTCTTTGCAAATTGACCATCAGAATAGAAAAAGTGTGGCTACGACATAGTAAACCAACCCCGTACAGACCCTGAACCTTTCCAGTGACTGGACTCGCGTATTAACCATAAACTGAATAATGGATGAAATTATGATCTCATGCCAAGTTCGCCAGTTCCATGGTCCTTGAATCTGCTTTAGTGATTGAGAATTTGCTTTCCGGTCATTTCTGAACCCAAAACTAACAAACTCATGCCTTAATTCCATGATCTTATTTTGAATGATATCTTGTTAACCTATTTCTATAAAGGGGTAGCAGGATAAACAAATGATCTTCCTTATTGGATTTTGTTTAATTTTTCAAATTCTTGGTCCTGCACTTCTTTTCAGATGTTGTTTCAATTATTTCTGTGCATTGTCAGCCAGGTTATAGTTCTTGTGTCACTTCCTTGTATTTACGTGGATTTGAGTTGTCAGGAACATCTTACCGTTTCTGTTTGATCTTTTGTATTTATGCTAGAAATGTCGGCTGTTTCTCAATCAAACCATTACTGTAGAAACCTTAGTATGAAAGGCCTTGTTATATGGAAAGAACCATTTCAGGATTCTTACGAATTTTGTTATAATTTTCAAGGGAGGACTTCCGGAAGGAGTTTCAAAAGCAAAATCCAGGTGTCAAATCAATGCGAGATGTAAGAGTACTAGTGTAGCATATATCCCATTCTATTACTTCTTTTAGATCTGTCCTCAACTTGTTGATTTGATTATCTTTTGTCCCGGTCACTCCTTCATTCACTTTATTGCACACCGTTCATTTTTTCCCTGTTCAGATAGGAAAGGCGTGTGGAGAGAAGTGGAAAACAATGACGTACGAGGTTGGTACTACATTAGTACATGAAATTGATTTCTCAACCTTTTTTTTACTTTATTTGGTACTTTTGTTATTGGTTCAGTGGAACCCTATGGTTTTATCTTGGAAAACTAAACCAAGTATCGGATGGTGGTTAGCTAATACGTTTTGTTCCCAAGCATTTGCAACTCAGTTCGGATGCTGACACTTAATATGTTAAATCTTACATGTAAATTTTTAATGTATGTACTTTAAATTGCCATGAGTGTCTTACTTTTGCTTTATCTTACAGCGTTTGAACCTTTTTTTTTTGTTTGCCGAATGACTGTTCAATGTTCATGTTTCTCACGTGAAATTATCTTCCTAGCTGTTCAACAATTGGAAAAGTAAATGCGTGATAAGTTGATTGTCGCCGAAGAAGTTCATAGCATTTTTATTTGTTCTGTTTATTACAGGAAAAGGTTCAATATTATGACATCGCTACTGAGAAACGAGCGGAGTTTGATAGAGCCACGGCAGAATATATCAAGAGAAAGGTTGTCATGATTCGACATTTTTATGTGTTATATGTTACGCATGTCTACAAACATTTTTTTTCCCTTTTTGCTTGAAATGTTTTAAAACATGGCTTTTCTTGCAGGAAAGTGGTGAAGATGAAGAAACTGAGGACGATGACTCGGAGTTCGATGAATAGGCCTTAAGATTGTTGATATTTTGATTTTTGAAAGAAAGAAATGGTATTTATGTAGAGGTCGTAGGCAATTGAGTTGTTTGTCTTCTCAAGACAATTATCTCAAACATTCTGTGTAAATCAGGTTTGCAAATTGCATGGAGGTAATGACTAGATTTCTCTCTTTATTGGTATCTTGTATTTTGATTTAGTCCCACCACTGAAATATATGGTCCATGGACAATTCGTTTTGCGAGAAATTCATATATTACTATTTACACCCCTTCACGCTCTGTGCTAATGAGCTTTTCATTTGTTTTGAGGAGGGGAAAAAAGAAAATTATGTTTTTGCGATATATCAAATATGAATATTAAGTAATAATAGCATGATACTTCGAATTCAGTACGAGATTTTTCTTTTCGTTCTTCAAAATGGGAGATATTTTACCTCTTTAGCCATCTTTCATTCTTGTAACACTTCTTGAAAATAAATAAATAAATAAATAGATAAAAAAAATGATAATCTTGACAAATATCTTTTAAAAGTACATAAGTCATAATTTTTATCTTTTATTCTTGATTTATAACTTTTATAGTTAAATAATTACACTAATAAAAAAAATATTTATTAAAAGTAAAAGATTAAAGTTTAGATTCATTCACTTTCAGAGTAAATTTTCGTTTTTCTTAAACGAAAGGTGCTATTCCTTTATTATGAAATTCAAAATATTTGAATCAGTTGATTTTAAATGAGAATGGTATAAAAATAAACACATCCAATGCCCATATGCTACATCTATTAGTAGGGCTTTAAAAAAAAAAAAATCCATATGCTGATGAGAAATCTGCTCTGCGCCTTTATTGACTTCTAAGTCCATAAATTTATAATCCCAGTACAAAATTATGGATTTTGCTGGTTGTAACCTAGGGGTCCAAAACTTACATTTAACTTTCCGCTCTGAAGTCCAAAACTAGCGAGCCTTTCTAATAAACAAGAAACATAGAGTTACACTTTTACACTCTGTTCTTCAGTTGCAGCCCGCCTCTCAGCTGACGTTAATGAATTGGAAATGCTCTTGACCTCGGCAATCATCGCAACAACGTCGTTAAGCTTGTTTATGACTGATCCAACCCCCTGCATTAAACAATACAAATCACAATATCAGTTTAAAGTAACAAAAACTGGAAGACAGAATCAGTGAGATAAAACGGTGAAATGAAATACATACCACACCGGCAGCTCCAGCTGTGATGGCCATTGGTGCCGTGACAGCGCTTAGTCCAGACGAACACATGACAGGAATCTTGACAGCCCGCGAGATGGAATACGCTGCTGCCAGTGTTGGTGTTGCCTGAAAATTAACCAGGTATCATGATCAATTATGCTTTGTAAAAATAAACGCCTAATATAAGAAGACAAGCTCTGTACAGGTCCTGAAACTGAAAGTTTACAAATGTTCATCCAAGCAATTAGCCAAGAAAATTCCCCCTTTCAAAATTTTCATACTCGAGTAAAAAAGGTGCAAGTAGTTAAAAGTCATTGGTAGTACCTTGGTGATTAAAGGTCATTTTGGATTTTGAAATGTCCTATATCATGAGAGCTAAGCAGTTTGAAAACTCAATTTTTTTCTCATTTATTTCGAAAGTTGCACGTAAACTGAAAAGGCATATTTATTACCTTCTCGATCAAACCAAGGATGCCGGATTTTGAAGGGTTAGAGCATTTTCCTCCTTCAGTTTGAATGAGGTCAACACCTTCCTGCTCCAGAAGCTCAGCAAGCTTGACCTGTTTTTGTTAAAGACTCTTTGGTAACTGAATAAACCATGGAAAATATAGGTGAAGATCCTTGAAAAATGCTGTTTTTGACCTGATCAGGGAGGCTTAGCGTATGAGGCACAGTGACCGATAAGGTCACGGATGGAAGGATCCTCTTGGTCTCCTTTGTTAGATTCAATATCTGCAACAAGCAGAACTCACGTATGTAAGAAGAAAAGAATTCTTCGTAACGTTTTCTAGCAAATAAAAGCCAAATAAGTGGTCTATGCTGGTAAGTATTCCTCGGGACAAGATTTGGCTGTGAGAAAAACATTAAATATTTCTCTTTCTTGGCTTTGTCAGATGTTGTAAGGTTTGAATTTGTACCTGCTCTGGCGAGAAAATAACGCCTCTCTCATAAAATGAATCATAATTTCCAATCTCAACCTGCATATGCACTAAGCTTTATTATCACAAATCAACAAAGCACTACTACAACCCGAATTTAATCGTTGAGCATATTGTTGAGATGTAATAAGTCAATAAATCATTCGACGAATTGTAATTCAAATGTAACAAGATTTGTTTCCAAACCATCATTGCTCCAGCTTCGACAGCAGCCGGAAATGCAGCTGGGTCTACCGAAGAAACGCAGACCTGACAAGAGAGGGTATGTTTAGTCAATTTGAAATCTTTCGAACAATGACACAAGGAGTTAATGTGCGATATGGCGGTGGGTTTTTTCTCAAGTCCATGAAAACATTAGGTACTCAAGAAATTTGAGTTTTTATGGTTTCATTAGATGCTGATAGTCTTTTTATGAAATTCTGCTTTGATATGCATAGTAATTTGGCTAGTAAAATGAAGTTAAAGAGGGGTATGCATAACATTAAATCCATTTTACTCTTCTATCAATAAAAAACATATTACTCAAGGCAGCGATTGTCAACCAACAAATCACAAACCATACACTGATAATTGAATGTACTATTAATTAACTTACAGGAAGAGAAGTTAAACTAGTTGCAAGTTTCACCAATTCTGGATCACAAGCTATATCCACATGAGTTGCTCCTCCCTATGAATGAAAATGACATCATGAAGATATGCAATATTATTATTAGGAAAAACGATAATTTTTCAAAAAAGCATAAAACAGAAGAATTAAAGAAAGCTTTGTATATTGACCAATTAAGTTGGTTATGAGATCAAACCTTGTCTGCAGCAGTCACAACTGAGGCAACATTTTCCTTATCAAAATTCTGCAAGCCTGAGATAATCTGTCAGGAAACAATCCAACATAATTATATTAGACGAAATTGCATAAAATAATATGTATTTTCAGTGGCAAAAGTATAGAGTTATCTTAACCAAATCAAATTCCCTTTTAAACGAAAGTATCAAATTCAACCACTTATATCACTGCTCTGAACCAAATACACTAGTTTCACAAAAAACCAGAAAAATAAAAATTCAGAGGACTAAATGACGAAAAAATTATATTTCCTTTACCAAGTTTTCTCATTAACCAAACAGAAAAAAACAAACAAACAAAAAAAAACAATGCAACTGAGCCGATAATCGAAATGGGATTTTGTCAATCCTTACCTTGAGAGCTTTGCGTTCATGAAACTCTCTCAAGACCAGTTCTTTTGAAGTTGATAGAAGTGCTCTGGTGGTTAAATAAGACGCTTTTCTTCTTGAAGAAGAAGAAGAAGAAAAAGAAGACAAAGTATGGCTAATAAGAGGATTGTGACTTGGTTTAAGAAGTGAGTGAGAAGAAGACGGTAAAGTTGTCATACACATTGAGGCCTGCATTTTTTTCCCCCGCTCTCTCTGGAAGAGATAAGAGAGGCTTTCAAGTTATATCTTGTTTTAAGAAGAAGAAGAAGAAAGAAGATATTTTCGTCGGTTTCACTTTGCCTTTCATTTATATTTATATATATATATATACACACACACACACACACACACACACACACACACACAAGGTCTCTGTCAGGCACTTAAAAAGTGTTTGACCAGAATGATATTCGTACATTTTTATATGAAGTGTGTATATTTATAATAAATTGTGTATATTTATAAATAAGTTATGTATATTTATATGACACTTGTATAATTATACAATCGTATATATTTACATGTAAATCGTGTATATTTATATATAAATCATGTATGTTAAGTTATAAGAAACGACAATGTATATTAATTCTCAAAACATGTTTTTTTTATAACAATTAGTGAACACATAATATAAAAATATGTATATTGACTGATTTATTGTATTTCATATTAAATATATACGACTTTATATGTAAATACACATAATTTATGTATAAATATATACAATTTATACATAATTATACAAGTACTTGACTGGTCAGGCACTTTCCAAATACCTCACCAGAGACAATTCATATTAGGAGTGCCCTTCTCTATTTTAAGATCTGAATTTTCGTCATCAGAAAAAAACAAAAAAACAAAAAATCTGAATTTTCCTGTTCCCTCAAGTAGTTTACTAAAAATTTACTTAAAATTTTTATAAATGTGTCCTCTGTTTTGAGTTTAAATAAACAAAATATTATATAATTTAATGTACATCATCAAATACCAACCAATATATTTAAAGTGTGTAACAAATTACCATCTAACTATCATTGTTTATTTCTTTTACTAATTTAATTATAGAAATGCTCAGGAAAAAAAAAAGAGGAAAAACCTGGAATTTCTTTAATAAACCAAAAAATAAGTTTTAAAATATAAATAAAAAATAGATGCACTGAAATGCACATTTGAATCAAAACATGCGATTTAATTTTTAGATAACAATATTTAAAGCTAAACATTCTAATGCTTAAAGAAAAATAGAATTTCATATTAGCAATGATCACCATTTTAACTAACAGAATACGTGTGTAAGATCCATAAATACGATCCCTTTAGTACTTAATTAAGATTTGAAACCCTTAAAATTATGATAGAAAGCGGTTTGCTTGTTGCCAAACCCTTTGCTCTTACCCATCCCACGATGAATATCAATATTGGACTTTTTGGTAGCGTTTTTAAAATCGTTGTGTTTTGAGTATAAAAGTGAATATGAGAATCTTTTGAGGATGGTATTGAGATCGATTGAGAAATTATTTTTGGTTGGATTTTAAAGAGATTATTTTAAGTGTAATAAAAAAGTGAAATTGTGTTTTATTATAAATATAAAATTTTATTTTGTGTATGTGTAATTAATAATATTAAATTAATATATCAAGTAACTAATAATTAATAATCAATTAGCAAATAAAAATTAATTATTAGGAACATAACAATAATAGATATATTATTAGTAATGAGTATATTGTGAATTAAATTATATATATACTAATAAAGAAATATGCAAAATAATTTTAAAATAATAATTAATAATAAATATATTAATAAGTAATAGTGTAATCATTAGTTTATAAGTAGTAAATTAGTGTATTAATAAAAAATAATAATTATTAAATAAATAATATATTAGTATACTATTCACTAATTCAATAATTAGCATTTAATTACATAATTAAATAAATAGTTAATTAATTACTAATGTTTATTTAATGACCTATTAATTGATCACTACATTATCAATTTTTGGTAATTACTCTTTAAATACTAATTCATTATTAATTGAGTAATTGCTATTTATTTATTCATTATTGTTATTAATATGTATTACAAATTTAACAAAAAGAAATTAATATTTAAATAATAATTAAGTAATTATTAACTATATTTTAATTATTAAAATAATATATTATTTTTGGTAATTAAAAATTAGTAATTAATTATTTAACATAATAATGTTCATAAAAACTTGAAAATGGAAGTGGAAAGGGAGAACAACTTTCATTCATTTTCTGGTTTCTTAATAAAAATCATTCTCCCTTCACTAAAAAAATATATATATTCTCACTTTTTTTTTGTTTTCCTTCTCATTTTTAAACTATTTGCTAAACAAATACAGTTTACAAAAGTTCATTTTTGTGTCTTAAAAGACATGTAAAGACGTTTTAAAAAACAGTTAATAACTAATTCTAAACGCAGAAATTTCTAAATTTCTCACTCCATAAACAAATGGAGTGGAGTGAGACAGGTTTCTTAGCACCACGCGAGGTTTCCTTATTCAACTTCTATTTCTATATCATTTTTTTATTGTTTTGAGGAGTTTCATTTTTTAAATTGATAAGTCCATTTTAAAAAGAAAATTGAGAATCTTAAATAAAATGATTAGCAAAAAACTCTAACTCAGTAATCCTAAAGAAAGAGATAGCTTAAACAGATTTCACTAAACAAATAAATCCCGTCCCCTACCGCAGTAAAAACATAACTATTAAAGAGTTGCATATCTATGATTGTCATCCAAGGGAAAGCTATAGTCGTAGTCGAAATGGTTTCAGATGCTGATGGAAAACACAAAAAACAAAGGTTGAACATTTGGGGTGCAGAGAGAAGAATTCTCCGTATTGAATTTGGCAATAAAATAATTTATTCATCTTATTTGATAAGTGACTCAAATTAGTTTTAAAAAAGTAACGATTTTATGTTATTGTGTAAGTTACTGTTTTCAGTTTTTTAGACAAGAGTTATTTTATGGCTTATTAAGAATATATAAATAAGTACTTTGTGTAAGGCTTTATATGTGTTTAGATAAAAGTGTACTCAGAGAAAAATGCAGAGAAAGAGTGCCTCATTTTAAGAGAGAGAGAAAAGTGAGGAGAGAGATAGATAAATGTATAAGAGGTTTTGGGTAGAAAGAGAGAGTAAAAAAGTGTGTTGAGAGTGTAATTCTAAAACTGTTAATGAATTATTTTCTCCCTCTCCCTTGGATGTAAGAAATTTTTCGGAATCACCTAAATCTGTGTCTTATCTATTTTTCTGTTATTTTTATTTCAATCTATTTTTCTGCTGCGTGGGTGTATAAGTGTGTTTTTTCCCCAACAACTAGTATCAGAGCTGTGGTGAATAAAAGAAAAGTCAAGATGATGTTTGGGATAAAGTTTGAGCATATTTAGTGGTTTGATGGAAAGAGTAATTTCAGCATCTGTTAGAGTACGGTAAAAGATGTTTTGATTCAGCAGAGACTACTGGAAGCGTTGCAAGGAAAGAAGCCGGAAAAGATGAAAAATGAAGATTGTAAAGAATTAGAAGCGAGAGCAGTAAGCACTATTCGTTTAAATTTGGCTCATAAACTAAAATATAGTGTTATGAATGAAACATCGCATTCTAAGTTATGGAAAAATTAGAAAAATTTATATGTCGAAATCCTTAACAAGTAGGTTTTATTTGAAGAAACAATTGTATGAGTTAAAGATGGTGAGAAAACTGATGTTAGGGATCATATAAATAATTTTAGTAGGCTCATAACTCAGTTATTAAGTGTAGAGGTCAAAATTGATGAAGAAAATAAGGCGGTAATTTTGTTGGCCTCCCTACCCAAATCATATGAGACTTTGGTGACTACACTTTTAGTTGGAAAGACGACGTTGATTGTGGATGAGGTGTCAACTATTATATTAAAGACTGTAAATATGAAAAAACCTAGTAGTATGTCTGATACTGAACAAGTTTTAGTGGCGAAAACAAATTCAAATAAGGGTACGAGCAAGTCAGGAGGGAGATATTATGATAAAAGAAATGATCGTTCCAAATCTAGTCCAAGAAATGATATTGAGTGCTACTACTGTCATAAGAAGGGACATATTAGGAGAAACTGTGAAGAACTCACGCAACATCTAGAAGAAAGAAGAAAGTAAGAAACCCAAGAGACTTCAGATTCTGCAAATGTTGTTGGCGACATGTATGAAAGTGAAGATGATGTGTATTTTGTTATTGCTGATAAAAATATTTCTGACTCTTGGATCTTAGATTCTGGATGCTCGTTTCATATGTGCCCATATATAAGAGTGGTTTAATTCCTATAAGTCTTGTGATGCCGGTACTTTATTGATGGCTAATAATTATAGTGCTAAAGCTGTTGGAATAGGTACTGTGAAGGTGAAGATGTTTGATGGAGTTGTGAGGACATTGACAAATGTTAGGCATGTTCTTAAACTAAAGAGAAGTTTGATTCCTTTAGGGGGCTTTAGACACTTTGAATTGTGAGTATCATGCAATGGTGGTTTTATACAAGTTAAGAGAGGTGATGGAAATCAATGATATCACAACCTATGCCCGGCCTGCATAAGTGAGGAAGCAAATTTGGACTGAGACATTGGATTCATTGGGCCAGCCCATCTCGATGTCCAATTGATGCCCAGCCTAACGGCTAGCTAAGTGGATTAGATACGCTCAGTCGTATCCAGTTTCCACCATTATGAAGAAGGAATTATCGAGGAAAGGAAGCGATATTAATGGCAAGGGACATATCAGAGAAAGTAAGGAATACAAAATTGCAAAGGCACATTTGGAAAATTTATGGAAATTTAAAAGTCTACCTGCCATTGTGGACCTATCATGTTATCACACAACGGGCATCCGCCTGGCCAATTTATTTAAAAAAAAAAAAAAAAAAAAAAAAAAAAACAGAGAGAGAGAGAGAGAAAATTCTAGAAAATTTAGAAGGCTTGAATTTTTTCCTTTTATATTTTAATTTTTGGTCAGTCAGAGAGGTTTCAAGTTCCAACTATATGCCAACTATTATAACTTTCTAATTTGAACTTTTTAAAAAAAAAATCTAGTTAACTAAAAAGAATGATACATTGAGTATGAGTAGATTAGGATTTTTCTTCTAGATTAAGGCTTTAATTTGTCCTTCTCCAGCAGTTATTTGGTATCATTAGTGGACCCAGATACGTCAGTTTTTCACGCCCAAACTTAGCTGGATTTTGTCTGTTTTACCTTAAATTTTGAGAATAGCCAATTGAAACGTAAACCATATATTTCGGTTTTAGAACACTATGACCAAGAATTGAAACGTACGCAAAATTTGACTCAAGTCTTCTAGATTTAAAAAAGCGAAAGAAAGTGAAATAAATAACCAAGTTTTTCTTGTTTTATTTTATTTTTTATTTTTGGGAATCTAGTAACTTAATTCCAAGTGAACACAGATACCGCATGCTTCATATATAAATATTTGAGGAGGTGCCCATTTTGTACTTCCTTTTTATTAATTGAACATATTCTAATGTAATTTTTTTTTTTTTTGAATTTAAGGTGGGAGATTTTACCTTATAGATCTTGATATTAGAAGTCTGTACCTATGTGTGAATTTTGCACTAAATTAAATATACAATCATCGTAAAATGAACATTTTGATCTCATATACTGCAGAAAAATTGAAAGATAGAAGTGTGAAAAAATCAATTTTTTTTTAGTAAACAGTGATCCATTCATTTTACGCATGTCACCAGTATCTATGTCATTCTAACCGAAATCAGGCTGCAAAAGATAGTAATTAAAGGTCAAGATATTTAAATTAATTTTACTAGTGAAACACAATTTTCATCAGTAAATCAAATCCATCAATCTTACATTCATTCTAAACTCAAATTAAGCTGCAAAGATAGCAGTATTTGGGATGAAATCCGCCTAGGGGCATCATATTTTCCTATTTGAAAGTAAACATCTTCTTGGTCTTCACTTTTAGAAAGATGACGAGCCTTGAAGCTCAAAGATCTGTTTCATAATATCAAAAATGCTAATGTTATTTTTTTATCACTTTCTACATTTACTGTTTGATAAGTATACTCTATAAGTACATGATATATTATTATTTAAATAAAAAATAAGATATTAAAGTTTACGTATCAAACGATAAATACAAAAAGTGACAAAAATAGTTATGTTTATAAAAAACTTTGGCTTTGATCAAATTAAGGCTGCTTCTTTGAAGATATATAGAGAAGCTAATAATTGGGGCCGTCAATTTGGAACTTGAAAATGTCATTAGAAGGCTTGAGTCTATTGAATGAAGTCCACAATATGGACCTTGGAAGACACGATTGCAAACAAGTTGCATTACTTGTTCGGTTTCCATATTTCATTTGCAACTGTATAGACTTTCAAAAATATGTCCACATCAACGTCTTCTTATAATTTCTGCTTCTATTAGATCGAGAAATAAGACTTCACTGATGAACCAAATAAAAAGACCCTCAGTAATTAACAATCTGCAATAAAATTTTACGTCATTCTGGGTATAACCCCAGTATTAGAAATAAGGGCTCCTCTTAACTAGTGACCCACGTGACATTAAGATAACAGAACGATATCTAACATGACTCAAATTACTTATTTAATTTTAGTATATTAAATAGTATTTGACCAATTATATTGTATCATATCACATCTAATTATAAGTGGAAAAATTAGATTTTCCATGTCATGCAACACTAACTTGGGTCCCTCTTGTTCCTATCATTCAGGCATTGTACTGAAAGAATTGTTAGTAATAAAAGGGGTCATTCATAGGCTTTTTTTTGTATTTTTATTTTGGGTAAATTGTACGAATGATCCCTAAATTTTTTAAAATGTGACAATTTAGTCCTAAAACTTTTTTTTTTGATGAAACGAACCCTAAATTATTTAAAAGGGTGCAATGTAGTCCTTTCCGTCAAATTTCTTTACATTTTTAACAGAATTAATCATGTACAAAGCATGTGATCTTGTTAAAGAGAGTATTTTAGTAAAATACCAAGCCTAGCTCTCTCTCTCTCTCTCTCTCATCACCATTGATCTCTACAAACTCTAACCTCGCAACAGCTTCAGACCTTGCCTCTGCTCCGTGGATGACATTATTCCTTTTAATCTTTTTATTGCGATTTTAGATTGTCTGGGTTTGTGATCTCTCTGACAATCATTGTTGTTGTGAACCAGTTCGCCGATGTGAACCAAATCTTGGACTTGCGATTTGCTTGTTGGTGACCGTGTCTTGCACAATCTGCTTGAGTTTTCTCCACGAACATCACCAGAAGGCCGCAATCAACGCTGGAGAACTTCAACTTTTACTTTGAAAATGAAGTCGTCGCCGCTGATCGTCTGCACTCTCTTTGGTGGGACCTCGAACCAGATCTGGCAGAGGAAATCGCCATGATCTCTGGGAACGTTGCCAATGATCGCAAAGTTGAGCGCTCGTCTTCTTCGGCGCCGTCAAGAGCAACTGTCGTCAACTGATATGCTTTCTCTCTCTCTGTCCCAGGTCTCTCTTTTTCTCTGTCTCTCTCTTTTAGAACGCTTTCTTGCTATTGATCTCTGTAAAATCGCCTCCAAATCCAATCGAGGTCCAATGACAATGGAGGAGATTTGTGCAGATGTGGTTTTGCCACAGGAGGTTGAAGGACTGCAAGGCGACGCCGAAGTCGGCAAAGTGGCCGCGGAAGGACTCACCGGCGAAGCGACTAGGTTTGCTGGTGGAAGCAATGGCGGTCGCTGTTTGAGAAAGCCGCGTGATAACAGTTTTTAAGGACATTTTCGTCTTTCCAGCCAAAATGTGGGCCACGTGATATCTCACGTGCACTGTACCGTTATTTTTTGGACGAAATTTGACAGAAATGACTACATTGCACCTTTTTAAATAGTTTGGAGTTCATTTCGTCAAAAAAAATTTGGCGACCAAATTGTTACCTTTTAAAGAGTTTGGAGACCATTCGTGCAATTTATCCTTTTATTTTTTTAAGAAAAGCCAAGTTATTTTTAAGTCACTCACAAATAGGAAACAAAGCAACAACATGTTAGAAGTTCTTTTATGGCCGTTTAGTTCGTTGATTTGAATTTTTAATTTGAGTTGAGATGCAACTTTATGTGGGAGCTTTTTACTGTAGTAAAAAAGTTAGATGTGACTTTTTAAAAGTTTTTTACTGTAGCAAAACTCAAATTCTAAATTCAAATCAGTGAAATGAACGAAGCTTAAAAATACCTTTTAAGATTTATTGTCATGAAATTCGGAGGATAAAAGAAGAAATGCCAACAATTGTAACCATGTTAATAATTTTAATAGAAATATGACTAATTTTTATGTTTTTCTTTTATTTTCAGTTCAAAGAAATTATGAATTAAACCGCCGAAAATTTTGGCAAGTAGATAGGATACGAAATTGCAGGGTCCAAAAGTCGGGAAAGGGACATTGGACAAGCGGACAGCAAAGAAGTTATGCAACCATTTCTTCCAGAGCGGGGGAAAAAAAAAAAAAAAAAAAAAAAAACACCATTGCTTGCGTGTGCCCTAACGTAGTCATTGGGCAGAACATGCTATAAATTCTCACATCTTTTGCTTCTTATTTTTCCTTTTCTTTATTTTATTCTTTTTTACTTGCAAAAGTTTCTTCTACACATATATATATATATATTAATCAGAAAATTTTCATTATATATCTCGTTTGGTGATTCACATAATATGATATGTGGCTGGACAATAACAACGTGTTCGGTGTGTAACATATTAATCTGTGCACAAAATGTTTACGTGACAACTGATCATAAGTAGACATATGTACAATGTCATGTAACTTTTACAAATACAATTATATATTTATATATCTGACCATTCAGAATATATATATATATATATATGACATTTTCCTTTCAACTCTATAATTTCCTGTTCTCATCAAGTATTTATTGACTACGTAGGGTTAAAAGAATAGCTTCAACTGTCTCTACCGACCTATATATATATACATACATATATATATATATATATTAAAGTTTAAATTAGTTGCAACTTCATGAATTAAGGTGATGAGTCATTGAAATTTGATTAATTGTGGCTTCAAATATTAATGACTCTAGATGTTTATCGCCCAGTCTTGACTTGGGAAACTGATTTTTTAAGTCGCAATCAAAATCCAGCTTGTCTTTTTTGTAAAATGGAAACCACCTACTGGTTCTTTATTGTCTTTTAAACTCAACACTCAACATATATACAGATAAAATTGGCTGTACTTCTATACTAATACAACTCTCTCACCTTTAGATTTCAATTTTCTTTGTAATAAGATCAATATATACGTTCTTATTGCATGGGAATGTCTTAATTTTTTTTTACAGTGTATTAGAGTTGTTAACTACATGATAAAAGTTGAGGGAATTTCACTCAGCTACCATGTAGCAATATACTCGTACACTACTGTAATGTGGTGACTTTACCTTAACTGACAAAATTACATAGGTGTTATGAAATAAAGTTTTTTTCAAAAGTACAAAGAGTAAAGAAAAAGATGATCACATAATTAAAAGTATATAGTTATGTGCACGAATGGGAATCATCTAATACAACATTGTTTTCCTTAAAATCTGGAGTTGGAATGATGTTTATCTAGTTGACACCGTTTACATTAAGAATTATTTTTATAAATACCTCTGAATCATGTATCTTATTTTTAAAATGTTTCCTAATTTTATAAAACAAGTCTTAATTTATAACAAGTAGGTCAAATAATTCCTCCGTCTAAATCTGTGTATCAAATTGACGGAAATCACTGGCGTAACTAACTTAAGCTCACAAAAAGAGATCAATTATTAAAAAGATTTTAAGCATCGTTCATTTTACCGATTCGAGTTTTCAGTTTTAGGTTTCTACAGTAAAAAAATTTTAAAAAATGTCACATCTAACCTTTTTAACTACAGTGAAAAGCTCTCAGAAAATGTCACATCTCAGCTCGAATTAAAAATTCAAATTTGCAAAGTGAACGAGAAAAATTCCTAATTCATTCGCCCTTTCACCGGGTTTTGTCCTTTTATGCTTCTAGCCATTTCTTCTCCTTCATCGACTAAGGTTAGCTTTAATCTAATATAAGGTCTCGTTCACTTCGCGGATTCGAGTTTTCAATTTGAATTGAGATGTGATATTTTTTTAGAGCTTTTCACTGTAACAGAAAAAGTTAGATGTGATATTTTTTAAAAAAATTTTATTGTATAAACCTAAAACTGAAAACTCAAATCGGTGAAATAAATGAATTCTTAAAAAAGTCTTTACAATCAGTTTTTATAGAGCTTGATAAAGATAAAAGATAAAAGAATCTGTAACAAAAAGATTGATTTCTTTTTTTTTTTCTTTAAATGAAAGAGGGTATTCAAATTTAGTGGGAGATGCTTAAGGCTTGAGTAGGCATTTCGTTTCCAGTTCTTCTTCTCCACAGCCATGGCTGTTCGTTATTTTAGGAAACCCAAGGATAAATAAACATAAACTAGCCAATCACAAGAAGATCTTCAATGACAAGAGCAAGAAAAAGAAAACCCCGTAACAACAATCCAGACTCGCTACCCTCAACCCCACGATGGCGCCAGCAACAACGCCGGCGACAACAGGTTCTCTTGGGTCTACAATACAGGGCCGAGAATCTCCACCGTCTCTGGCCCAGCCCGATCGAACCTTCCCTGCCGAGCCATTGGTGGTGAGGAAGGCTCCAAATCCCGAGGCCCAAGATGGCGTCGTCGATCCCGTGGAAGCCCAGAAGTGGCGGAGGTGGCGGCGGTCTTGGGAGCTTCAACCGGCGAAAGTTAAGACCCGACTAGCCCAACAACAAGAAGAAAACGAGAAAGCATGGTGTGGTGAAGAGATTTCTGTTGGGTTTTATTTGTTTTCGAGCTTGCTTCTCCTTGATCTCATTCTCTATCAAGACGACAGGATGGCTGGGTTCATGAGAGGTTCATTTGGCTGTCATTGAGGAAGATGGAGATGAAGAAAATTTTTATTATTATTTATGTGATAATATTAGTCAAATTACCTAATATACGGGGTGTTTTATTTGTCAAATTATCTACCATTAACTTTTAATATTAATTTTTAATTGTCACGTATCACTTTTCATTCAAATAATACACAGAAGTGGGTGCAGGGGAAATTTGACCTGTTTTTTTATATTAAGAGTGTTTTGACATGTTTTATAAAATTAAGAGACTTTTTGAAATAAAATACATAGTTTGAAAGTATTTATACATTATGATTCTTTTATTTTACCGATTTAAATTTAAAATTTAAGTTTTGTTGAGTTTTGTTGTAATAAAAAATTTTAAAAAATAATTATATTTAATTTTTTTATTATAATAAAAAATTTTCACGTAAAATTATATCTAACTCAAATTAGTGAACTAAACTAATCTTACACATCCTCAATACACAATACGGTAAAAACTGAAATAAGAAAAATTAAAACAATTAAAAAAAAGAAAGAAAGAAAAAGAAAAGAATGCCGTCCCAACCACTCGAAAGAATTTTTGGTCTATGGATAGAAACCAACAAGAAGCTGCTGGTTCTAACTTCTATTATGAGCCTAAAAGAGAAGCTAGGCTTCAATAGTGGTAAGAATTCGGATGTGGACAAAGTAGATTCCTTTAAAATAGTCTAGGACCTGAATAGAAATTAAAAAAAAAAAACCAGCTTTTGTTCATAATGCCCAACAAACTAAGGAAAAGATATCGTACCCAAGTTGGTTCGCTAAAAGAAAAGAGAAAAATACAAACCTATATGGTACCTGGAAAACGACAGGAATTGAGAAGGAATGAACTTTCCAGAGACCTATAATGCTATAGTAACTTCATAAGTTGGCAAAAAAGCCAAGAGGATGCGATATCATGACCAAGAATTGCCTGTATCTCTATGTGTGTGTGTGTGTGTGTGTATATATATATATCGGTTGAACATCGACACATGTACATGTTTTTAGGTGTAAGTAAACAAAGGCGGTTTTGGAAGTTACATCCTTTTGCTGCAAAGCCAAAGTGGCATCCGGTTGAAGCAATCAATTGAACAGCAAAATGGAAAAGAAAACTTGAGACCAGAATTTACAAATTTATGAACAATATATATATATATATATATATATGTTAACGAAAAGATGCCACAAGTAACAAGTTAATTAAGATGATAAACTAAACATTAGCTTCGTTTGTACATAAAACATATATCTCCAATATTACATTAGCAAAACTAAACGAAACCAATAATTACCCAATTTCCTCCTCCACTTTTCATGTAGAAAAAAGGTGATCTTGAACTCCCAATATTCTGATAATGCCCATTAAAAAAGAAAAAAAGTTCATGCTTTGAAGCAAATCACAAGCCTTTTCCACCAAAATCACCTCCAAATCAAAATCCAACACAAGCCCACCTTCTCTTTCTCCTTCCTTTCCTTTCCTTTTTTTTTTTTTTTTGCATTTTTTTCTGGGTCAAATTATCAAATATAATACCAGAAAACAGAGGATCAACGAAAAGCTTTCTCAATCAAAAGTGGCATCCACAGAAGAGGTAGAAGAATGCGAGGGTGATGACCAAAACGACGGCCTCCAACACCGAAACGACCTTGAAAAGCACGTCGTCGAAAAACGACAGCTGAAGGCTCAGCCTCCGCCACTTGAATGCCGACCCAAACAACTTCCACCTCCTCGGCAACGGCGACGGCGGCGGCGTCGACGACGACGACGACTCCTTCCTCAGCTTCCTGAAGAACATCCATCTCTTCTTTCCCATCATTTTCCCTATCCTTTTCCTTTCCCGGAAAAATTTTCTCCCTCCAGAAAATATTTGTTTCCTCTCTCTTTTCCCTCTCTTCAAACGGGTTATATTTGTTTGTTCCTTATGCTGGTGGTGTGAAGGGACAGAGCAAAGGAGGTAGTTATATTGGGAAAAAAGAGAAGGTTCGGTTTTGTTTTTAAAGATTTTTTTTTTTTTTTGAGTTGGAAAAAAATAAAAGAATAAAAATCAACGCGGTCCTTTTAGGAGGTGTGGGGTCCACGATCTAAGAATAAGTCATGTTGTATAATAAAACGGAAATTTTATTTTAGTACTCCTTATTTGTATCCAAATTTAAGTTTGGTACTTTTTATTTTTAAAAATTTTATATTAGTATCTTGATTTTTTTTTTAAATTTTAGTACTTTAAAGTTGTTATTTTTTGAGACATGAAAAAATAAAATTATCTTTATTATAAAAATTTATATATAGACTAAAATTTTGAAGAAAAAAAAATTTTAAAAAAAGATTTTGAAGGGATGATTTTTTTAAAAAAAATATTATACTCTGCAAGTATAACAATTTTTTAAATTTTTTTTCCTTTAAAATTTTAATTAACAGATAAATTTGTACAATAAGAGTAATTTTATTTTTTTGTGTCCTAAAAAAGACTCTAAAATATTAAAAAAAAAATTTTAAAAAGTTAAAATACCGATATGAAATTTTTAAAAATAAAATATATTAAACTCAAATTTTAATACAACATAATGTACTAAAATGAAATTTTCTCGTAATAAAATAACGAAAAAAGAGTACAGGGATAACGATGGAATTGTAGGGAATGAATAAGGGTTTTTTTTGGTAATTTAGGAGAGGAGCAGAGTGAGTGGGAAGAAGAATAACTGATCCGCGTTTTGATCGTGTCAAAAAAAGGAAGTGTTACGTGGAAGTGTCAAGTTATGAGTTGGGTGGGTGTATCCAAGGATAGTCATACACAGCCAAAAATATAATTAACTTCTAGTCGCGGTTTTTTTTATTTTTATTTTTTTATTATTTTTTATTTTTTACTTTTCAGAGTATGGGGTTTATAACTACAATTATATTACGAAATTATACTGAAATTATTAGGATTCCAACACTGAATCACATGCTATCACACTACCAGACTACCTTAAATCACGGATTTGTTTACTTATTTATTTACTTATTTTGTTCTTTTTCTAATTCCTGTAAAATACAAGTAAAATTTTCGACTAAATTTTTGTAAAAAGAAAATGAACATAATCATGTTTGCCAATTGCGTAGCACTTTGAAGGGAGACGCGGACAGATATACTTAAACTCTATCTTGTGATGGAGTCTAAAATGATTTATGTTAGACCCTATTTGCACCCATTTATTTTTTATATTTTTTATGGATAGAATTTTTAGATTCACATTTTTTTTACTAGCAAAAAAATGTAGCACTGTTTAGTTTATATAGCCGATAGGACCATTAAGATAACATATAGCTGGTTTTTTTTTTCTTTTTTTTTCGTTTTTAATTGGAAAGGAAATTTACTCGTATGCTTTTGCTCCTTTTTTTTTTCCCTTCTAGTGTCTTCAATTTATTTTTTAAAATAAAAATTAGATATCTGATCAGTCATACGTATACTTATACTTTGGTCATGTTTGGTAACTTGTATTGTATTGTATTATATAAGGTGTATTGTACTGTGATGTATTGTGTTGTGTTATCATAATACAATACAGTGTTTGATGTCATAACGTATTGTATATGAGTCAAAATGCAAATTTTTTATATTTTGGGGTCAAAATGTAAATTTTGAAAAAATGGAGGCAAAAAATATAATTTTTAAAAATTTTAGGATCAAAATGAAATTTTATAAAAAATTTGAGGTCAAAGTATAATTTTACAAAGGGTTTTCAGGCAAAAATGTAATTTTGCAAAAATTTTGGGGTCAAAATTTATTTTTTTTAAAATAAAAAATTTTCATTGTACCCCATAAATTTTTCAACAATTATAAGCTCAAGCATGAACCTATGTTGGCCTAATTCCGACTTCTAGTCTTGCCCAACCCCGACATAAATTATTGATCAACTATAAAATAATACAATATGCCAAAAATGAATCGTATTCAATAATACGACATAACCGTAATAATTTACTATATATTTTATTTATACAATACGATAGTCACAACAAATATTATATTATTGTATTATTAAATAATATGATGCTCAGTCAAACAAATATGTCATTTTATGTTTTTAGTAATCCATCTTGTGAAACAAGAAACATCTGATGATATATAGTCAGCATTAATTTGACAGTTTGGCTAGGAGCAGCAATTTCAATTCTTAGAACTATAAGGTCAAATAGCATTAGTATATGTTTAGATGGTTGAATAATATTTTTATGATAAATTATAAAATAATCATATTTTTTATACTGGGTAGTTTTGGACGGTTAGATTTTCATTTAATTACATAAAATATGTATATATATATATATTTTGTTTTATGGTGTAATTCTGATTAAATAGTTCAAAAATTCCGCAATATGATTGATTTTTTTTTTTTTAATAAAAAAAAAACACAAGTTGTCTTCTTGTTTACGTTTATGTTTTTCCCCCCTTCCCCGTAGCATTAGTTTTCTTATTATATATTTATTTTTTCTTTCTATAAAGTAGAGTAGTACAATATATTCCTTCAGTATACTAGAAAACTGATAAATACTCATGTTCCAAATAGCTAGAATCCCCCTGATCAAGTTTCTCATGAATCAAATGATAATAAGTGTTCATCGAAGTCATAATCATAACAAGAATTACATAACTAACCCTAGTTTGTATGTCCCAAAATTAAACAGACGCATCAAGAATCATTATACAATATTCAATTAAAAACTGACATGCATTAACATCTCCAGAATTCATCAAATATTCCGGGGCACAACTTTATTATGAATATATGTACAACTGGTGGCAGGCCGGCAACTAGTTTTCAACAAATGAATAGTACGTAATGTAGTACATGACTAGATCATGATATATACAAAAATGACGTGTCATATATATGGGGAATATAATTAGAATCTTACCGAAAGTTGTGAAAAGCAAAGGAATTTCATGAGCTACATAGTGCCTTTACGTGAGGGAACAACAACACATTTATATTCAAAGGAGGATGGTTACATATATATGGTTTGACAACTTTCCATTTGTCACATGCACGTAGTTTTACAGTTTCGATCGGCAATTCCACCCAATAAAGTAAAAAAACTATTAGTTTTAAAATAATTTTTTATTTTTAATAAAAAATAAAAATGAGATTATTTTGAAATCAATTCTGAAATTGTGTTTAGTTAATTTTTTAAGAGATTATTTTGAGTATAATAAAAAAATAAAATCGTATTTATTAATTAATATATTATAATATTATTGATAAGTACTAAAAAATGAAAAGAGAAAAATGAAAATAACTTTCTAACTGTTTTCTAATTTTTTAAATTTTTTTAAAAATCATTCTCACTGTTTTTGTTTTATTTTTGTTTTTAAAATATTTACTAAACAAATGTCGTTTCGTTTTCATTTGTTGCTTCTCGAAATACGTAAAACCTATTTTTAAAAACAGTTCCAAACACGCACCATAGAACCTAGATCAACTCAAAAAAGTGAAAACCAAGTGTCTTAATCTAAAGGTGTTGATACTTCAAAGATAAAAATTAGTAGTTTGATGGCCGATATAAATGTATAATGTCACATGGATCTAGTGAGTTTAACCTGTGAAATGGGGAAAGCCCTGAATTTACGTAGATAGAATATTAATAGAATTAGTTATCAATTTCAGATTTTTCTTCTATTTAAACAAGTAAGAAAATTAACTTAAAGCAAAATAATGAAATAGCCAGGCTTTACTATATATTCAAATGAGTGTGTCTCTGTTTCTTTTCTAGATTCGGAGGGTTTGATTAGTACAACTGAAATGAAAGAGTTTAATTAATATAACGAACTAATTTACGCTTAATATGCAATATCAAGGCGTCGCTATATCCAGTGTACGCCTTTATTTTATTTTATTTCTTTTTGATTGATGGTTTCGGTTTGGGTTTATTTCACTAATTTTTAAGCCCGTACGTTGAGATCTATGAATCTATGATTATGCCTAGCGCTGTACATGGATTGGATTGGTGTGAGGTATAATTTTTTATTGCCCCGCTTTAAAGGGTGCAAGTTACACATATTTGATCTCAACAATGTTAGAAAAATTTCACAACCTAATGATGTTTGGGTTAGGTTGGAAGGGGACAGGGTTAGGTGGTCGGGTTCACTATTCAAAGAATTAAAATTCAATCTAACATTCAAAGTTCATCATCAAATAATACTGATAATCAAATAGAAATAATACTGATAATCAAACATAACTCCAACATTTAAAGTTCATCATTAAATAGAAATAATATTAATTAGTTCATCATCAAATAGATAGCAATTCAAAGTTCAATCCAACATCAAATATGAAACAAAGTAATCCATCCAACATCAAACATAAAGCAAACATAAACTAGAGGCTTAATTCAAATTCATCCAAAGCAAACACTGCAATAACAACCATTCTTATCAGTCCACACTCATAGGCTCCTTATCAGGCATGTTTGTGCGGGTTATTATAGGCCCAACCCACAAACCGTCCTAAACACCTCGGGCCAGACATTTAGTAGACCGAAAAATAAAAAAAATAATGTTATAAGTTACCTTTTTTTAGGTTAGGTTTGAGTGTGGTGGGTTGAATTTGTGAGTTGTTCAAATTCATGTACAACTCTAATTATGACGGATCTTTTGTATTATTTTTTTGAAAAATTCTGAAGCATATCTTTTTACTCTCTCGTTTTCTGTATTTACTCTTTAATTGGTCGGCCAAGCAAGTATTTTTTTCTCTGGAGATTTCCTTTAAGATTTGGGAATAATCTTTTTGTATTCCGTTTAAATAGTACTTTACCATAGATATTTCTTTACCAATTCAATTTAAATACTACTCCGTACGTCCTTCATAAGTTGCTTCCCCTTGTATAAGTATCTTAACATATTATAAATATGATTCAGCTTTTTCAGAAGTACATGGTTTTGAAAACCTAGTGGATCGCATGGAGCAAAGCAACAAACGAATTAAACGGTAATATTCCGGAGTCGGTCTAAGATTAGTTGATCATAATTTTATTTTGGAAAAAGAAAAAGAAGGAGCAATTGTTGATAAGTAATTTGTAAATATATCATAAATAAAATGGCTCACCTAATTAATCTTTAACTAGCTAGCACATCGATATATGAAGTCATGTGTACAAATATGCAACGAAAATTTATTACTAATATTTAAGCATGCAGTCTGAAGATATATACGTGTTCTTATTTACAAATATTTGGGAAATGAATATGATGTGTTATGTTTTTAATGGATTTTGTAACATTGATGACGCGTTGTTCGATATCTAATTTTGTATATATTGAGATTCTTTTTTTGTTGTTGTTGTTGCTAAAGTAGTTTATGTTGAGATTCGATTGTAATGATTTAATTGCACATTTTTGGATTTTATTTAAGGTCTGTTTATCGAAATCTTTCTTATCGGATTTTTAGGATGATTTACACATATAGCAAAATTTAAATATCAAAGTTTAAATTTAGTAAAAATTTTAAAATATTATAAGAATAGTAAATTTTTATGTCATTATATAATATAAAATATGACATTATTATGATAATTATTATGTCATTTTTGTTATATTTGTATCTAGAAAATTTTGTTAAGTTTCAACTCAATCTATGAAATTTTGTTATGCAGTGTGTCATAAGATTGGTTAAAAAATGGGCCTTTTAAGAAGCCCAAAAATAAGAAGTTCAAACTGCCCAAATCAAATGAAGTAAAGTTTAAACAGGATAATGAAGTAAACAGTTGATTGAATTATGAGATTTTAAAATTATTTAGAGTAAATAGTAGTATAAATTTCTTAGTAAAAAATCTTTATTAGTCATGAATAACGATAAAAAAATATTTATACTGCTATGTACTTCAAACATTTCAAATATTTTAAAATCTACTAATTTACTTCATTTGGTTCCATAAAAAGGCTATTTACTATAATTTCTCATTTTTAAAATAAGACAAGAATAACAAAATTTAATATCATTAAAATAATAAATATATTGTTATATGGTTCAAAATGTAATTTTGTTATCATAATAATTATGTCATTTTGTTATTCTTGTAATATTATAAAAATTTTACTAAATTTTAACTCAATGTCTGAAATTTTATCTTATAATGATTACCTTAAAAGAAAATTGTTGAACTTACGCTTAGAATACATGCGTCTGAATTTTTAATCTTTGTTATTAATTAATACATTTTAATTAAAAAAAATATTAATCAAGAGCAAGAAGTAAACATCAAGCCCATGCACTCTAAAAAAATATTTATCTCCTTTTTTGTAACCTCAAATAGGTACACATATAGCAAAATTTAACAAAGGAATATTTTAGAGAAAGTGCGGCTTATAATACATGCAATCACAATTATGTCTATTCCAAATTGGGTGTTTTAATCATTATAAAAAATGGGGTTTTTAATTATTACTCATTCGATTCGTTTTTTCATTTTAACTACGTACTCTTATGACCGTAGTACTTTTGCATAAATATTCTTTTCTCTTCACCCTGTTGTAGGTTGCCAGTCTATAACAATCAATCTTGTTCTTAATCGCTATCAACAAGTAATGATCACCAACCGAATTTGAGGCTTAGGCGGGGAACCCATAATGAGCAAGATCCGAGACTTTACCGTTAACGAAATTTGAAAACTCCAGGATTGTTGGGATCGTTGATCTCGGTCCCAGGGAGATCGTCGAGATCGTTGGGATCACCGTTGGAGGGAACCTCGGCGATTATTTAGTGGGTCTCCTCGGTTTGCAGCGTCGATTACGGAGCCGGCTAGGTTTTCGACGCGATGGTGCCGCGGAGGACGAAGCCGCAGAGGATGGTAATCCTGATGTTGTTGAAGGTCTGGGTATGGTGTCCATGAGGTAAGGCGGTGCCAAATCGTCTGCCATTAGGGGCTAGAGAAGCGTTGGTGTTCTTCATCAGAAGAACAATCCATTTTCTTCTAAGCTTAGAAGCTTCTCTTGCTCCATCTCTTTCAGGAATTTGAAACGGCAAAAATTTGTGCAGTGAAAAGGAGTAACGAGAGTCTTTAGGAGGTTTGGGAATTGGAAAATGGAAGCTTGGTGTGTGCCATGGAAATGGTGGGTTTTTTGTTCAAAAAAAAAAAGAAAAGAAAAGAAAAGAAAAACAAGATGAAACGTTGGGGTTTTTATTAGCTCTTTTACGATTATACCCCTACTTAGAAGGTCACGTAAGGGGCATGTTTCATATTCCGTGAAAAAATTATATGAGATAGACGTAAATGTGTTAATTGCACTTATTTTAAAAGGTTAAGGAGTGTTTAATCAATATTAAAAAAATAAATATTAAATTGTCACCTACAATATAGGTTAGGGATTATTTGTACCAATTACCTTTTTTTATATAAACTTTTAGCTCTCACTCTTATATTGGTAAGTGTTCAAAAAAATCATCAAATCAATTAATATAAAAGATTACATTTTTTTAATAAAAAATAACAACTCAAAGTTAGTACAAGAATTGAGATTAAATCTGATGTCCTTGACATATTAGTGTCATCGCAGTCTGAAATGGTAGTTAATATGGACCCCAATTTACACGTTTAGCTCCAATAGAAGGAGACAGACAATGGGATTGAATTGCTATTTGCTATTTTTGTTGAAAGATATGTGTACCACAACGAACAAGAAATATATATTTTTTATTTCTTGTTTTTTTCCCCTGAATTAAAATTTCATTCAAACGAAACTGAAGAAGAAGGATTAATTCCAAAGTACAAAACATATCAAAGCATTGCAAAATCCCGGATAAGAACGCAGACTATTACAGAAAATAGACCAACTTTAGCTACATATATAACGTTACATTGAAGGTGAACTAACAATTGCAAATCTTGTAGTAGAAATTGGGTTACAAAGAAGTACCTGGGTACCAACTGCCCAGATTTCGCACATACTTGTAGATTCCCTGCGTGACTAGTTTGTGACGCTCGTCGCGGCGAGTCCTAATTATAACAAGCGTGAACGCCTTAGCGGCGGTGATGATTGCCGTCACACGAATGATTTCGCCTACCACAACCATTGCAAGCCCCAAGTTGCTTATCCACCAGAACTCCCTCACTTGAGGGATCAAAAGAAGTTCAAGGAAATACTCCGACAATATAATGTATCGTTTGTCGATGAGGAGAGATCTGAGAGTGACGTTTGATATGGCAATGGCTAAATGGTACTCGGAAATGTGAAAAAATATATCTACCAAGAACATCAGAGGCAACTGTTTGCGAGCTGTGAGAGAGAATAGTCTCCTATGTCATAGAGTTTGTTGGACATAAGTACTTATAAGTACAGACAACAAATTGACCATTTTTAGATTTACTATAAACAAGAACCTCAGTGAATTTCAAGCAACCGGAATTTTCTAATTAATAGCCTCCACAAGATTTAATTTGGATAGGCCTCTCTAAATTAAGCTTCAAACATCGAACTACATCAATGATGAAATTGGAAATCGGTCCCTTTAGAGGTAAATGATCAAGATATTACGACCCGTGACTATGAAAATAAAGAATAAGATAGGTTCATTTGAGAAAGTCTTGACCTTCATTAATATGTTCATTCGAGAAAACCCACAATCTCCCAATAGTGTGTGTATATATATATATATATATATATATATATATGCGAAAATAATTCATCCATCCTCTTTAGATCATTTCATTCAAGGTATTTAAATTGAGCAATAAGGTTACAATATCACATTTATTACTAAAATGATATAATTAAAACCACAGTCTACCCACAATGCCACTGTCCCACCACAATGTAATCAACCTCTTAATTCCCAAATTAAAGGGAATGCTAAGGAATAAAACAACAAACTAACAAATTAATTAAAATTGAAATTAAAGAACAAAATAAATTAAAAAATATATTTGGAGGATCACAGGAATATGTGGAATGTTGGGAATCAAGGAAATTCATGAATCTCTGCCAAAATTCAAACTTGATTAATGCTCACCAATAATCCGAATAGTGACTCCTAAAAGCCGGCTGAATACTGGATGAGAAACAGTAATTCGTTCAATCTTGGGTGAAAAAATTGGGAGAAGATTTTTTTTTCTTTTTTCGATAAAGCAAAATAATATGACCTCATGACGTTCCAGGTCAAAGAATGCAATAAGATAACATTTATTTCTCGTTCGTTTTACTCGTTTGAGTTAATAATTTAAATTAAAAAATGAATTTATGTGAAAAAAATACTGTGATAGAAAAAATTAACTTAAAATTTTTGTGAAAAAAAAACAATTTAGTAAAAACGTCAGTTGTAATTCGAATTCAAGCCTAAATCTCCATTTTTTTTTTTGGTAAACAAGAATTTCAAGCCAACAGTACTAATAGACTATCCTTAATTTCTTCAGTTCTCCCCGTCCAAAGGAAATTTCTCATTACAACTTCAATACCATGAAGAAGGGAAACAAATTATTTAAATACCATGAAACTGTGATACAGAGTACTAATTATATATAGTAAAGTCAATAAGCTGTAACCTCTACCTCTGCGTCACGGAAAGTGCCTTGCCACGTCAATTAAAAAACTTGGCTTTAATTTTATCGAGAAAATCCAAAAAGTACCCTTTTAGTTTTAAGTAAATCCAAATATAAGGGATACTTTTACCCATCTATTTTTTATAATAAAAAAGTATCCCTCATATTTTTAAATTATCCCAAAATTATACCTTAAATTGTTCAAAAAACAAATATATATATATATATATATAACCCTTTAAATAGTCAATTTGTTGAAAATGATATAAATAACTTTAATGATCAATATTTAAAAATTATCTTAAAAACTAATAACTAGGAAATTAACTTTAAATAAAAAAATTCAATAAAAAAATCTATATTTTTGAAAAAAAAAATCTAAATTTTAACTGATGAAATTGGTCTAGCTCCACACAGAATCTCACTCTCTTGTCATTGATACACAACTGGTGGATTCAGACTTGTCAAATCGGTTAGTCCCTACACTTAATACTGCTTTGCGCGGTCATTCAAACACGTTAGCTCTTTTATTTTCTTGATTTTATTTAGTTTTAAAACTCATGTTGTAAAAGTTTTACATAATTAATGTCTATAATAATATATAAATAGTACTTATTGAGGTTATTTTTGGTATTTTCAAAATGTTTTTCAATTAAAGGGTTATTTTTTACTCTTTAAAAACAACGTAGGGGATAATTTTGGAATAATCTAAAAATTTAAGAGATACCTTTTGGATTATTAAAAATACAAAGGTAAATATTAGATTCAACTAAAATTCAAGAGGTACTTTTTAGATTTTTCTCAATTTTATCTTCCAAAGATTGAAGCTATTTACTTCCAGAAATACTTTTGAAATTCTCTCCAGTTTCCTATTAAAAAATAAAAAATAAAAGAATGCATATCGGTACACTAGCATGTTACTATAAAGGAGATGAAATATCTACTCGATCGCTATCATTTTGCTTAAAAGCTCTAATCAATTTTTGTGGTTATACTTTATAGACTTGTAGAACTTCCAAAAACCTTGTATATTTGTAATTAAAAAAAGACCGTGTACATATATATCTAACAATAAATTTAATAGTGTAAAATAAGCTAAAGTTCGCACATATATATATATATATAAATGTTCAAGTCTAACGCTCAGGTAAATGCAGTTTGTTCGTATTTCTCTATATCGTCATTTGTTTGTGTGTGTAGCACTTATTCGATTAAGTTTAATATTCAAAAAAATAATCCTATACATGCATGTAATATTAGGTATTGCACTTATATAAACTGAATATTTACACACGCATATGAAAAAATCAATGATTTTATATGGGAGTATACCAAAAATTTTACATTTACCAGGCCGTATAGTTCTCAATCTTAAAACTTTACCTATATTATTTGACCAATCCTAAGCATCACAATTTCCTTCCAAAAGTCAGGTATTTTTCCTTAACCATTAAGCTTTGGCATCGTCCTCAAAATAAATAAATAAATATACAACCATTCCCTCTTAGTGCCGGCGGTCAGGCAGTGCCCAATCAACTATCAATTCCGGTGATCTACTTCTCAGAAAGTAAATAAAGTAAAATTAATAACCGTATAGTTTTTTCCTTATCAAAATTTTAAAAAAAGAATATGAGAAAATTATTGAATTGACCCTTAACGTGTATATAGGTCTTGATTAAGATTCTTTACTCTTAATTAATATTTTTTTATTAATATAATTATTTGATGTATACCTCAAAT
This sequence comes from Morus notabilis, assembly GCF_000414095.1. Classification (NCBI taxonomy): domain Eukaryota; kingdom Viridiplantae; phylum Streptophyta; class Magnoliopsida; order Rosales; family Moraceae; genus Morus; species Morus notabilis. The sequence continues at coordinate 738,068 of NW_010367552.1, forward strand.
GTTATTCCATGTTTATCAGATATCTAAAAAAAAGACATTACCTTCATACCATAAATGTGCCTAAAATCACCAAATAAAAGCCTTGCCAGACAATATTAGTAAAGATTCCTACTAGCAATTCTAGCAACATAATTAATCATATAAAGATTATTCTAGAACCGAACACCGGAAAATTTCAAAATTCAAAACAAATTAAGCAGTAATCAGCCACTGAGCAAAACTCACTGGACTACAACTTCTAATTCAGTACCATTATCATGATTAGTACTGTTAAAACAGTTTTAGCAACATCCCTAGCACTCCCTTTTAATTAATTAATTAATCAGCCTCTGAAATCCTTGGACAGCATCAACAATGTCGATGACGCCTCAATCTCACCAACTCTTTCCTTCCCTTTCTCACGAAGCTCTTCCAAAGACCTCTTCAGTTTCTTTAGATCTTCAAACCCTAGATCGCCGATATCGATCGGTGCCGCTTTTTCTCCGGCCGCTATTTCCTTATCCAGCGCCTCTCCCCGCTTCTTCTCGTCCTGTAACTGCTTCACCTGCTCGTTCAGTTGCTGGTTCAGCTTCTCCGCCGTTGCAGCCGCCGCGGCCGCTGCCGCAGCATTGTTCTTCTTATTCTTCGACGGCACAGCCGCTGCAATGGCTGCCTTGTCACGGTTCGGTTTCGATTCCTGTTTTAGAAACCTGTCAGCGACGGACTCGACGTTCGGTTGCCCGAAGGAGAAGGGCTTTCCGCCAGGGGAGAAGACGACGACGGCCACCTCTGCGCCACAGAGGGTGGCGAGCTCGTTCGCCTTCTTGAAAAGGCCGGTCCGCCGCTTCGAGAAGGTAACTTGGCGACAGCTTGTGTCCTTCACCACCTTCATCTCTATCTTCCTACGCCCCATGATGTTATTTTTTTCAAATTTTTTATTTTTTATTTTTGATGTTTCTCTCTTGAGAGTTTTTGGGAGAGAAGAAAAATGAAAATGTTTGTAAGGAGAAATAAAATGAAGAGTGTTTGGGTGAGGGTATCTATAGGATTGAGATTTATGACCTAAGCAACTAGGTTCAATGTTTCTAATATTGGTTTTAAGTACGGAAATAGTTAGAAATAAGTCAATATAAAAAGCTTAAGAAATTATATAGGCCAATTTTTAATTATAAAAATTAATAGACTATAACTTGTCAAGTTATGGTTCATAACCAGATACATTATGAACAAACTTGTCAAGTTATGGTTCATAGCCAGACAAGTTATGGACAAAAATCATGAATTATGGACAATAATTTGTCAAGTTATGGTTCATAACCAGACAAGTTATGGACGAAAACAGTAATTTGACATATTTATTAACTTCTGTAAATTATTGGCCTATTAATTTTAATTCATCTCAAGTATTGGTCTATTTTTCTCTTTCTCCCTTTTAAGTATTGGTCATTTTATTTTAACTTTCTATATATGTTTTCTTTTTCTTCATTTCCTAAGATATTGGTAGAGAATTTATTGTTTTACCTTTTGAGCAATATGTGCGTGAGTGTAAAAGAAAATTAATGGGAGTCATTGGTTACTTTTAGTTGGCAATCATTTAATTTAGAGGTAAGAAATACATATTTTAAGAAGGGAATTAAATCTTGGCAACAATGTTATTGGATTCTGTATTTAAAGATGTTTGTTGTAATAAGTTTATGTACATTCAAAATAATGCTCTTTAATTTTGCTTGTTTGAACGTTGTATAAATATTGCTCAACTGCAAATAAAACTACAAAATAAAATGTTTTTGATGAATAGAGAATGTGTTTTTCAATGGATAAATGATTTCTGGATCTAGTATAGAAAATTGATGTGAGACTCGCACAATGATTAATGGTGTGTGTTAGTGTAAGATTTACATTTAAAAGGTTACATCGAAAGGTGTAGTTAGATCCTACCTTGTATAAAAGATTTAGAATTTTACCATGTATAAACATTAAGGATCACGATTTAAATTTGATTATGACGTACTAAAAAATAACATATTACGTAAAAATCGTATCACCATATACGTCGACGGAATCTAACATAATTACTAATTTTAGCTTTTTATTATTTGGTAGTATCTTGATTTTTTTTTTCTCCTTTGAATGGAGTGTCTTTGTTGTTACATATAGTTGATACCTAACGGAATGTTTAGACTTTTAGTGTACCGTCTTGTATTATATCATTTGTTATGATTTTTTGTTTTTTTGTTTTTTTGTGGAGAAATTGCATAGCTTTTACTTTTGAGGGACACACATATATTATATGTTCGACGAAGAGTTTCAGCGAAAAAATTTCTACGAACTGTTGTTAGCGTTTTAGGGCGCCAATTATTCAAAGTAATCCTCACCTGTATGCGAATTAAAATAAGGCTCTTCAATTTGCTTGTTTTGTTGTGTAAATAGTGAACTACAAAGAAAACTACAAAATGAAATTTTTTTAATGGATAGAGAATGTGTTTTTCAATGAATAAAGAGTATGTGGATATGGTATAGAGAATTAATGTGAGACTTGCACAAATAGTTTATTATGATGTGTGCTTCTGCAAAGATTTACAATTAGGTAACGTCAAGAAAAATTGTACGTTTAATCTTACCTTGTATTAAAAAAAGGTTAAGAGTTTTACCGCGTATAAAAATAAAGGATAATCATTTGAATTTGTTAATGACCTACTCATAAACTTGCATGACATATCAGGCAAAAATAGTATCACTATATACGTAAAGAGAATCTGTCATAATTGCTGATTTTAGCCTTTTTTATATAGAGATGTCAAAACGGATCAAATTGGATGACTTCACATGAGCACAACGCGTTAAAAAAGTGGGCATGCCACATAGGAAATTGAGGGAAATAGGCTTGGGCTATAAAAATAAATAGTTATATTCTTGATTTACATTAAATTAACATTCTAAAGATGCCCCTAATTAAAACGTAATCTTAAAATTTGCTCTACCTATCTTTAGAATGTTAACATTATAGAGAGCGAAGAGACAAAGAGAGTTACATTATACTCGAAATTTTTTCTTTATTATTGTTAAAACCTAAAAATTGTTCGTCAATTTTACTATCTAAGATCAAAACTATCAAAAATAATAATAATAATAAAAATGTGAGAACTAAATATGCTAAAATAAAAGCTCCGCGACTAAATTCTCACTATATATACTCAAAGTTGAGGGATTGAGATAATAACAAAAAAAAACAAAAGAATATAGCCAATAAGTTCAATTGTCTTTTTTCTCCGGCAAAAATTAGTTCTTTTTTTTATCCAAAAAATAAAATACAATTCTCAAAATATGATCCAGCATATACTAATATATACTATTTACTTTTCTTTTCTTAATTTTACCAATTTTTCAATTTGAACATGGAAAAAATTGAAAATTACTTATTTATTTATTGTAAAAATCTGAATATAGTATCTTGTTACACGCAAATGGAATCCAGTAAATGCACTTTCCTTATATATAGTAATTAAATATAAAGTCTCATGGAGTTATATAACAACAAATTAATTATGAAACAAATTAAAATACAAGTTTTCTTTGCTTTTCCTCATCAACAAAGTAAAGATTTCGTTGGCATAAAATAGTACTTCAGAAACTTTAGAAAGATGAAACGAATTAATTTTTACATCATGTTTACCAAATAACGTATGTTTAGCGTAAATAATCACGAACTTTTCAAAAACAAAAGTAATTAACGAAGATTAACTAAAATTGAAGAAATTTTGACGATATATGACCGATACACGCACAATCTGCATAGATATATACACATCATTTTTAGTTGAAAATGTAATTAAATATTGACTCTAATAATTTATTTTTGCTTGAAAAAGTCTCCGGTTGTATTCTTCCCCTTGTTATAGTGGCTAAACCTGTTGAAGCGGATAGTTAAGTGTGTTCGTGTGTCCATCAAATTTCGCATCCTGATAAATTCTCTATTCTCAGAAAAGTAATAGACACAAAGCTCACACCGTGTCAAATAAAATAATTGATGAAATTAATTATTAATAAATTGCGTCGCGGTGCTTTTTTTAACTAGAGAAAATGTATTTCAATCTTACCCCCTACTCCTCAATTAGTACATTGTCTTTCCTTTTCTTTTGAATTTATTTATTTATTATAAATTTTTTTTTTGCTAATGACCTTTTAAATTTGATTAGTACATTCGCTTTCGGGTAAGGGGAAAAAAAAGAACAAGAAGAAGAGAAAGAAAATAGTACACAAACTTAATCTCCGACAATATTGATTATCATATATGATATCATATATATCGGTACTAGTTCATTCAATATCTCTACTAACCATCTAGATTTGAAGGGATAAAATTATGTATAATATCTTTTTCTTCTTCTGTTTTAAAAGTTTTTCTTTTTGATTTTATTTGTAGTAGTAGTAGACAAAAAATATTGAACCTCTCTAATTTGAAAGAAACTGCGCTACGTGTGTCAAGAGTTAACTATCCAGGTGGTGCACATGCAAGGTAGAGAATCATATGTGAACTAGAAAGAAAAAAAGTAATTGATGCGTTTGAAATTAGTTTTTGAATGTTTTTAAAAATGTTTTTTCGCGTCTTTTAAGACACAAAAATAAAAATAGTTTTTAAACTGCGTTTATTTAGTAAATATTTTGAAAATAAAAAACAGTAAAAATGATTTTTGGGAAGGAATTAGAAAATAGTTAAAAGTTATTTTTTCTTTTCTGTTTTCATTTTCTAGTTCTTATCAACAATGTTATAATATATTAAGTAATAATTATAACTAAAGTAATTGATGGGTTTGAAATTAGTTTTTGAATGTTTTTAAAAATGTTTTTTCGCGTCTTTTAAGACACAAAAATGAAAATAGTTTTTAAACTGCGTTTATTTAGTAAATATTTTAAAAAAAAAACGAAAATAAAAAACAGTAAAAATGATTTTTAGGAAGGAATTAAAAAATAGTTAAAAGTTGTTTTTTCTTTTCTGTTTTCATTTTTTAGTTCTTATCAACAATGTTATAATATATTAAGTAATAATTATAACTAAATACGATTTCAATTTTTTGTTATACTTAAAACAATCTCTTAAAAAAATCAATTAAACACAATTTCAGAATCAGTCTCAGAATGATTCCCAAAACAATCTCATTTTGACTTTCGTACTGAAAACAAAATCATTTTAAAAACGTTACTAAACGGGACCTTTATTTTTGAAAATATAAACCTGCCATTGATACCTTAAAATTCCGAAGAATGCTATTAGACACTAATCGTATTGAGCATCACATATTAATATAAAATAGGTCTTGTGATATGGGATTTACGAGTGGGGCGTCAAACCTCAGTGATAGTGGTTAATTAGTCGGTGGTTGCCTCAAATATTTTTTTCTTTTAAAACTCTACCGTTTCAAAACATTGACGTGGAGTATCATCATTCATTCAATCAAAATTGAGAATGTGTGCGTGTGTTTTTTGTTTTTTGTTCTTTTTGTTTTTGTGTTTGTGTTGGTGTTTTTTGTTTTTTATTTTGTTTTTGTTTTTGCTGAATGTTCAAAAGCTAGAGTTTATATACGACTTATCAGTTATCACCAAGACGATAGAGACGAATCAAACCTATCGACATTCATTCAAAAGCTATCCCCATGACTACCACCTGGAAAGTATAAGGACAACTTTTCGTTTCTCCTCTGCCTAAGAAAACTAAGATCCCATCAAATTAAGAGAAAAAAGAACAAAAAACAAAACAAAACAAAACAAAACAAAACAAAGGTAATTCAACGTTAGCTCGCTCTATCTTTTTCCTTTTCAAAAACATTCTGTTACACTAGAGTTTTCTTATTACGTTTGGTCATTTTATAATTTTATCTTTGGCAACAATAGAAAAGATAAATAAGAGAAAACAACCCAAAAATCGGAAGAGTGACAAATTTACTATATATAAAGCTTTTTTTTCCCTCTTTGCTGGTCATAATATAAATTAGAAAAAATTTATACAAAAATTAAAAATTGTAAGTAAAAATATAAAGAATAATGTAAAAGGATTGAATAACACTTGAATTAATCTACTTTTGTCATCACAACCATTTATAATAAAAGCACGTTTATTTCAAATGAACATAAAAGCGATATATAATGTAAACAGACATTGGTCAAATAAAATTTTAATTTATCAAAATTTTCAAATCTCACAATATTTTACAGTACAATACAAATATATAATTGAATTCAAACATTGTTATTGCATTATTTTGGAGGTTGTATTATTGTTATTATTTCTTTTATTTTTGCCAATGTATTATAATAGGGCATTCATATCAAAAAGTAGAAGGCATGAATTTTGATTTTTTTTTCTAAATAGTATGTACGTAATGGTGGATATTTTACAGACATATTGCTAGATCTTCCGGCGTATGTTTGGATACTCTGGTAAATTTGGGAAGGAAAAAATTGAAATGGACTCTGTGCTTTATAAATACTATATGAAAATAATCGATATTTCACAATTCAAATCACAAATATCTTTTTACGTGAGAATAAATATTTTAATAAAAAAGTTAAATTTAATTTTCATAAGAACAAATACTGTAATAAAACACTTGAGTTAGTTAAAAAAAAAAACAAGTTGTATTTACTTCCATCCATGTACGAATAAAATGAACAACGATCGTCCAACATTGTAATGGTCGGAAATAAAGGGACAACCAATAATTATACCACGTGACAATTAATTCAATGATTAATAGAAATAGAGAAAACGACAATTGTTGTATCACGTAACAATAATATTTAATTAGAAATTGAGAAAGCAACAACTGTTAATGTATCACAATAAGAAAGTAGGAATACAATATTCGTGGAAGAATGGAAAGAATGTTAGGATTTATACTCTTTCTTAACTACTTTTAGATTCATGACTCTTTTTTCTCGGTTTTAAATTAAATCGAGGGGGGGAAAGTTTCACAAAAAGGACACAAAACTAAAAATGAAGATTAAGGGGGCATATAATTTCTTAAATTTCTCTACAAGTTATTGTATCCTGTATGCGCCAATGCATAGAACAATGAGTTCAAAAACAGAAAAATAATGACATAGGTTTTTTCATTAAAAAAAACAATGTTTACATAAACATTATAGAGAAGTTACCATATTGCAAAGTAGAAGTGTGCAAATGATCAATTCTAGATTTAACACTGCACGTATTTCTCCAAAGTGAGTACCGTGTGATGTATAAACAGAAATAATCAATGGGATAAAGATATATAAACAAAACAATGGTGTAACAATTAACGCCAAAAAAATAAAAAATAGAAATAACGAGAGCATAATATACCAATTACTGAGTGTTTTTGTTCCATTTATACCAGTTAAGGCGCTCATAAATCTCACCAAGAACACTCTCGCAAAGTAAGATCTTTCCTACAATATGTATTCATGCCATCGAGATATTCATTGTGGAATTGTTGCCTTTTATAAGGGAAAGGATAAAGAAATCAAAGGAATTCCAATAAAAAAATGAAAAACAAAAGAGTTGATTGCAAAAGAGTTCTAAAAAAGATAAAAATAAACAAACTTAAACATAAATTAAAAGAGACTTCATTGCTGAATCAAGCACAACAGATCATTAACACAGAAACTAAAAGCGACTCCATTACTGATCAGTTAAACACAATAGATCAATACATGACGAAAACCCTAAACAAACACAGAAACGTAACTAAAAGATAGAAAAAGAAACCCCAAAATGGAGAATCTTTGAGACCAACAACAACAGCAACAGTTTTTTTTTTTTTTTTTTTTTTTTTTTGAAGGAATTGAAAGACACGACAACCTTAACAGACATTAATTCTAATTAGTACTAGAAAGTACTATTAGTCCTCCTAGTACTGCACATTATTATTGTTTCCATTGCCAAGGCCCGGGAAAGGAGAAGGAAAGCCAGTCCAATTAAGGAGCTGATTAGCCTGCTGATTCCCGGCACCACCAAAAGCCGGGCTAGATCCTTTGCCGGCGCCTCCATAGGACGGAGAATTAGGCGGCTGCTGCGGTGGCGGCAGCGGAGGAGGAGCAACAGCATTGCCACCAAAGGTAGAACAATTCGCATTGACCATCCTCTCCTTAACATGGCTGCAGATTTTTTCGTGGAGATTCCGAAGAGACTGGTACCTGGCGTCGAGCATCTCCGCGTCGAGCCCGTCCAGCGGGGCCTCCCACCACTGCTTCTCCTCCTCCTCCTCCTCCTCTTCTTCCTCCTCTTCATCATCATTTTCGCCGGCGGCATTCATCAGCCTCTTCTGCGAGGCTAAAGCCAATCCATTCAGCTTATTCGCCAGCGCCTTCCGCAGCGCCTTCTCGTCCTCCAGGCGGTCGGCGAGGCTGCTGTGGCGCTCGTTGAACTCCTCCACCTTCCGACGCCTGAAGGCCTCCACGATCGGGTGGGCGGCGGATTCCACGGCGTTCGGGGCCCGGTCGCCCATGAACCTGTCCACCGCCGCGTCCGCCGAGGGGTGGCCGAAGGAAAACGGCTTCCCGGAGGGTGAGAAGATCACCAGTCCAAGTTCTGCACCGCAAAGAGTGACCAGTTCACTCGTTTTTTTGTAAATCCCAGACCTTCTCTTTGAGAAAGTGATCAGACGATCGTCTTCGTCCTCGATCATCTTCATGGCTATCTTTTGCTTTCCCTTCGGTTGCCTGTTGGCTTCCATGGATGGATAGGACTGAAAAGGGATATCTATATAGCTTTTTTAGGGAAAATAACGGAGGAAAAGGAAAGGAATCTTTATGTGATAATGACGAGGTTTTCTTATGAGAGAGATTTATATAGGCGAGAATATAAGGAGAAGTGATTAGAAATTGCTAGCATGAAATAATAGATATTTTTTGTTTTTCCTTTATTACCTAATACCATGTCATTTATTTCTTTATGTTGTCGTTTTACCATTTCTGCTTTTTGAACATACAATTAAACCTGTATAAATTAATACCTTTAGACCATGAAAATCTATTAATTAATCTAGATATTATTTAATTGGTATATACATAATATTTGGACGAGTTTTCAGTTGGAACCGGCCAAAAATAATATGCAATTGAGATTATTAATTTATCGAGATTATATTGTATTCAGAACACTGTTATGAATTATTGGCGCTTAACACTTATTAATAAAAAAGGAACCCACAATATTAATATAGAATCTAAAAGTAGAATCGTGTTTAACACTGGTCATGCCTTCAAGTGTTTTTTTTTTTTTTTTTTCCCCCTCCTTCCTCTTCGATTTTACTTCTGCCGTTACATATTATTTAGAAGGCTTTTTTATTTTTTTAGTGAAGGTTTTGGCAGATTTTGCAAAAGTTTAGTTGTCACTAAAAAATTGTCAGTCAGTCTGTAATTAAGATATGGCTCAAATTTTACGTTTGTTAACTGTATTTACTCTCTTTCTCACATGTGTCTATATACATGCATAATATACTTAATGTGTAAGTTCTCTTAATGTAACTCTAGCGTATGACAATAATTAATTATTTTGTTACCTAGTGAATTAATTGTTCCTTTTAGGAATACAGTGAATTAAATTGGGTTCAATGAAGTAAAATCTATTTACATATAATTAAAAGTTTTCTTTTTTATTAATCTTATTTAATAAAACCAGATTATGAAATCGCTCTTTGGATTCTCAAATATTATACATCTGTGGGTAGGGGTTGTGTAGAAAAGATCATAATTATTCATGTAAAAAATACTTTTTATTTAGTTTTTTTAATTTTAACTAATTAATTAACTACTAGTCTCTTATTGCTCAAAAAAAAAAAAAAAACCGCCAGTCTTTATACTCGTTTAATGACTGTAACTTATTAAATGTTTATTATATGTATTCTGATTATTTATACTGCGTTAGTATTAAAAGTAACGTCTTAAGTTTGTCTTACGTCTACATTCAAAGTAATTCTCTAATGGTGAAAAAAAACATTTTGAAGAAGACAGGAATTAAGAAAAACCTAATGGAATTATGCACAATATGTTTGGTTTTTCCTTTCAAAATTAATCGGAGTATACAATTGGAATTGCTCGTTATATAACTTTTTTTTTTTTTTTTTGTTCTGCGAAAACCTCTACTACTAATTTGTGAAGGTCTATATATGCGCAGGAATCGGAGGCATGGTGTTAAATCATAAACCTAATATTTTGTTGTTCCAAAATAAAATTAATCAGGCCATATTGAAATTAATGGGATATAAAGAATATTTCTTGGAAATAATGTTAAGGTCTTGTTTGTGTGTCTACAATTCAGGATATGTTAAAATATTGTTTATAGCGCATATATATTATTCAAAGAAGAAACCAGTAACGTAAAAAACTTGGTCAACAGAGAAAGGAAAAAAAAGAAAAAAAAGAATGAGTAACTGGAAAACAACAATGAGTAAATGAAAACATATTTTTATATCATTAAAACATTTCGAATGGTAACAATACTCATTTCCCTTTTCAGGTGAGTGAGTGGGGGACATAGAAAGCCAATTAAACAAAATTGACATAACAGAAACATTAAGACAAAATTAACTAAGAAACGCAATGTCTTCTTTTTCCCTGTCACCTCTCCTAATGGATATTGTGCTAGCACGACTAAAGTTTTTCACTAAAATGCTAATACAATAAAAGATTTAATTAATACCCTATTTGCACTTTAGACAGTGAATAAAGACCAAAAGTAAATCAAAAACAAAAACGGCTAAAAGACCAAATTCCGACAACAAGACTCGAAAAAACAGACAACAACAAAGAGCATTTCTAGTCCCCATCCACATGAAATGACCTAGTTAGGGTTTTTCCCAGAGTTCCTATTGCGAAGAGCATTAGGATCTTCAGTAATAAACAGATTGGATATTCCTTGCGCAGAAGCCATTGCATCAAAGGCAGGAGTAGCCTTCTCTCCATTGATGTGGTTGCACAACTTCTTGTGCAGATATTCCAAGGACTCATTCATCCTGAGAAGCTCCTCGTACCCGAGGTCGTCGACCAGAGTCTCCCACCAGCCCGTCCCCATCGGCGCCTTATCCCTCACGGCCGCAGCCTTATCCTCCACTAACTTCTCGATGGCCTTGCGCTTCTCCTTCTCCGCCTCGAGGCTGCCTGCGAGCTCATTGTAGCGCTGGATCAGCGCCTCCAGCTTCGCCTGCCGGTGGGCCCGCACGAAAGGGTGGTCATCAGAATCGCCGGCGTTCAGGTTGAACATAAGTGGTGGCGGTTGATCTTGAATGATGTTGTTGAGCCGGCTTTCTATGGAATCCATAGAAGGTTGAGCAAAAGAGAAGGGTTTCCCCGAGGGAGAGAAGGTTCCGAAACCAACCTCAGCCCCACAGAGAGTGGCTATTTCAGTGGCCTTCTTGTAGATCCCAGATCTACGCTTGGAGAAAGTTGTTATGCGGTCGTCTTCTTTGTCAATCCTCTTTATCTCAATCTTTTGTTTTCCCCTAGTTTGGCGCCTGTCTTCCATGGCCATGGAAAAAAGGAAAAAAGCTTAGTACGGGAAAAAGCTTTGAGAGAAGAGAAGAGAAAGAGAAGAAGGAAACGGAAATTTAGGGCTTCCTAAAGTGTGCTTTACCTTGCTTCCGCTAGCTCTATAAATAGAGGTTTAATTGGACTCAAGTCTAGGGTTTTGTTCTCTCTCTTTTCATTTTTCTGTTAGCCCAATTTGTGAGGAAAGGTATTTTCTTGGTTGGCCCTTTTTTTTTTCCTGAATAAAACTCTTGGTTGGTACTTCAATTTCTTAGTTTATACTTACCTAGCATGGATTGTAATTGTACTATTTTATTTTTGGTGTATATTTATTAGTTCTAGAACCTACGGCACTACCTATTCTGTCTTAGCAATATCTAGTTAATGCACTTTTTTTTTTTGGCTTGAACACTATATAATGCACATTCTTGTTACAAAGTATATATAGCATCCACACTATATATGGTGTTACAAGCCTAATTCACTAAACATAAGCAGTCTTTTATTTTCCTTTATTTTTTTCCTTATGTCCTTTATTTATTTATTTATTTTTGCTTGAATACTATCTTATGCACTTTCTTGTCACAAACTATATGATATTCACATACGATTTTATAATCCTTTACTAAAGGATAATCTTTCTAGATTTTTTTTTTGAAGTGATAATCTTTCTAGAAATTGGGCACTCCTCTTTTTTTTTTCCTCAATTATTTCCAAGTTAGACAGTTTTCAAAGATATACTTTTAGATGATTAGACCCGATTTTGAATTTTTATGATTGATTTGGAATATTTTCATGAGCTTATCGATCGCGATCAGATAGGAGAGACTTTACCTTGTTTTCATAAGACAACAACGATCATACTTAATTACCTTATTTTTACAAGACAATGACGATCGCACTTAATTACCTTATTTTCACAGGATAATGACGATCACACCTAATTACCTTATCTTCACTTCACAAGACAACGAAGATCGCACTTAATTACCTTATCTTCAGATAACAACAACGATAACACTTAATTACCTTATTTTCACAAGATAACGTGTCGTCGTTCATGCATCGTTGACAATTAATTAGGAATATTGAACGCCTCGGAAAAAAAAAAAAGAATGATTATAGTTCGGATCTATATATCTTGGTACGCGAAAAATACAGAGCATTCCTGTTTTTGGGATGATATCGATGCACCCGATTGGGGACATGTCCACGTGAACAATAGAAAGAACGATGCGGATTGACTTTTCTGTTTTATGTGTTGGGTTATAATCATGTCGTATCTGATCAATTGACCATAACAGTTGGTGCTCGATTATCATGTCCTTTTACTTTTTAACCCTTTAATTATGAATCAAATCCAACGGGACACACAACCCCACATGTCTTCCATGATACCGGATAAGAGGCTAAATATTAACTGCTTCGGTGAGGGAGCATTGCAGCCAGTGAGAAATAGCGCTAATGAGGTCTATGCAAGGGCATCGTGATTGGTGGTGGAGACGACCGGCTATGGCAGATATGAGGCTTGGTCGGCGGAGGTCGGCCTTTGTTAGATGGATCCATAGTCGCGGGACGCCGGATCAAGAGAAGGAATTTAAGGTGTCTTCGTCTAATGTTTAGGCACGACATTAGTGCCACCGAAAGATGGTTCGATAGTGGGAACACCGGGTGTCGTTATATTCATTGTTATTTTTTTATGTTTTGTTTATAATAAAGGTAATGTTGGTTTCCGTTATGTTTAAGGTGGTTTCCTCACATTTCGATTTTGTTTGTGCGTCCCATTCAATTAAATTGGCTATCAACAGTGTGTGTTAGTGTACGGCTAGATTTATTCCTAGACCATGTCGCTCGTGTCCCTAATATTTAAGAGTTAGTATTCTCAGAGAACTAGTTTTATTCATCTGCTATAGTAGTTTTTTCTCTAACGAGTTTTGGTCGCGCTCAATTTTGTATGTGATGAGCGAGTCTTTCTCATTAGGTCTCGACACTTGTGTCACTCCATGTACTTAATTCATCAATCTTCATTGGTGGATCTAATCAATGTCCGGATTTAAATTCTTTTATAGTTAGAAGTCATTTGCTACGTAACTTATTAATTTTGAAATGAAAATTTTCATTTTTTTTTTTTAAAAAAAGAGAGAAGAAGAGAGAGCAATACCATTCAATTTTTGAGACGAACCTATAATTCCAAAATATAAAATTTACGGTAGAAGTACTCGTTTCAGCATAAAGTGAATAATTCAACAAAAAATATATAAAACTGTTATTTAAGTTTCATATAGTTGGTGTTTCGTATTTACTAGTCTTTAGAGATAAAGTAATTCTATTAATTCTTTTATTTATTGCTTCTTGCATCTAAGATCTTAATTTATTACACTCATGATCCATTTATCAAAAGAAAAAGAACACCCATAATAATCCCGTTATTATATGGGCTATTTAATTTTGTTTTTTTGTTTTTACTTAATTCGAATTATTTCAATTTTGCTCAGTTATTTTGTACTGAAGTGGTTCAAAGATTCAAAGTGCTTAACTAGGGCTAGCAATTCGTGTTTGCATGTTGTGTTCGGGCCGACACGATTATAGTAAATACGAAAACGACATGATTAATAAAAGTGTCAAAAACCCAAACACGAAATGCTAATAACACAGTTAATACGACATGACATGCGAACACGATTACTAAACGGGCCGTGACGGGTTGACACGAAAAAAACATGTTTATGATCTGTTTATGACCCAACTAGCAAAAATAGTGTAATTTTATATTGCATTCAGAACTAATATTAATTGACTACTTAATATCACTTATAGTTAAAATCTGACGAGCATATAATAAGAAAAACATAAATCCTCCAATTCTCTATAATTACCAGCACACATAAAAATATCTAAATATCAAACACACACATATATATATATGATACTATTAGATTATCACATATATATACATATATATGTTTCAAAACATGACCAATTACTAAACATTCAAAGAAGTTTGAAAACATAACCAACTACATCTAAATAAGTTTGAAAACATAACCAAACATTTGAATGTTTAAATGCATAAAACATAAAATAAATATAAGAAAATGTCTTCTTTGAGGTTGAATGCCCAACTACGCACTAAAATTAGTTTTCAGTTACTTTAACCTATTAATGGATGTCTTTTTATAAATGTCATAAGGTTGAATGTCTTTTTTAATTTTTTATATTTTTTATTTTTGTATATGGGCTATAAACGGGCAGGTCGTGCCATGTCGTGTTGATCCGTATAACTAAATGGGTTAAGCGTGTCAAACGGACTGACACGAATCCATCCCCATTTATTTTTGTGTTATTCGTGTCAGTCCGTTAACGACCCAATTAATAATCATGTGGTCTAAACTTATTTATCTCGTATTATTTTCGTATCATTTCATCGTATAGTGTCTAAAATTACCGGCCCTATGCTTAACTACGTACTTACATTCATTTTTATACCTTCCATTAAGAAGGAAAAAAAAAAAAACTAGCGGCTCCCATGAGCTTGATCCCAGCGGAGCAAATCAAAGGTGATCCCAGCGGAGCAATAAACGGAGCCAAAGAAGGCTCGGTGGGGGCTTAAGCCCCCACTCAAAATTTTTATTCCTTAAAATACTATATATATAAATATTTATTTGTGTTATATTACTACTCATAGTCCCCACTAAAACTTTGAAAATTACTCTTATAGTCCCATTAAATTTTTGCTTCGGTTATTAACCTCCACTAACTTAAATTCTAGCTCTGTCACTGGTCATATTTCTATGTTCAAATATGAATACTTAAGCTTCTTTACAAATGGCCATGCAAGAAAGTGGATAAGCCTAATTATCTTCATTAAAAAATACGACATCCATATAATGATGTTATAAGCCTAATTCACTAAGGATCTTTCTATATGAAGCACTCTTTTATTTTCCTTTATTTTGAGATAATAAAGTAATCAGGAAAAATATCCATGAAGATTAATATTGAGATAATAATAGCTTAAAATATTAATAAAAAAATATACGGACAGAGAAAAGTCATAAAAGGTATTTCAATAAGTAATATTTAAAAATATAAGACTTAAAGAAAATAGAAAAAAAAGAAAAAAAAGAATTGATCAAAACACGAGTCGTTTTGGTCTATGAAGCAACAGAAACACAGTTGTCATTCTTATAATAAGGATACGTTTAAGAGAAATTATTTCAGAGAGAAATCACAAGAAAAACACAAAATGAAAAAAAAAAAATGGAATAAACAAAGTACAAACTCTCTTGTATATATGTGTGATAGAAAGATATTTAAATTTAAAATAGTAGATAGACCAAAATGTATGTTTCTATCAAGACATATGCTTTGGTGATATTTTTATATGTATATATATGTATAACTTATTTATAAAAAAAATGATTGAGGCAAATTTTATAGAGAATTAATTAGATGAGAAGGAAAAAGTATCTCGATCAAAATTTCGTAGTAGTTATAAAGTCCACATTCGATAAAGTACTATTTTTTTACGGAATAAAGTACTATTTTAGAGTATGTAAAAAAATATTTAAGTGAGGACACACCAAAAAAAATTACGTGATCATAGGGACAAATAAAAATAAACAAGTATCTTGATGATATGTGTCTCAAGAAACAAAAAAGATAATGACAAAAGCAAAAAAAAATTGAATCCACAAGAAACTGAAACGAAACTAGGAGGGAGGATATTTGATAAAAATAATATTTAAGTAAGGATATATTTCTTTAGCAAAAAAAAAAGAAGTAACAAAATATTTGAAAAAAATATATATAATAGGGTTAAATTAAAAGAAAAAAATATTTTGATGATACCCATTTCAAAATGAAGTTATAAGATTGTATAAGCAGAGAAAGAAAAAAGAAAGATTGTAGGTGGGAAACAAAGCAAGAAGAAGAACGAAGAAAAACAAAGAAAAGAGGAAAAAAAAAAGACAAAAGAAAAGAAAAATGGGAACAAAAGGAAGAAACATCGTTGTCTCATTCAAAATCTCATAGCAGTTATGAAGGCTACATATGATAATATTTTAGAGGATCTAAAAAAAAATTAAGTGAGGACATATTTAAAAAAAATGTACTACATGATATAAACAAATTAGAAGGAAGAAATATCTTGATCAGCGCATCTCAAAATAAAAGTGATAAAATTTTAAGTGAAATAAAACAAAGGGAGAAAAACCCAATAACAAAACAACCAAAACAAAAGTCGAAGGTAACTTTTGATAAAATAATATTTTAAGAGATGTAAAAGAATAATTAAAGGGATAAAGTAAAAGGAAAAAGTATTTAGATAATAGGCATTTCAAAATAAGAATATAAAATTATACTATGAAAAGAAATTTTTTCATTTTAATGATCTACGTGACAAATAAATAAATGTAAATTCTTCAAATATTTGCTTAAAAATTATCCAATAAATCATTTCAACAACTATTAGATTATTTTAAAAATATTTCAAAAAATGATTTCTTGCTTCTCTTTCAATATATTTTTATAATAAAATTAAGATTACATTTTTTTTTTCGTAATTTGTGCAATATCATATGAATATTGATCCACAACAAATAATACTAAAACTATACTGAGAATTTTAATGTAAATAATTATATGTATAGATAATAACTTAGCTTATTATACTCTTTTAGTTTTGATGATGCGATTTTAAGGTTCAAAACTGTATTTTTTTATACTATATGACAAACTTCTCAATATAAGCTCCCATGAAAAAAAATTCTCTCTTTTTATATAGATATGATGTAAACAAAGTGCGCAAAAATGGGCTTCAAGAATCAAAAAGAGAATCTGTCTCCAATATGAAAGGGAGAAAGAGAGAAATATGTCAAGACTTGAGATGAATTAAAATTAATAGGCCAATAGTTTACATAAGTTAATAAATAGGTCAAATTACTGTTTTCGTCCATAACTTGTCTGGTTATGAACCAAACTTGATAAGTTATTGTCCATAACTTGTCTGACTATGAACCATAACTTGACAAGTTTGTCCATAACTTATCTGGTTATGAACCATAACTTGACAAATTATGGCCTATTAATTTTTATAATTAAAAATTAGCCTATATACTTTCTTAAACTTTTCATATTGGCCTATTTTTTACTATTTCCTTATCGTCTTTTACATGGGAGTGTTTAATTGAAAGGTCTATTTGTTCTGCCACTCTCGCTATATCTCACCATGACCATCTATAACTACTCCAGATGTGGTTATCTAATATAAATTGACCCTTTCTCACATAATATCATATCAAATTTTTTTTTAAACAAAAAAGTCCCAATTTTTTTGGGCAGTACTCACGTGTATGTGTGTATCATACGAAAAGAAATGGCTTTTGTCTTTAAAATATGTCGGATACTTTGAATGATGTAACAATATTTGGTATTCAATCTCATTCCAATAGTTGCCCGACAATGAAATGGATCGTCTAAGCTCTTCATTCTCCAATCAACTCAATATGTGGCCTATATATATTGTTGATATTGTATTTCTCACAAATTTAAAGCTTGAATTATATATATATATAT